>NC_057948.1:14015674-14367176 GCF_018555375.3 Anguilla rostrata
TGGCTCAACATCATGGCGATATGAGGTCGGCTGTCAAAACACGGAGTACTCTGCTCTTGTTGACGGACACTGTAACCAGTTCTATCACGTACATTCCACCACCTGAGTGTGTTCATTCACAACTGCAATAACTACTTTTTTCTGTCCTTGTTGTCGGCACTGTTTTTTAAAAATTTGATACGGTCTTGGAGTTCCACAAAGAAACTGATCAGCCAGTAGGAGCTTAACAGACCTTATAATTCAAGGTCACCAAAATTATCTTTCTTATAGCAACAATTCAATCATGTCAGGGGGGTTTGTTCATTGGACCAGGTTTTCTTGCTGCTAGATGAGAACATCATTTTACACATCTTCAAAATGACTCTACAACTAAAATTAAACTAAAAACGTAAACACGAAACCCTAAAAGGTCAGGTTTTTTTGTGATGACTAGCCAATCAGAGATCGCTAAACATTAACATTGGCCATTATCTTGACATACAAATCATTCAAATCCATTCATCCAATGTACTCATTACAAATTTACAGAGCCTTACCTTGTGTAGGCTGAGCCATTCAGATCCAGTGATCTGATGTGACTGTTACGTGTTTAGTGAACCTCACTACAAATGATGTGACTGTTACCCACAGGACGATTAAGCTGCCAATGAAGCAGCGCTGATTAAGGGCATCCACTGTCGCATATGGTTTTGCCCCATATAGGGAAATTGGGCTTGATATACCACCAAAACAGGCATGTCAGATAGTAGTCAACTGTCATAAAAACTGATTCCATAATGTTTGGAACAAAGACATATTTTTTCCTTGATTTGGCTCCATAATTTTAGATTTTTAATTAAACAATACATTTTGGTTTCACCATGTAGAAATCACAGCACTTTTTATACTGAGAGATTTAAGAATGTTGCACGTTGATAAAGAGCACTGCCTGTTGATTAACCCAGAATCAGTTTCAAATGCAGCAGATAGATAGCTTCTTTTTAAGGAGCTGACTAATTTAACTAGTTTGCCCAAAGGTATGACAATAATGGATTATAGGCACTCTGTATTAGCATAACGTAGCTCAGTTAGATAAGGTGTATACACCAATGCTGTTTCACTTGTAGTTTTGGTCACATTAAAATGTAACACATAGGGATGAAAAAAACAGCTGTCTTCAGCTGTTATTCATTTTTGCAAAATGTCAGATTACTGAAATAATTTTACTTTTACAAGTAAGAACAGTAGGTGGCATGATATCCAGAAACAGATGTTATTCTTCTTGCCTACCCCTGAATTATACTGCAAATGGCTTTTGACATCTGAGGCGTATTACTGTAAAGCAGTAGGATATCCTAGGAACATAAATTCAAATCAAACATAATTATTACAGCATAAGGGGTGTAAAATACCCCTTTCTAAATATTTGCATGAGTACACATGGCATGAGAAATAAGTCTCTGGTTTCATTTCCCAAAACCCTAGATCCTGTATTACAGAGGGTATCAGCAAACCTCGACACATTTATTGATTAATGACTAGAGTGCCATCTGATTGACCATATCTTATATCTTGACAAGAAATAGATCGGACTGATTGCAATAGCTCTGACTGACTGCTGGAAGAAATGCAGACACATCAGGGATAGTTATAGGGACAGCAGGTGAGCTCAGCTACAATAAATCTACTACTGTCTTTTATTATTTAAATGAAAAACCAATGTAGCATGACACAATGACTACAGAGCAATCAAAGATCCAGACTCTAATCCATGGGTGGTTAAAGGTCTTCTGTGGACAGGGGATTTCATCAGAGAATTTCAACAGCTGTGGTTTTATCATGCACAAGCCAGATATTATTCATTCAAGGCTACTGACAAATCAAACGCATTCATTCATTCGGCCTTTTCTACAGCCGGGCGTACTGCACAGGAATGGTTTCTCATCTGTGTGTGCGGTGCACACAGAGCACATGGGTAGAACCTACATGCAGCAGACAGGCAGTGCAGTGAGCAGTGTTGATTCCATAGTGATGGCAGGTAGTCATATTCGCTGACACAGACAAGGGCTGACAATGTTCTATGGATTGACAAAGATATTCAGCTCCCATTTTGGTTTTAACACCCCCACATCCCCGCTAAGAATAGGCAGCGTATGGAGCTAAGGTGATTAATCACATGCCAGAGATTTTACTTTGTTCAGCTGTGTAGGAACATGTCTACCACCCAAGTATAAATCACCCCAGAGCTGCCAGACCAGTAAAGTCAGTATTTTTAGCCGTGTGTATCTGAAAAAATCTTCGTCAAATTTTTTCAAAGGAATTGCTCATTTCTGATGTGGGTGCAAAGCAAGAGCAAGAGCACTGAGCAGCATTTTACATAAAGAACAGGGCCCCTGGACTTTACAGTTGGCACTATTCAGGCCAGTACAGTTGGCACTATGCATTCCACCAAACCCAGATTTGTACATACAGCAAAGCTGGCTTGGTTTTTTTTTAGTTCTTGGTATCTTGGCCACAGGGCAGAAGGCTGTGAAATCATATTGTATTACTCCTACCATTAAAGCATACAGAAATTCCATCTTATGGCTTGTCTCCGCCCACTTGCTAATTTTATAGGTGAAATGAGTGAGAGTGGGTGGAGGGCAGGGTGGGCAGGGTGGAGGAAGGAGGGGTGATAGAACCCGTCAGTAACGTGTCAGGCACGTAGGCGGAAAAAAAATTCCCGAGTCTGTCACTGTTCTTTATAGGGGCCTTACCGTAGATCAAACCAACTACAATTGCTATGTTCATGTCTTCAAATTACTTTGAATCGTTGTTTCCTAAAGACCAGCAAAGGTATTTTGGCAAAATAAACCGAATAGGACTGGAGTCAGTTAGAGTAGACAATTGAATGATCCAGCTGTATCATTCCCTGACATCATCTTATTTACTCCCGCATTCACTTTAAATTAAAAAGTAATAACTATGTTTTTTACCCTGAAATACATCCTATTTGTTTATTCAAGTTCTGAGGAAAATTTTTAAAGTGTAGATCTATAATATCTCTTTCCATTTTTGTCTATTTTGCATTTCCGCAACCCAGAACTGCCAGTGTTGCATGTCAGTGATATCACCATGTTCTCACTCAGAATCTCTCAGATGCTCTCAAATGAAAACACTGTCGACCACCCACTTGGTTGTCATTCAACTAGAGCCTGTGCACAGATCGAAAATACCCAGTTAAATGTCTTGTATGAACACAACCATGGCTGGAATAACAAGACAAAGCAACAGCGCCATCAAAGGCGTTGATATAAGGCCTACGTCTAATGTACCATTAATTTACATTCATCATGCACTTTTCAAATTCTCATTTGTCTCATTATCAAAAGGCTTCCGTCAATGACTCATACAGAAGTTTGTGCCCTGCCCTTTTCAAGTTTTAACATTAAAACATTGCATGATATACCAACAGAGCAGCGACACATGCTACTATTGCACAAATTTACCACAGATTCTCTAAACAAACAGAACAGGCCTATTCATTTGCAACCTAATTTTTCGACTGCTTGCTAACCAGTGAAACGAAGGCGTGCGTGCAGCAGGAATATCGGTTCCTTCGTTGGAAGCATCTAGAAGAAAGCATTTCGCTCAGTGCAGTGGCGCTCTTGTTGGAGATGGCTAGGACACACAGAGTTGTCACACTGACAGGCCTCTATTTGATACATTTTCTGGGATTACTGTAAATCTGGAGTTTGTGTGTCGTTTTTTTTTGTCTTATATCACATAACAGTCTGTATTCTACCTTAGTAATACACAACTATCAACATTTATTTGTTCACCTGTAAATAGATACACATTTCCTTGATCTAAAGATATTATCTTACCGCTAAATTAACATTACTGTTCTTTTATTCTTTGGTCTAAATGATTTTATCTAAAATGGAACACGAAGATGAATACTACAGCTGCTGTGTTTAGTAGCGCCACCTGCCTGTAGTTGTAGTGCAGTGTGAGAAAATTGAGGGCCCCAGCTTTGGTCACCTTCAGGCCTGCATCAATTTACATTTACATTACATTTTACTTTTTCAATACACATTTTCCAACTTTTCTAATCCGTTACTATAAGTTTGTACGATGAAACTTCTGCAGATGTAAACAGAAAGAACAAGACCTTTACCAAAACCATATCATCTATCAGTTGTCTTTTTTAATGTTTTGTTTTTTCTAAACAAAGATGACAAATGAGCAAGGACAGATTTAGTTGACACTCTACCCCCTTATGGTTGTAGAGGGGTACATTCACTTGTAACAGCCGCACAGATCAGTGCTGCTCACAGACTCACTTCTTTAAATTGCCTGAAAGCTACACGGCAAATACAGCTGTTTTTGGTAAAACTCAATCTTAAATACATGCTATTTATGCCTCTTCAAAAAGTATTAATGACAGGAACCTCAGACACTGTCTCTACAGTTTTACAAAGGCTCCTGTAGTTAAATCAGTGCATACTGAAACTACTTGCAGTGCACATGAATGTCTCAGTTCAAAACTAAGAAGTGCTGCCAAGAAGCCAGTATCTACCTTTCATAAAGCCTTCATTGTTCCTGAGTTAAGATGGACTTTCCATTTGAATTTACGGCCAGAAATACCTTCTATTAATTAGAACTAAATACAGGATGCACATGGGTGCATATCTTAACCACTGATACTTTAATGTCACATTCCAGATGTCACCCCACCTCTTAAGACACACATAAACATGCACACACATACACACGCCCAATTAGTCTGTGTTGCAAAGTAACTTGCCCATGATTGCAAGCGCAAGCGATGTGAAACGCCTGGATAACACTGTTGAAAATACCAGAGAAGGCTTGTGCTCACCACAACCCTCAATGCCTCACCAAACCCATGCAGCAAATCAGTGAACACCTCTATTTCCAGAAAACTGGCTCTATGTATTATGAGTAAAGACATTCTTACATTTTCCCTGAAAAGAATCCAAATTTAAATGACTGACAGGTGAATGTCTGTCATCTGTCATGCTAAATTATTATTCAATCAATATTTTTATGTAGACTACACATGGACTGTATGTACAACAAGTGTCGGCAATCTGCTTTAAATAAGTGTCTGTGTGTGCACATGTGTATGTGTGGCTCTTGAATCTGATTCTAAATTTGCCACACTTATTTTCTAAAAAACCTGTAGCTTATGTACTGCACATTCAAAAATACTGCATAGTAAAGTTTTATGTTTAGGTATATTTAACTAGAACTATGAGGAAGGTCACCGCACACCTAAAAGGGCAGTGGGCGATTGCAACTTGGTTTCTTGCAGAGACAAATTTAATTCATTAGCTCGGCTAAGGGAACGTGGCAACCTATGAGCCATCCCCATTTCATTTACTGAAAAAGGAGACCACTTCCTTTTCCTTTCAGAAAGTCAAAAAGGGCAGTTTTAATTCACAGGTCTTCCAATCCAATCGCCCTCTCAGCAGCAACCAAAACCATGATACAGAAGTGTCAAAACAGCACACAGCTATTTTCACACTTCACTGGTATGGTTAAAAGAGCTGTTAAATTTAAAAGGGCATATGGTGCTCACACAGAGACCCAACACCCCACAATGATCAATATTGAACACAGTTTTTGTCAACAACTTCTTGAAGCCACATCACACTAATAACGAACATTAAACCACCACAACTAACAGCAACTATAACACAAAAAAGAAAAGAAAAAAAGGTGACGCAGTTTGTCAGTCTGGTCCATGAACACTAGTAAGCACCATCTCATCACCAGAAGAGTGTGTTGGAGGAGAGGGTAGCACGTGTTTTAAAGCCTCTCAAAACAGTAATGGAACAGGCCAATTAATAAGTTAGCCTTGGTAGGGTGGTAAGCGCTACACTCAGAGGGGATTCCCTGTCTGCAGGTGGGGTGGAAACTGACTGATATTTGCATCCCCACACTGTTTATGAGGTTTCACCCACAGACTGCCTGGTTTAGCTCCATTGGCCTCTGAGGGGCAAGGTTTCCATTTCTGGCCTCTGTAGACACTAAATTACAACCACATGTCTATTTGAGGAGATGAATCACATTGACATGAATTCCATTCACATGCACATTGCACATGGGCCATGTGAATTATAGAACCAGTATTTATACATTCACACATACTAGTAAATACAAAACATTGTTGTACTTACCAAGTACAAAATTGTTTTGTATCATTTATGCATGTCATTTAAATTGATTTGTCTGAAATGTTGAAATAAATGCATTACTGAACGTGTCTCTATATTTACATATTACATTTCAAATGTGGCCTGTATCTCATGAAATGTAAAAAGTATTCTGTGAAATTCACCATCCACCCCCCCTTTTTTCCCCATCTCAGGCTGTCAGCTATCTGTTATGGTTCCATAATAATTCTCTGTACTGTACTATTTGAAGCAGCCAGGATTCCATGTTAAGAAGGAAGTGTGCTATTGTGCAAAAGGTGATTGGTTGATTCACAGAAAATTGATTAATTCACACTGCTATGCTATTCATGAATACCCAGACTGCTGAATCAGCAACAGTGACTGATTAAAATTAGATTAAAGTGCCATGGGAACTTGGGAAGTTTCACTGAGATGTAAAGGCAGTATTTAAATGTTATATTAAAATTCCTCAGGTATTTTTTTATTATTATGGGGACGACTGCAGGTATTAGTGCATCAGACCACTCCCCAACCTCACTTGCCAGCCCTGGCAGCTGGGAAATCATCTGGTTACACATTATTCACCATCATGTGAGAGAAGTACAGCATATGCACAAAGAGAGATGCCGTATGGAAAAAGAGAGATAACATATGTGGAATGGCTTAGCGAAAGGCATGAGTGTGCCACACGTTCATTCAGTGAAGAGTAGATGTTGCTTATTATACAAGAATACATAGTTATCAAGCCAGAGTCTTCCCTGTTGCCCAAAAATAATTAAATGCACTGTTGGCAGCAGATACTGAAAACGGCAGACATTTCACATTTGGTCAGTAAGGCTTATCCACAACACGGCGGTGCACATGGTGAGGAGGACACTTCTTTGTTCCACAGGATGTTTTTCCATATTCTGAACACAAGTTCTTAAGTTCCTCTTAAGTTCCACGTCCTTGTGCTCTTTTAAATGAGATATAGCCTACATCTCTCTAAATGTGGGAAGAGTGCAGATGATATTTCATCCCCAACTAGTTCTGCAGCAGCAAGCATTCTGAAAAGGTTTTTGGATGACTGTGCTGTATCTGAATTGCACAAATGGATTTTAGCCCACACCCCTTTTAAAAAGTAAATAAACAAACACAGTAAGAACTGCAGGCAAATGTTCAGACAGAAGCCTTCTGCCAGCAGGGCCAAAGACCAATAGGAATTTCAATTATCAAAACTGAATGACTAATGTGGCAAAACAATTAACTATAGCCCTTCATTGAAGGGGCCTTGGGAAGATTGGGGAGGGGTTTTTCTTTGGAAGAGATAAACTTCTGACAGTATCTTCCTGATGGCTATGGTGCAGCGGCAGTGCAAACAGATGAAAAGAACTGAAGTGCTCATCATGGCCCCTCCCTGAACATGATGAGTGGTGCCACTGAAGGACACGTGTGAGGAAGAAAGGGACAGGATGTAGGGAGCAAGGTCAGAGAGGTCAAACCTGCAGAACAGTACAGGCTGCCATCTGCATGATGTGTGAGAGAGAGGAGAACCTGCCTGGAGGGATTGATATGCCTATTGCCCTCATCTCTGTCATGGGTTTGGCAGGGAGCAAACCTCCTGATTAGCACAGAGGTCAAAAGAGAACAGGATCCAACAGGAAATATGACCCAGACTGTTCTGTAATAGCATGGAGAACGCAGGGTTCCAAAGGAACACCGAGGGGACAAAGTGCATGTGATGTCGATCAGATGAAGCACTTCTGCACGTCGAGCACGTTTTCCCCTCACACAGTACTGTGAATACATTAAATAAACAGAGAAAGAGAGAACAAGTTTCAGAATGAAACCCGGAATGCTTGTTTAGAGGGTATCCTGCACTACAGAGTGGGAAACCTGTGGAATCTCCAGCTGCAGGAGTTATCTGTAGCACACAGCTGCAGGCGTGCTCTGACACCCATCCAATGCAGCCCTTGCACTAACCCCTGAACATCACAGAATGGGACAGACACCAACACACACTGAAGTGAAGACGTTCTGTATGTTATCTTAAAACACATTTCTAACATTTTAAACTGTCTTTAGTGTGCTTAATCATCAGCATGCGACTAAACTGTTTGAATGTTACGAGTCAAAAAGATACATTTGATCTACTTTCATATAACTACTGTTAGCACTACACACATAGTAGGTCTCCTGGACTGAGTTTTGGCAGCCCAGAGCCAGAATAAAACAAAATGCAAAGGAGAATTTAGGCTAAATATAGAGTTATTCCATAAAGCCCCTATTCCAAAATCAAATGTCACAATTTGTTGAAATAGTCCCACTTGAATTGCAGAGTATTGGAGTACTGGTTTGAGAACTGAATTCCAAAAAAGATGTACTGGGAAGGATAGAGACCGTGTGTTTCGTTGTACTGACTTTGCCATCAACTGTAATACAGCCTTTAAACAGAATAATTACCAAATGTAAAAACAGCAAGAAACCACTCTGCCCAAAAGCCTGAATTGACGTATGCACTCAATCGCAAGCACCAAATTACAGGTACAAGGAACAGAATTAATGCAGTCAAATTTAACAACATTATATCGGCAACAAGGGCGATGATGCATGCAACAGTTAGAAAACTTTTACGTCTTTCCTTCAGTGATTCACCTTCTGCTGATTTAAGGGCATTTCGTTCTTTTATACGTTGTCTGAAAAATTGACAGTGTGTGGAGTGGACTGCACTCTCTTTAAGCAGTTTACATTCACATGTGCCAAGAACACTCACCAAATCAGACACTGTTTTTTGTGATCACAAAAGAAATCATTATACATTAAACCATGTGCTAATAATCTGTGCTTGTCTGTCTGGATGGAGCGGTAGAACAGACCACATAAAACATCCAGACTTATTTACCGCCTACTTATCGTCACGAATCGATTCACAAATAGCGAATAAAATAGGTCTTCATATTAGTCAGGAGTTGAATTCAAAATATAGAGCATAACCTATATACAAATACGACGGCGACAAAACATTCCCAGCCTATTTGAGGATAGGTCACAGTGTAGCCCCTGTTGAGTGACTCACTGCTCAGCCACAAATGCGCCAGCCCAGAGGGAGTTTCTCGTCACGGCATTTCTGGGCAACGTTCTGGCGCCCACTACTTCTCGCTCCATGGCGTCAAAGCAGCCCGCAGTCTCGATAGGCTTCTCGCATAAATGCGCTTCCTGTTTAGAATTCATGCTAACAGCTGGGCTTTGTGCGTGCGTGTGAAGTATTCATAAATGAAAACCAGGGTAAGGTAATTTCCATGATTCATACTGGGTAACAGGTGGACTCACCGGAGGCGTAGAAAGCGGTCACGGGGTCCATACAGGGCCTACCAAGCCCAGTTCTTAGACCATTTTCCGTTTGCTGGTTTGCCAGTTATATTGAAGCAGTTCGTTTAATTGAACAGAAGATAATAACATGGTCGGAAATAAAACGGTTTGCCATTTCGGACGAGCTTTCCAAGGCACAGATGAGGAAAAAACTTAAGAAGCGGCATTCCCCATGGCAACCTGGCGTCTTGTGGCGCTTGGATCTTCTGGAAACTGCAGCATCCACAAACGTGTTTCATTACAACGACGCAGCCAATGCATTCCTCCTTTGCCGTAAAATAAAAAATCACTATGCTAGCCTTAAAGCAAGCAACCCAAAGCAAGTTGTGTGCACTCAAAACCAGCCCCACCCACCAAATTACATAGGCTACTTTAAGGTGAGCACCGACTATCCAAACTTCCGTCACAAAACACTGTTCTTCCTGTCAAACTCCTTGTGTAAGGTCACGACTTTTATCCCACAAGACAAAGAAAGCACATCATGACATTTATAACACTTGTACGAGAGCCCATAACACCCTCTAGCCGTTATACTCATCTTTTAATTCAATTTTGAAGTGCATCTTCAAGTCAATAAATATTTTTCAAGTGCTATGACGTCTATTTGTAGGCCAATGGGTTCGGCAGATTTCCAATGCTTTTTCCTATAGGGATTTCGTTTTCTGCCGAAATAAGGTCTGTGGTTAACATAAGCCTAAGAGTTTCACGTTTTGTTCTACAAAGTAAGTTGCTAACAAGTTGCTATTTTGCACGCGACAGCCGTTGTAGGTTCAATAATGCAACTTGTTAGCAACTTACATTTACAAAGCACCTAACTGCTCCGAAATCCACGGTTGAGATACCAATGGGTGTAATTTATCTCGTAGAACAAAACGTAAAACTCTCTCAGGCTTATGTTAACCACAGACCTTATTTTCGACATGCATCCCTATAGGGGAAAAAAAAAGCATTGGGAATCTGACGAGGGAACCCATGGCTCAAAAATGCAAACTTCCTGGTTTTAGCACTACAAACCGCAACACTCACTGGTAACACTCGATTGCAAACAGAATGTGAGTTCACCAAAATGAGAACTAAATATTCAGACTACTGCCCATTTTTTAAAACGATACACATCCAGGACTGTTTATTTGGCCTGGATGACAGGCATGGGAGAAGGGATGTGGCCTGGATCCAATCAAACAGTCTCAATGGCTGATGGAACATCAAGGACCACAATGGAAGTAAGTCCAGGAATTTTTCGTGTTATCCTTGACAATTTCTTCACATGCAAGTCTTTTGATGCGTTTTAATTTACTTTTTATTTATTTTAGTTTAAAAATAAAATAAACTAAACTAAAACTTTACAAGTCAAAGTAAAGTTTTAGTTTAGTTTAGTTTAGTTTATTTTTTAAGCAAGCGTTTGCTTTTTTCCTCCATAAACATAGTTCATCAAATTGAATGGTCACAAATGACTGAAAATTAGACTATGTAACATGAAATTAAAGTAGCACATTTGTCAATCCAAGTTAAGGACAAATGTTTATTGGATCTAGGCTTGTTGTAATGCTACATCTCATGGAACTTACAGCCACCAGCAAAGCTAGAAAATAGGCCTAATTGACAAGTTAGGACCACTCTGATAGTTTCATGCAGTTTCCTTTCAGTCTAGCAACCATGGTTGGACAGTAAGCATTCCCATCCGCCTGCCCATCCACCACCTTAATCTCAATCTGGGGCAGAAAAAACTCCTTCCCAGCAAAATATCCTCTGCAGTGATACTTCCAGTAAAATTATTATGGCACCAGAGAGCTGCAATATAACATCAGACATAAAAATAGCATTTTGTCAGAGTCTCTGTGAACTCAAAGTCCAAAGAATATTTAGTAGGAAGCTTTATGGTCAAAAATCCCAAATCACTTGGTAAGACCTACATGCCAACACATAAGTACAACACATGTAGTCCAATGTGCTTCTGACATCACAGCGATAAAGATCAATGTAGCTTTAATGATGCAACTATGACTTCAGATATTCACTCAACCAAAAGGGTTCTACAAAATTTAAGAGGCTAATATCTTTTCTGTTGTCTGCACCCAGTTTCAGAAAAATCATACACTCTTTATAGTAGTTAGTTTTTTTATTAAAGGTTTAATAAATAAATAGCAAAACGTATTTCAGAAATTGCTTAATAAACTGCTTCATAGAGAAAAATAAACATTTTTACAACTTCAGTGGTTATGATAGACTTGAGCAGTTGAACACAAATGTTTGATTTTTAATTTAAGCTAGCACCTTCAACAGAAAAACGCACAGAAAAGCTAAATTGAGTGAGAAAGATCAAACCAGTGGAAAAAACATGATGCAATGAATTCTGTAACCCAAAAACACAAGAATTGGCTTGTTTACATTTTTATTTAATGTAAATAATATATTATTGTTTTTTCTCTTACACTTTAAAATTGTGTTTCCATTAACATTGGTGTTACTGACCAAACCTTTTTTGGAACAGTCTCATGGCAGTGACCAAGCATTGCCTTGAAGAAGGGAAAAACTGACCTAGCGTACAAGCAGAAAAGTTAGTCCTGCAATGCCCACACTAGCAGCTGCAAACAGCGCTGTCTTCATTGAGGATTCCTGGTTCAGCTCTGCAGCACAGTGGGAAAACTTTCTGAACCCCTCCTACACAAAAGACAAAAAAAAATGTTGGGCTGGATTTAGAAGACAGCATTAAAAACAAGAACCACATAGCCCTATCAGTGATCTCCCACAAAACAGAAAAAATAAGACTCGAGACAGTTCTCTCATCTCAGCAGCAACATTCATTGTTGAGTGGAATGCACTATGGCAACACAATGAACTCACTGTTGATACTGAAGGTCATCCAAAATATTCCAATATTTTTTCCCCCAATATATTCAACTGAAAATTCAAAATAATTTGGCATATTGCTACTTACTGACCCTTCTCCTAAAAATACAAATGAACACACCTCAGATGTCAGTACCTATAAGTGAACAGCAATTTGTATTGTCTATATAAGGATCTAGATTGACCTGAGCAGCATATTAAACATGTGCAGTCCCCACTATGCTTGGTTGAACATAGGGAAGTCTTTTGTACTGCATACTGGAAACGTAGAGAGGAACTGTAGAGTAATGAAATCACAAGAGGGAAATCACAACCTAGAGGGTTGCCCCGCACCAAAGACCCTACTGCTCCATACAGCAGAACCATGAGTCATGAAATCAGTTTTACTAGCATCCAGAAAGTTATATGGGTTGCCATCAAGAGTTCAGTTTCACAATGACTAACCTACAGTACATTCCTCAGCCATGACCATATCCCTACGGTTATACTAGTTAGCCTTGTATATGACAGTGCAGTTTAATGTGCAGTTAGAACTACGAAATGAATACTGAAGGCCCACATTATGCTAAATCTGGTTTTTAAAAATGGTAGATTGTCCAGCTTTGAAATGGCATTTGATATTGATCTAGAGCCAATTAACAGTGTAGAAGCAGCAGGCTAAATAAGTACATTGCCTACTGTATAGAACTTACAACAACTTTAACAAGCTTTCTATTCATGTTTCTGACAATGAATAGAAAGCTTAAAAATCTTTGACAATTTTTGGTAACTTTAGGTAATTATCCTATACCAATTTATTGGACTTTTCCCTAATGACAGAGATTGGGCAAAAATGTAAGAATTAGCTCAGATTTGACCTCATATGCTACAGCCCTGAGAGTTAAAAGGTTCCCTAAGTTTGGCACTGACAAGACAACCACAGGAGAGGTCCATGTGAGATTTCCCAATCTAAAATATGAGGCCTTTCTGAAGGGACTGATATAGGGCTAGACTGGAAAATATAACCTTTAATTATTCCATACAGGAAATAATGATTTTGGCTCATTTGACTGGAAAGCAAAATGAATGGTATGTGTACCTAAGACTAAAGAACACCACAGCTCCAATAACTTTTCATAAAAATGGTGTGGGACCATGGTGTGGGTGGGGGAATGGAGGCAGGGGTTGTGGGACAGGTGGCTATGGGAATGAGAATTGTAGACAGCAAGTAAAGAAGTCAAAGCTCAGTGTACACTTTCCCTAAAGAATGGACAAGAAACACACAAAAACCTACCCAGCCATCATTTTCCTGCAGCCATGCTTGTTTTTCCCCTCCAAGGTAGTCAGCTATGGTCTCTGCTAGCCTCCTGCAGCAGTCTCTGCTCTCACCTCCGGAGTAGAGGTCACTCACCAGCACCCCAGTAAAGGCAAACAGAGACACCACTCTTCCCCAGTTGAATTTTCCATCTTCCACCATCTCTCCTATCACCTTCTTTAAACCAGCACTGCAGTCAGGCCCACAGGTGCTCAGGAATGTCTTGGAGAGTGCCCGGAATTTCAGCTGATACTGCCGCTCCATTTTCTTCGCCAGGTGTCTCATGGCCCTGGCCTGTTCGCTGGGAGGTGTCCGTTGGATCCCCAAGCAGAAGTCAATGTAATCTTCTGCCACTGCCAGTGTCTCTTTTCTGAACCAACAGGACATTTTTCTGAATGGAAGAGAATAACAAAAAGCATTGGTTAGGTATACTTCTGTGCTCAGTTTATTTCTGTGAATAAGCCATGCCTGGACTGGAATAGAAAATTTGACAGATTCAAACACCAACCCAAAAATACATTTCTATATTAATACAATTGTCACTAGTAAGAAAGAGATATAGCATTGACAGTTATATAGGCATCGTGTTTATGGTTCACACTTCAGCTACTTGCAGTACAAATAACAAATGAAAAAAAGTAAAAACTAAAGCAAAAATATCATTAGGCCTGTACATACCAAATAGCCTACTTAAGCAATCACCTAGGCTAGGCCTACATTTGTTAAAACACTTACCACAGTAATCAAGTAGTCTAAGCAATTACCAAGAAGAAACTTAAAGAGCACATTTCACGTATTTGGATGTTACAACTCTGGGCATTATTACCATCTGAGATATAAACATTCAACACTCACTAAGAATCAATTCACTAATTAGTTACGCTTTCTCGAAAAAGTAGTAAAATACAGATAAAGAGGGACTTCGTACAATGACGGCACTCATAACAGTGAAGACTGCGTATGACAGGCTACATGCGAGGAAAAACTCGGTGGTAAAGTCGTCCTAGCAAGTACAAATTAAGTACAGTTTATATCCACCACTGAAAATTTAAACGTTTGCCATCTGGCTAAAAGTTACCTTACTTAGCCCATTTATACACCATCGCAAACAGCTCATTTATGATCACTAGCTCGATCGCAATACTAGCAGGCTACATATAACGCTAGTAACCGTTGTCAAAAGGAAACGTCTAGATAGCAAAAAAAAAAACGCTGCCAAGTTTTGTCATCTGTCTGTCAGTGAACTGAAACAAAAGGAAGCAAAATGAGCTAGTAACAAAAGTCTGGTTCGCAGTTTCGTTTTGTCACTTCAAATACATTTAAAAAAATACAGTAAACTATGTTCTAACACAACTACGACAGCTTCCATGTTAACACTTTCATAATTTTAAAAAAGAGCGTATAAAACAAAGCTTACCCTCCCAGCAATTTCAGACCTCGCACGAAAGGATTCGGTCCTAATTTCCTGTTCTTAGCGTCTTTATTTGTTCTAGGCTCCTCCTCCTGGCTATGTGTCATTCATTCATTCATTCATTCATCAGCATTTGTAAAATCAACCCCGCCCCAGCTAGACACGTTCCCAGAATGTTTTTATTTTAGAGTAGGATATTATTATTATTATTATTATTATTATTAACCATCCTTTATATACAGAAGAGGATTAGGGCCACGTGCAATTTTTTTTTTTGAGTTCTGACTTTAAAGTCAGAATTCTGACTTTAATCTCAGAATTATGACTTTATTCTCAGAATTCTGACTTTAAAGTCAGAACTCAAAAAAAATTTTCACATGTGACCCTAATCCTCTTCCGTATTTATACACTTTACTTGGTTATTTTAGGATAAACCCCCTTGAGATGTACCATCTCGTTTTCGAGGGGTCCTGAAAAAACACACACAAATCATTGAACAGAAAAATAAAAAAAATATGCACAAAATAACACAATGCCTCAACTACAGACATCCTCACCAATGAAATATTGCTAAAGGTTCATTTGACATAAAGAGCAGCAAGAGCAGTCTGTTGAGATGAGTGAGAAGATAATTTTTAAATGCACCGAGTGAATTCAGATTTAGTGACAGATTTCAGAGTAAGTCTGTAGGAGCCTTCCATTTAAATTCCCTTTTCTCATCTCAGTATAAACTCTTGGTACCTGAAGGAGGGGTTGATTTGAATGTCTTAGTCAGGCATATGAAATTTGTGGAATGAGAAGTTCTTGTAAATATATAAGGTCACAGACTTAACTTAACTCTTTAAATACAATACATGAGAATTGCATACTATTCAGAAAGTTTAGCAAGTATTGCTTTGATTCAATTAGAATTTTGGGATATCCCTCAAATATTTTGATTACAGTATAAACTGTAATAGGTTTAAACATTACTGAAGTGTAAATGGAAAGAAGTCAAAACATTACATAGCCTACAATATAAAATATAACCCTGTAGAAAACAAACTTTATGTCTTTAAAATATTTAAAATACCATTTAATTGGATGATGTAGACTGAGCACACAGGGAAGTAACATATTACATGAACATTCAACTTAAAGAAATGACAGATATTAGAACAATATTGAAAATTCCTTTATAGGGTACCTAAATGGTTTTACGTCTAGTTTGCTCTAGTACTGTATTGCACAGAGAGTAAATGCCAAACATTCTTTAATTATAATCTCAATCAATATCTGAATTCTACTCCAGAAAAAACTGACAGAAGGCTGAAGGAGAGATGGATTTGGTTGTACCTGTTAAACATGGAGATATAGAATTCATCCATCTGCACAGAGAAATAACTAATGCCTCTATCCAACACATTCATTGGGTTATCTTCAGCTGAAGCTGACTTTTAAACTTCTTGCCATTAACTACTGCTGAGTGGGTGGTTTCAGTTTGACCAGTTTTCTAATGTGTGGATACAATCTTTGTTAAGCATGCATTTAAATTCACATAGATCATATACAGCAATTATCCACTGTTTCTCTTTACTATCTCAGAACCAAATAAAAAAATAATACTGATTACTTCTGTTATTTAGAAATTATTTTCTATAAAAAGTAATGTAAATATCACAGGAAGGCAAATCAACAACAGCAACAATTAAAATAAATAAAACAGGAACATTACATAACCTATATTGTCATATCGTGTTATATCACTACAATGAGTGATACCAGAGGTTTCTGAATTTGCACATACTGTAGACACATCTACAATTGTTGTCGCCAAGCAACGGAAAAATATACATAGGAGAGAATATCTAAAATATTTAGTGGTGCATGGTACAAGAAAATATGCGTGTACATTATTGTGCTTCCACAGATGCACTCAGTGTGAGTCTGTTCTGCATTATTGGAGACATACAAGGGGGAGGTGCATCCTGACTAACTAAAATGCCATTCACAGGGTCCTGATCCTTCCTTCTGAGAAAACACCTTAGGCCCAGATCTGGAATGAAAACAATTAAAACATTATGCATTTACATACCTGGATATTTCATGAAGCAATTCAAGTTATAGACCTTGCGCAAGAGTACAATGGCAGTGCATCACCTGAGAATCTAGGATGAGACCTAGATTAATCTGAAACGAGAACTAAGTAAAGCTGAAAAAAGAAGCCATTGCTCTGTGGTTTTACTTCCATGAAATGGCCCAGCATGTACTGAAAACTGAACAATGTGACATTGCGTCACATAATAGCGCATTCATCCCACAGATGACTGACTCTCTCTGATCACTGGTATTGCCACACATTTTGGGGAAGTGATCTCTGGCAGCCCTGCTTCACAGGTGCAGGAAAGCCCCCACCTCGCCTGTCTCTTCACCCCCCACCCACTCACCCTCAGAGTGTTGTCCCAGGACCCAGAGCAGAAAGCCGTCCCATCCGGGGAAACACGCAGGGTGCTGACGCGGTTCTCGTGACCAAAGAGGATGGCCACCCTGGTTCCCTTCAGCACATCCCACACATTGATGGTGTAGTCATTGTACCCGCTGAACAGCAGTCGGCCTGGGAAGGGAACAGAGAGAAGCTAGCAGGCTTAATGCAAAGCAGACCAGGGTAAATCCCATTCTGTTTGTTGTTAAAATATCCCCGGTGTTCCAGATGTCTACAGAGAATACTACAAGGTTGCTTTAATTTCACTCATGTTTTGGGGAATACATTTAAAAGTACCATGAAGGTTATGGGTCATTTGCTAAGCTCTGTATTTAAATACTATTCAAAGACAGCATGGACTTTCCAAGACAACACATACTCTCTAGCAGTGTCTACCTTTTAAATAAAAATGATGGCACATTTAAACCCACGCTCACATTTTACAAGAAGACAAAAATTCAAAACTTTCAATATAACAGTGACTATATAGTTTTTATTGTGCATCACTCAAAAGGTCAATCAATGTAATCTGTTGTAAGTATAGTGTCATACAGAAATGCTGCATTTTCCCCTTCATACTCCAACATTATCTAGCAGGTCTATGAGCCATGAGGCATAGTTTTTGTGTTGACAGTTCTTGGCCATAGGTGCGTAAATTTGTGTGATTCAGTCACATATTGCCATGCACACAATAACAGTCATTGAGCCACCATGGAAACACAACTCTCAAAAAATACTTTTCAGTTTGTATCTATCAAATCAGCTATCACTGAGAGGGAAAGGACAGGGGATGTGACTAAAGGAAGAGGAAGAAGTCTGGCTCAGATTTAATTTCAGAAGAGATGTTCAGCACTGCGACAAAGTATTGCATTCAGAAGCTACGGCACAATTTTATGTCACTGGGTCTTCAGTGAAAGACGAAACCAGCTGAAAGACACTTATTACTAAGGCTTAATTAAATGGTCAAGAGTAAACAGCACATCTTTTTGACTGAGAAACTCATAAAATTAAGACATGTTCAAATACCAAGGTGTCAAATTGCATGACATGACATCATCTGATGGCAACACTGATGGCATACCTAGTCTTGCACCTGTATCAAGTGACAGGTCAGTGTTCCCATAGAAATGAAATTCCATTCATGCCCAAATCATACTGTAAGATTTCCTCCTAGTTTTTTATATGGTAGATGAGACTGTTTGAGCACATAGGAGGTAAAAGTGCTGCTTTTCACCTTAGCTGTCAGTTCATATTCACTCAGACAAATACACACATGCACATACACACGCACACGACTACAACAATGGGGCCACAGTGAGACTGTGTACACCAGTGCTCAGTTTTTGTTCTCGAGAGTATGTCCTGCGCGCCAGATTCAGTCAGCCCTCACCACTGAGAGAGAAGTCCACACTGGAAGCTCCGAATATGATGCTGTCTTTGGAATAGATAGCCACCTCTCTGTCCGCCCGCAGGTCAAACAGACGACACTAAAACAACAGGGTTACCAGTAAAACCAACCCACACACTTTCATTTTTACTTCACAGTATATACGTCAAAGCTGTTCAGCTATCAAACCTGTTAAATGCTATTAAACCTGTTAAACCTGTTATAAGGGAGAGACTGACTATCTGTGTGGATGCATGCATGGTTAATGGTCAATGAAACATATGAAATTTGAGATTTAACATTAAATAATAGAGTTGTAAATAAGAATGTAAAGCATACATGAATAAATTCTCTTTTTTGTGACACTTATGATTAAAAAAAGAAAAGCAAATGAAGAATTGGAATGTTGGTGACCCTTATATTAAAAATAAAAATAAAAGAAGAGTAACATGGAGATGAATGGTAGAATAATGGGAAGAATGTGAAGATAGCTCACAGTAGCATCATCAGAGCCCGAAGCAAAGGCATCACCACTGGGGTAGTACCTGGCGCAGAATGAGACAGAAGAGAAACACTCAGTGATTAGTTATATGAGGTACAGCCTCAAGCAAGCCCATAATGGCATCTTAAGTAAAGGGGTTTAAAAAGCTCAATAATGAGGCTGAAAAAAGAACCCATTGCTCTGTGGTTTTACTTCCATGAAACGGCCCAGCATGCACTCACCTGAAAACTGAACATCTAACTCACCTGATACTGTTAATGTCTGACTCGTGAGTCTCAAAGGACTGAACACATTGGCCAGAACGCATGTCCCACACATTGGCCTTCTTGTCACAGCCCTGCAGGACACACAGGAATTGCCCTCAGTTGCTGGGTCTTCATAATCAGGTAATCAGGGAACAATTTTGACACAACGGGGAGTTGTGGGTAGGATAAAACAGGTCTGCACAGAGACATAGCCAAGGGGATTGAAAGAACCAGAACCCCCCCCCCACCCCAGTCAACATTCTAGCCCACCCCCTAAATGAATTTGTGACTATGCATTTGGTTCTGCAGAGCACCAGGGCACGTTGCTTCTTGTGTACAGCACTTTGGTCAACGCCAGTTGTTTTAAATGTGCTTTATAAACAAAATTTACCTGAGCACAACTTGCTTACACTAATGCCAGGCCATTATGAGAAGCGGCTGGATTTGGACTAATATGGCTTTGAGTTTGGACTTGATTGGCTCTATAGATTAAATGATTGGATTGGATTTGTTTGTATGTTTTTCTTTTTTTGGAAAATGTTTATTGAATCAAATTGGAATTGAATAGAATTGGAATTGGTTTGGATTTGATTGTATTTTGAATTTGGATTGGATTTGGATAAAGATTTGGATTTCAAATTTGATTTGGTAATTGGATTTTGAAATTGCTTTTATTTAGATTAGATTAAATAAAAGAGGAATTTAGCCCCCCCAAAAAAAAAAACGGCATTATAAAACTTCCTAAGTTGACACATTACATCTCCAGGAAACCGAACACAGAGAAGTGAAACTGTCTTCCAGATGAGGGAAAATGTCCCAGATGAGGGGAAAATGTCTCTCACCCCTGAGACAAAGGTGTTGCCGGTCTCTGAAGGGGCCAGGTCCAAACAGAGGACATCTGCAGCGTGGCCATGGAAACTCTGCAACAGCTGCCCGCTCTCCACATCCCACAAGGCGCATGTCCCATCTCCACTTGATGTCAGGATCTGAGCACAGCAACAAAATAAACAATAAACACACACACACACACACATACACAAACACACGCACACACACACACACACACACACATATATACAAACACACACACACGCACACAGAATATAAATGTGTATATTAAACCACATACAGTGAGTTTACTGCCCCCTTAAGGTGCATACTTGTCTTACAACATTTGGCCTTTCAACATAAAAAAACCTGTTTTTGTCTAGTATATCTCTCAAAACAGCTGCATATACCATCGTCAAGCTGATACATGTTCTTCAAAACACACTTTTTTTTTAGTTTTGGTATAAAATATCAATAGGAAATGAGTCATGGCAGAATTTAAAAAATTTTCCCTGAGACCTCATCAAAATGGTTCTCTTAAAACTTAAATGTATGTCTCCTTCTTTTGGGTGCTTGTGCTCAAAACAATTCAATGACGAAGAATTGGACTCATGAGCCGTGGCTTTATAATTTATTCATTATTCAGAATTATTTAATTTATTTTGGAATGTGTCCAACAATTCTGAAAGCAACTGCAGTGACTATCTGGGATTTTTAAAGACTGTTACTTGGGGAACCTCCACCAGCCCTTTCTGTTCATGAATATTCCTGTACAACCCACACAAACAAGTCTCTCACTGAAACATTAGAAACCTGTGAGCAGCTTTGAGGACACTTCCAACTACAATGACATTGTGCTACAAGAAGTCATTTTTTTTCTAGCTTACTGTCTTTTACTGGAATAATCCAACTAATGTATGCTTATGGATTATTACAATGATTATTACTATTTATTTGCTTACACAAAATGACTTGCATGGTTTACAAGTATAGGATTATTATTTACACATTACACCAGGAATTTAAACAAAGCAATTCCATTTTTCCCCAAACCATCACTGACTTTTGCTACATGTACACTTTTGCACATCCTTTGCTTAAAAGCTGGAAAAACATTGAAAATCTAAGGTTTTTTCTAAAATCAGTGTTACCATTATTTATTTTATTTGTTTTCATCTATACAACCTTCTCTGGTATCTGTCCTTCCTTTGGGTCCCAACATTGTTGGATAAGTGAGGGATTATTAAATAACCCTTGGAAAATGGGTTTTTTGACCATTAGTGAATGACTAATCAAATAGTAAGCCTCTGACCCACATAACCGCACAGACAAGAGGATGCAGTGCTATTAATATACAAGCACAGACTGAAAACCAGTCAGTCTTTATCACACAAAAAACTTTGTACACTATGTGACCACATCCCTCTTTTTTGTTTCAAGCTGATTATATATAAAGCCCCCACACTAAATGCACAAATACAGTCCATGATGTCACAATGTATAAGCCTGAGGACACAGCACGTAACAGCCCTGAGGTTGAAAGCTCACTTTCAAGACTGCAAGAAATTCCATTATGCTCAAGTCCACATCTAGTTAATTCACCAATGAGATGGACAGGATGTTGAATAAGAGGTATTCCCAAACTGCAAAACCTACTTACTGCTTTTTATAATGGCATGCACTTCACAAACAGATATTACAGTCTGAAAATGTATCAAATCATCACATCTGACAAGGACAAGAACATATTTACATTATTCATATTTACATATTGGTTAAAGAATGAACCATGCTTCCTGTTCAAATTTGTAGAGTCCTTAGCTATGGTTCTGATAAAGGCTGCCCAAGGACTATAAATAGACTCACAATGGTAGGCCATCACACATGAACCAATGCAGCTTCAAAAGGTTTCCTGCTGTGAATTAATGAAGGCATGGGAATCTGTTCCTCAGGCATTTCAAATAAAAATCAGCATGTAGTCCGTTAGTGAGCATCTGGGCCCGGGGTACAAGAATTAAACACTACTGCCCTCTGAAAAGGTTTTGGATGCCTCAGTTGTTTTGAAAAGGAAATAAAGCCCAGAGGTGGGTAACCCGGCTTCAAAGAGTAAAAAGACTGACCATGTATTTGCTCCATCACCATGCACTAAACCAGCTGATTCTAATTAGCATAACTCTTCAGCATGATAGGAGAACTAATTATTGTAATCAGCTGGTTTAGTTCATGTTGGTGGAGCAAATACATGGTCAGTCTTTTTACTCTTTGAAGCCGGGTTACCCACCTCTGATAAAGCCTTATCACTAATAGCTTTTGGCAAGGGATACATTGATGAGATATGTACTAAATATGTCGCACAAACTGAAAACTAGTGACTGTAGAGTTTGGAACTGAATTAATGGCACTGGCTATGGATGAATGAGGAAGCAGAAGAGAGAGCAGCAGAGCAAACATCACTGCTTTAGCACAGGTCACTGCTACCTGCCCCTCACCTGCATGTCAGAGTTAGTGAAGCTGCAGGCAGACAGGTAGTTGGTGTGCATGGCAACAGACTTCTTCTTGGAAGCAAGGTTCTCATTCTTGTCCAGGGAGAGGGGGTACACTGAACACTTATTATCCAGTCCTCTTATTATCGAGAGAGAGAGAAGAGGGGGGGGTGGGGGGGAAGTGAAAGAGAGAGAGAGAGAGAGAGCAAGAGAGAGAGGGGGAGGGGGAGAGAGAGAGCTTAAAACATTCAAATGTAAGGATGGCAATAGAAAAAGGAACTAGTCTGTAATGCAAATTACAAAATGTGACCTGTTACTGAATATGCTATCATAAATCATCATCTTCCATGGGAGAAAAACTCATGCTGTCCCTATTTACCAGGCAAACCACCTTTGCGATAATATGGGGAATTAACTAGCTAACTAACTAGTCACACAAGTTGCAATTAAGTTTAGCTAGTGTATCGTAATAGCTACAGTGTGACAAATCATATAGCAAACTAAAATACTGATATTTAGCCAGAGGATATTCCAGGCCAGAGAGAGGGCTCAGGCACAGGAGGTTGGTCTGTCTCTCTTCTGTTCTGATTCAGCTCTGGGATAAAAGACAGGACATTTACCCACAGGCCACTGCACAGCCAGAGGGGGCGTAAGCACAAGCCATAACCCATGTGCATGGCATGGTCACTGCATGTTCCTGTAACACACGCGCACACACGCATGCACACATGCACACACATACACACACACACACAAAGAGTTATGTATAAGGTTTATTTTATGCCAAAGAATTTCTTTTGTACTTAATCATCAATATGACCATGCAATTACACATTTTTTCTGTGCAGACTAGTTTCTGTGGAGAACACACCATCTGTTTAGACACATATATGACACTTGGAGTGTTTAGACTCTCTATATGGGGACATAGTTTTTTCCTTATAGCATTTGATACATTGTATTGTCACATGCTGTTGATTCCAGATTGCAGCTCACCTTATTAGTAGTGAATCCGTCCCATACAATCACTTTTCCATCCTAAAAAAATTACAATGTAGCTTCAAATTAGAAAATGTTACAAAAAATGTAAGAAAAAATCCATACATAAACATATAAACATAATAACCAAAGTTAGTATACCCTGTCAAAAGTTATTTTAGTATAGTGTAATAAATCACATATTCTGAGATTACAGGATCTCCAATCTGAATATGACAAAATATTGTACATATAAAACTAAATACAACGTGGTTTTTGAAAAAATAATTTGCCAAAATGACTGCTATGATAATTAGGTATAGATAATATACAAATATAATCCAATTAAAGACATATGAGTGAGTCGAAGGGAAAAAGGTTTTTAAAAATTACATATTAAGGAGCACCAGCACCACTAACATCAGCACCCTGGACAGAGGTGTTTATAACATCGATTTAAAGTACCAGACAGCATTAGTTAGCACTACGGTGTCGCCTGGTCAAGTGTTAAGGCCATGCGGGTCTGGACTCGGTTGCGGAAATTCAGAAGAAAAGGAAGTGGCGCTCGTGTGGCGTGGTACACCGTCATGCCCACACACCGAGTAAGCTTATTACCTGTGAGGAGCTCACGATCCTTCTCTTGTCCCGGCACCAGTCCATGCACAGAACTTTGTTGCCATGTCCCTTCAGCGTCCTTCTCGTCTTCATGACAAACTGACCGAGCGGGTCCATCCTCTCCGCCACCTGATGCACTATTTGGTACACAGGGAGAGAAGAGCATCGCATCTTTATCTCGTATTCTTTCGGTGCGAAAGTGCCACTCATGCCACACTACATATTGCCTACTCCGGTTGCTATAATTAGGATGGATATGGGCATTTAGGCTAGCCTATATGCTCATACCAGATGCGTCAATGCACTCTTTTTGTTATAACCCACATATTTGTCATAGGGTTTGATTTGCGATTTATGTCAGTATAAACTGGAAATGACATCTGCGTATTCTGTAACTGCTCCACAATCAATGACCACCCTTCTCCTCTACAGTAGAGCATCGTAGAAGAAACGAAAACGATAATGTCCCATCTCGCAGATTTGGCACAGATTTATTCAGTTTAATCCAATATGGGGAAAAAAACTAGTCTACGTTTGACCTTTAAACCATTTACCTCTTATATCCTGCTTATATCCCGTGTATCTACAACGATAACTCGCCTGTCTACCCCACAGTTTCAGGGAAAATATCAATAGCCTAAGCTCGCTGCTAGAATTAGACAACAGTAATAAACGTCTTGATGCAAAACCCATGATTAAGGACCAACATTCGCTTTAAAACGACCCATAATTAACACAGCAACGATTAAGGATTTTAAGTGAACATATTTAATACGAATACGATGTTAATGTTGGAAATATGACTGCTCCATTATCTCAGCAGAAATATGCTTCACGAGGCCGCGCTGTCCTGCCCAACACTCACATTCGACATCGTGCAGTTTTGCTCTCTCCTCCTCCAGCTTTATCTTCAGGGTGTCGGACTCCGTTTTCAGCGTCGCAAGGGTCTCGTTTGGCTGCAGTTCCTGAGTAGCCATTTTTGGCATTAGAAGGGGCTCTGTAGATGGAACTGTTTTGTTCTGGTCTGCCGGTTAAACGCCCGTGCGGTGCGATCCCAGCTGAAGCAAGTGCACTGACGTCACAGGAAAGATGCTCAATCAAGTACACAAGGCCAATCCTGCTATTTTAATAAATTAGATATGTCAAATTAAAGTAACAACGTCAATTTTGTACATTCACGGTAAATACACTGAAATTTCTAAAATGTTGTTAGAGTACATTCCTCTTAAGAGAAGACTGTTTGTGAAACATCAAGAACACAGTATCACTCAACGTGCCCTGAGGCAGATGTTTCACCTGCTTAGATACTTTCCATCCACAACGCGGTCACAGCGCGTTGTTTTCGCAACAACCGGTTTGCGCTCGATTTTCCTACCTTGTCAGATTTCCATTTCATTATCAAGTGCGTTGACAAATCACAACCTATTATGTACTATTATATTAATACCGGTGAGAGTGGAATAAACTTTTTGGGGTCTAAAGAGAACTGAGGTTGTGTTTCTGCATCTGCTTTGCTTGACTAAAGCTTCTCATGGTTTAGAAGCATGCTCTGCGTGTGGTGGGATGCATCGGCTGATGGAATGGGAGTATTGTGTACCAATGGCTAAAGCGACTTCCTCAGGTCAACTTAGAGTACAACTGATGGACAAAGAACTATAAGTGCATTCTCAGTCTGAAAAATATACAATAAAAAGGCTCACTGTGGTAAAATATTTTGAGCAATGACACAATTTACAAGGTATTTACGAAGATAAATGACAAAAAAGGCTTGCACAAATGATCTTCATTTGAAAACTGTATACCAGATTTGCTTAACCAAGAGAATATTCTGTAACTCTGATTTGGACCGCAACAACTACAGTACCTCATCCCACAGTTTCTAACATACCCTTCATAGTGTGCACTCACCATTCCAGCACACATTCTGAAATTTCAATTTTCTAATCACGTTTTCTTTTGTACACCAAATGAAAAGGTCACTCTTAATGGCTATGGCTAACTTTTTAATGAGCTGTAAAGAAGATAAATTTCTTTAAAATGGTGTAAACGGAATCTTTTGGTACATCTTGAAAAAAACAACAACACAAATGCATGTACAGTGCTGAATTCCTTTATTTGTCTATACAGATTTGACAGTTCTTGTACCTTAGTACACATATTGTATAGCGGACACAGTTACCAATTACAACTACTGTGAACTACTAACAGTTTAAATCTTCACATTCGCTGTTCCTCAAGGAACTGTCTCTGGAACATCGGCCAGGCAAAACATGTCCTAAAGAAGCAGGTTCATATTTTCAGCATAATTGTTTTACTCTTATTAGCATCTCTGAACTATTTACAGTTTATTTAGCATGACGCTGTCATGGATGCCCAGATTTATGGGAGAGAAGCTGATTTTACGGTGACGTGAACAGTTTTACGTGAAGATTTCAAATCTGTTAGTTACTTCAATCTGTTAGTCCAGACCCTCAATATGTATCCATTTATATGAAGTATTTATGAAATGAATGATGCCCACACCATCATTTATCTAACTTAACTGATTGGGTTGGGATTTAAACATCATATTCTTAATTTCCTGTTTGACTGAATTATCTGTTATTATCTCCTGTTACATTCTGTTCTGTCACCATTTCCAAGATGGCCCCCAAAATCAATATCACAGAGCCACAAAATGATTGCAGGTGCAGAGCGCGGTTTACAGAAGCAAAGTCTGCCCTAGAGACCTGCTGCAATGTAGTTATTTTGCATGGAACAAGGTGACGTCAAAATATTGCTAAGACACACATGACAGTAGTTACCAATTTAGAAAAGCAAAGGAGAGTACAGCAGACATTGTTATGGGAGAAAATACAAGCCAAAAATTTAAAACCAAGATATTTCAAAATAGTTGCTTTAGACCACAGTTAGGTTTATTGGACAGCCAATTAGCAATGGTACTTAGCAATTAGCAATGGTACTGTTGCAAAGAATTTCGCGTACAGTTTTTTAATTAGGCAATGCAACTTACTCCCAACAGTCAGCTAACATCCACACAAATTCAAAATTTAATGCAGTGATCCGAAAATATCAAATTTTAAAATGATAGCTTTCACAATTTTTTTTTCTACCAAATAAACCAATTTAAACCAATAGCTCTAGCAAACTACTATCACTACTGTTTATTGGGATTCCTCAGAAAAACTTAAAAAGTGCATGAACAAATACTGTTGAAGGTTCACTGGGGGGTAATTTACTAGGCTGAACACATTCTAAGTTCTTTATCTCAGATTTTACCATTCTTCCCAGACTGTATTACATATCCTCTACACCCCCCCCAGGGATGTTACAAAATACTGCAGTCAAAAACAATAACAAAATATCGTCATATGCCAGATATACCATTATTTCATAAGGCTGTATGCAATGAATGTATTGCAAATAATACAATAATAAATTAGATATGAATAACTGAACAAAACCAAAAGCAGCAAAACCGATAGTTTAAATACAGTATTTTCCAGTAGCATCCAATTTTTTCTATTTTGTGGATACACGCAGGCACACACATACACACGCACAAACAGACACAGACATACAAACACACAATTTTAAAGGATTCCTTTTAGCCAATACCATACATTGTTTTGCCAGTTCACACAATACCCTAACATAATGACAAAAGGCAAATTTACAATAGATCATTGGTGGTCCCAGTGACATTAATAAGGGCTCATATTGCACACCAAAATGGTCAAGATATGAGTAGCTCTGGTTAAAAAAACATTAATATATGGATCAACGCACTCATTTTAAGCTGCAAGGTTCAACACATATGAATCTGTACATTGCATGGGTCACAATGGGTAGTATAAACACTTAACGTTTTGCCTACAAAGTGGAGCAACATACTGCACAGATGGGTGATGGATGACGCACATAAAGCCATGGGAACCAGAGGATGACTAAGGCATGGGATGGCATAGGCTCACTTTATCTTCTAGTCTTTACAGACAAAAGGATAGCTAGCATGATCAAAACTGCACGTCTTTGGGTAAAAGGTTTTTGTGTATTACTGTCTGTGGGTGTCGCCAGTAAAACTAAGAGCTTGCAGGTTCGTTTATCACTGACTGCATAGTACGCTAGATATGATCACTGCTATGTCTCACTGAGTGTAATATTCAAAGGCGAAAAAGGGTTTGATTTAGATGGAGCTGCTATGTTTCTAACTAAATAAATACAGCATGTAAAGCAAGCCTCCGGCAACCGCTACATAAATTGTTATGATGTGTATTTTTCCTATATATATTATAGAATAAGGAGAAAGTTTAGCATTAGTTCATTCTACATTGACTGTGCTGCTGGCATAAAAGCTGACGGCATTCATCACAAAAGCGGTTCTGTACGTTCAAGGTAACGCATCTAGCCTGTCAAAAGCCAGGAGCCTAAACAAAGCAAAATAAATACGGGGGGAAAAAGCCATACAGTTCTGTTTGATAATATCATTCAACAGTACATGCACCCAAAGTGATTTTAGTTTTCAGGTGAAACACCTCTTTTAACAGTTTCTGAAAGACAGAATAAATAACTGAGGCTGTTTAAAACATCTAAAGAGAAATCAGTCAGTCAGTAACTCGAGGAGAAATATCCAGTGTGCGTTTGTGCTTAGACAGTGGATTCCATGGTAGAGCAGGCCCAGAATGCAGGCAGTGAGGGGGCCATCCTCACAGTGGTGGTGTAAGGCATTAGGCTTTGGGGAGACATGTAACAGTGGAAACCGCCAACAGAATCAGTGACAATGTAAATCACAAATATGTGCACAAGTACACACAAACGCACAAGCGCACACACACACACACACACACACACACGTGCATGTACTCTAGATCTTAAGGTTATAGATCCTTGACCATCCCAGCAGACACTATGAAAGCTCAGAAATGATTTCAGGCTCTACCATGGGCCACAAGCCTTGACTCCACAATTTTGTGAACAGGGACAGTTACATTTGTAATAATCAAGCTTAAGTCCGAGTTGTAAACAGTATTGATATTTAGGAGAATTTAACTTGAAATCTATATGCCACAGTGCATAAGTACTATATTCTTGGATATGCAAATTACACAAAACACAGCTGCTATCTACTATAAGTGTGCTAAGTAAAAACACAATACCTGTGGTAACAAATAAACATCTATGTTAAATAGTTCACTAGCGGACCTTTTATTAAATTATTCTACACATTTTATCTCTTACGAACATAAATATATGACACATTACACGATATGCCACCAGTTTTCCTTTTCCAGTTGTTGAAATGATTCAGAGCACAATCAAACCCAGCATGTTTCTTTCTCAGGGAAAAACAATTTCCAAGGTAGAGATTTTCAAGGTAAGATTCAAAAGAGTATGTGTGATATTTACACATAATATATATAATAAAATATAAGCATTGTGGCACAGGCATTGAGCATTGTGATGCATCGGCCAGAACACTGCCAAGCTAAGCAATGTGTAAAAAAATGAAAATGAATACATCAAAACACATGACCATGGTCCTTCACTGAATCTGGGTTTAGTGTACCATCCATTCCTATAAGAGGCCAAGAACTGAGAGAACCTGAACACACGCTACCACTCATAACAAATAATACACCGGACCTACTTGGTGATTAAAGTTGGCTGCTAAGGGGACACTCAAGACAACTGCATTTATCCTCACCCTTTAATAACTGATTACTGTGACAGAGAGCTCTGTGTGAGGAAGCCCAGATTCAGACTGCCTCTACACGCGTGTGAGGGAACCCAGGTTCAGACTGCCTCTACACGCGTGTGAGGGAGCCCAGGTTCAGACTGCCTCTACACGCGTGTGAGGAAGCCCAGGTTCAGACTGCCGGGGATGTGGATGGACTCCAGGGCCAGTGAGGAAGGGTTGAAGGGGAACGTGACGGGGTAGATGATCTTGGTGTCCATAAGCAGCTGTGGCGACTCCTTCCGGTCCCGTAAACGAGTCTGATAAGGAATCAAGAGAGACTAAGCATTAGTCAACACATGCCTGTGCACGCACATGCACGCACGCACGCACACATGCACATGCACCTACGCACACGCAATACTCTTGTAATCGTTAGGCAAGCATATTCCTAAAAGTTTACCTGTATTGTCCGAATGAACATTATGGAAACCCGTTCCTCAAACTCATTCACTGGTGTGTACAAGTTCAGCACTTTCACAATCTGGGGGGCAGAGAAGAAAGCAGGTGAAAATACTGTCACTGGAGGTCATACAAATAAAAGGACCTCATGACAGGCCTCTAGTTTCCAATTTCCAGTTTAAAAGTTTGACATTCGGCAGAAGCTTTTAGCAAAAAATGACTTACTAAAGTACATTTCACACGGTAAGCAAACGGCACAAGAAATAGCAATACAATATAATAAAAATATAAATAGATATGCAGTCTGAAAAGGTTTTTAGACATTTGCTGAAAGCAGCAAGTGAATCTACATTCCTGACTGACTGGAGAAAGAGGACAGAGAACTGGGTCTTTGAGAAGTGGCTGCCAGGTGCTGGTACAGACAGGACCAGCCAGCCAGACAGAGGATGCTGAACGGAGCTCAGGGGGGCAGGGTGACATCACTGTCTGTGATAGGAAGGGGCAGTACCACGGATAGCTGGGTGTACCTGCGTGAGTGACAGCTGGGTAAGTGTACCTGTGTGAGTGACAGCTGAGTGTGCCAGTATGAGTGACAGCTGGGTGGGCGTACCTGTGCGGTGGTCAGGGCGTTGCACATGGAGCAGATGGCCTCTGCGTCCTCGTCGGTCTTCTTCTTCACCTGTAGCAGTTGTGCGGCCTGGATGAGGGGCTCCAGGGTCTCCTTGGCCCCGCAGTTCATCAGGTTCTTGTCCCTCAGCCACTCCTCCAGCTGACTCACGTTATACCTGCAGGCCAGAGCGTCAGACTGCATCACCGCTAACAGACGCGTCCCCAATCACAGCCCCCTCACTACAAGTCCCAGGAAGCTGTCGCATGGAAACTAAAGCTGCAGCACCTTCTTGTAACAGAACAGCTACAAAAACAGATTTGTGACAGCAACTGCAGAACCTGTGAAAAAAATCTACAAGAGGGGAAAAAACCCCCCAAGGATTAGAAGACAGATGCACGTGGTCACAACTAACACTCCAAATCTAGTTTTAGCCACGTCCACAACCTATTTATTTTAGTTCCCTTATTACATCCACCCTGACTGTTCCCCCTGGTCCCCCGAGGCCCTGGGTCCCCTGACGGTTCCCCCCAGTCCCTCCAGGCCCTGGCTGGTACCTGATCTGCATGCCTTTGCTCCAGGAGCACATGTCCTTGCGCAGCAGCAGGTTGTTGAGGGTGACGGCGCCGATGATGTAGAACTGCTGCTTGACCACCTGCTTGATGAGCTCGGGGTCGGTGCCGTGCTGGCACATGATGGAGTGGAAGGAGGAGAGCTGGCGCAGGATGGAGTCCAGGGTGTAGGTGCCCTCGTCTGCGATGCTGGAGGTCCTCTTACGCAGGCCCGTGGGCTTCACGCCCGACACGCCCTGGATCGTCTCATGCTCCAGCATTCCCGAAACTGAACACACACACACGCACACAAACATGCACACACACACACACACACACACACGAACACACGTGCACACACAAACGCGCACACATACACATACACACACGCATGCACACGCGCACAGATGCACGCACACGAGCACACACAAGAGCATGCACACACACACGCACGCACACATACAGAAACAGAAACAGAGAACACATAAACAGACACACACAGACAAACAGGAACAGAAACAGAGACACATGCACACATGTGCACACAGGCAGAAACAGAGAGAAACGCATGCACATACACACACACACACACACACACACACACACACACACACACACACCCACAAGCACACAGATACAGAGATACATGTTATATATATGTTGAAAACTGTATCAGGAAGTAATTGTCATATTGTTAAAGTGTGGTGGACACCACAGTCTCGTCACCTATCATTGGCTGCAGGATGTTCTCCATACACTTGATGAGCTGCTGATAGATCTGAATGGCCAGGTCGCTCAGAACCTGCCGGTACTCAGCCAGGTCAAAGTTGGACAGGCAGTGCTCGTTCTGCCGGGGAGTGTTGTGCTTCATGAAGGCCTACAGGGAAGACACACAGCACGGTCAGGGGCAGCGAGCAAACATGGCCGCCACGAGGGTCAGGGCCTCCACAAACATCCAGCGGGCCGTCCGCCTCACCTCCTCTCCGCTGTACTGCTTCAGGCAGTGCAGGAAGCGGCACGTGTTGGAGAGCCAGAAAGAGACCGTCTCAAAGTCGTCCCCTCGTTTCTGCGAACAGAAGAGGATGACGGTGTACTCAGAACACACGGTTCAGACTCATTTATGTTCGTTTTCCTCTGTCATCACACAAACAACTGCACAGCCAACATAATCCTGTGCCCATCACAATTACAATGACATTATGAATTAAATAGTCGACGCATTAAACATACATAACAACATAAGCATAAACACACACATGCACACTTGCACACATCATACCTTTAGGATCTTCTTAATGCTGTTGATGGTGGAGGTGAGCAGCGTTCGCACTTTCTGGTCATCGTTGAGATAGTCGGCATGGCGCAGGCACATGAAGAGGATGTAGGCCGGCAGGCCGGGGATAAAGTTAACGGCCACACCCCGAGGCTTCAGCTCTGCAGGGAGGGGACAGGCCACAGCACAGCACAGGCTCAGCACAGTACAGCACAGCACAGGGTCAGCACAGCACAGAACAGGGTCAGCAAAGAGGCAAGGGCTTAGGCAGGGACCTAAAGACACTGATGACTACGTCCGAACACATCATCACCATGTAAAAAGCCAACAAAATAATAAAGAAAAATAAGCGCTATTCTAAGTAAAATCATCTCCAAAGGGCTGCCAGGAGCCGGCGCACAGCTATGTACAGCATGTAAGTATATGTACAACTAGACAAGCAGATGCTAAATTTTGGTTAGGAATTGCATTCATTCTTTCTGGACATTTCATTTAAAAATAACTGTAGACAAGAAGGGCAGCCCATTTATTTGAAAAAGCAAACAACTTTGTTGGCATTCTGACGATGATTGTGATAGAGACATTCTTTGTAAAATATGCAATAACAAATAATCAGAGTCTGGGGGACATTATCGGGAGGACATTAAGACATTGTAGGACACTGTGAGCTGAGACTGCCAGGGACATGAGGAGCCCTGCCCAGTGAGCTGAGACCGTCGGGGACATGAGGAGCCCTGCCCAGTGAGCTGAGACCGCCGGGGACATGACGAGCCCTGCCCAGTGAGCTGAGACTGTCAGGGACATGAGGAGCCCTGCCCAGTGAGCTGAGACTGTCAGGGACATGAGGAGCCCTGCCCAGTGAGCTGAGACCGCCAGGGACATGAGGAGCCCTGCCCAGTGAGCTGAGACCGCCAGGGACATGAGGAGCCCTGCCCAGTGAGCTGAGACTGCCAGGGACATGAGGAGCCCTGCCCAGTGAGCTGAGACTGTCAGGGACATGAGGAGCCCTGCCCAGTGAGCTGAGACCGCCAGGGACATGAGGAGCCCTGCCCAGTGAGCTGAGACCCCCAGGGACATGAGGAGCCCTGCCCAGTGAGCTGAGACATGTCAGGACATGAGAGCCCTGCCCAGTGGCTGAGACCGCCAGGGACTGAGGAGCCCTGCCCAGTGAGCTGAGCACGCCAGGACATGAGGAGCCCTGCCCAGTGAGCTAGACTGCCAGGACATGAGGAGCCCTGCCCAGTGAGCTGAGACTGTCAGGGACATGAGGAGCCCTGCCCAGTGAGCTGAGACCATCGGGGACATGAGGAGCCCTGCCCAGTGAGCTGAGACTGCCAGGGACATGAGGAGCCCTGCATTCGGCCGAACAGCAGACACACTCGCTGAGGTCACGCACCCAGAATGAGGTTCTTCACCAGCTTCAGCTCGTCCTCCTTCTTGTACTCCAGCATGCCCTGGAAGTCCTTCTCTTTGCGCGGGAGGTTCACCGGCCGGATGGGCTCATCCACATTCTGCCCGGGGGACACGTTCTCCAGCTGGCCCCCCACTGGCAGCACGAGATCACAGGAAATTCGGACACCCAGAGTCACTCTTACAACAATACAACAATGTCCCATGTCCAAGCCCCTACCTAACCTCCAAAAAAGTTTCAAACTATCTAGACAGGTCTGGATTCAACAGTTCTACTCTTGATGTACAAATAAATTCAAGAATATACATACTTTTTTATATTCACTTACAATAATTTGGAGTTGCAAGACTGTATATGAAGAAAATGATTCAATGTGACAGACTCAGATCTACTGGCAAGTTAGTTAAGTACAAAGGTCTGAGAGACAATGCAACACTGTCCCATTACCTTCCAGTTCTCCAATCTTCTTTGCAAAGACTTTGAGCTGCTTCTTCAGTTTGCGAACAGTCTTGTCCTGTTTCTCCAGTTGCTCCATAAGATCCTGGAATGAAAGTGTGTGTGTGTGTGTGCGCGTGTGGGTGCGTATGCGTGTGTGTGTGTGTATGCGTGTACGTGCGTGTGTGTGTGTGTGTGAGTGCGCGTGCACACATAGTTTTGTTAGACTCATATTCCTGAAGGAGTGATCAAAGATTTAGCAGCAATAAAGATAAGGAATCAAAAGAAAAATTGGAGGATTTTAGTTGACCAAATCTTTCGCAGTGCCAGGGAAGCCAGTCAACAGACTTTTTGATTGTGTGTTATTTGGATTTACAGTCTGTATATACTAGTAGGAATGATGGAAGCAAGTCTTTCCTCATTTAACAAGTCTGTCATAAGTAAAAAAAAAACACAATTTTTGGTTAAAAAAAAAAAAGTTATCTGGTTGTACTGAAGAAAGGTGTACTTCCATCACTTGGTGAAAGTGAATTACAGAGACAATTACGGAGAATTACGGAGATAACTGGACTGCGGTGGGTTAAGAGACAGAGAACACGCAGCTGCTGAAAGAGTTAGAGCTGGACTTGGGTTTGACACTGCTCAGTGAAGCATAGAGCAGACGGTGGATTGTGGTGCGGTTAATGCACACGTACACACACATATAGATTACACACACTGCCCTCTGACAACACTACATACAACCATCCGCCGCAAAACCAACAGCCGATACTCTTGATATTTGCTGGGGTCATCCGTGAGCATGTCCTGTGTGGTGAAACCCACAAATATGAGTACCAGCAGCTAGCCGCGAGAATACTTACCAAAAAAGCACATATTAAACATTCAGAACTTTCTGTCCTCACATAAGGTTACAATTTTATAAATATAGGAACTTGTCAATTCATCTAATAAGGTATTTCTATGAAATATTACTATAGTTTTTAGCCCAAATTTCTTATTTTTAAATCACTGTATGACAACATCACATACTGTACAAGTGAATGGACACAATCATGGGGTACATAGTTCAGTATGCATCTGGAAGATCTTATACAGTATCAATATGACTAGTAACAAAATGGATGAAAATGAGTTAGAACAAAATGAAAACAACATAAAGACATATGTATACTGACAGACGTATAGAGTATACTGTCCTGACTGTACACTGTGCTGAGTCTGGAATACCAGACCCATTGTGGCACTGCAAAAACACCCTTCTCTTATCATCATCGGTGGGAGTCATGTCGGGGGTAATGTAGGGGGGTTAGGGATGGGGTGAGAGGGTTAGGAAGGGGGTAACGTGAGGAGAGGGTCAGAGGTTTACGGGAACTCAGATGCTAAGATGCTAATGTGGGAAGGTGACAGGGTGAGAGTAAAGGGGGAGATGTAGTAAGATGGAGTGAGAGGTAGGAAGATGGAAAAGGAATCAGAGAGTAACTGAGAAGGTGAGGAAAATAGGACAACAGAGAGGGGAGAGAGAAAGTTAGACTGTGGGTAGAGGATGAGAGGAAATGAGATAGAAGTGAAGGCTAGTAGAGAAAGAGAGGGACTGAGGGTAAATGAGCGGGTGGCCGGGGACAGGGAGAGCCGGCGGGCTCACCAGGTTCTCGTTGGTGAGGCGGGTGATCTCGTGCTGCAGGCTGGCCTCGATGCGCGCCTCCGGGGGCAGCTGCAGGTTCTGGGCCAGGAGCTGCTGCTGCCGGTTATTCTCCTCCTTCACGCTCTGCAGCTCCCCCCTCAGGGCCTCCACCTCGTTATCATGGCTCCTCCTCTGCAGCTGCATCTGCGACTCCAGCAGCCTGGGCAGGGGGCCGGAGAAGGGGGAGGGAGGGAGGGAGGGAGAGAGGCAGGGGCGTAGAGGGGTGGGAAAGGAGTGCCGGGGTACAGGGGTTCAGGGTTCAGGGGAGAGAAACTGCATTCAGCAACAAAGCCCACTCAATGCCGAAGCACAGCATGTGGAGGGCTGGGCCGTACAGCAGGCGTGCCGACGGGCAGAAGCGAAGCTGCCAGCCCTTCAGTCCCAGACGCCCCAGAGCGTGCTTTCCAGCCCTGCTTCTGTGCTTTTGCATCCTGCCACCAACACAACACATCTCACTCTGAGCGTTTCTCAACTCACTTCCATTGCTGAAATTTACTTTTTACATTTAACTTTGCTTTAGCTTAACTGAACGAAACAGGAAAGCTTATTGGATATAAAAATGGTTTACAAATTTAAATGGTTTACAATTACAAACAAAAAAAGCATTACATGTTTGTGAAATTCTCTGATAGCCCTAGAGCGATGAGGGGGAGGGGCAGAGAGACAAAAACACAGCGGAAGGTATGAAGGATCCCAGCCACCAGGCCGATGAGAGAACAGGCCCAAAGACGGCAGAGGAGAAACCCTTTCCGCACGGCGTCACAGGAGGCGCCGGGTCAAACAGTCACACTGAGGCTACACTGAACAGGCCATCTATCCCTGCTGATCTATCCCTGCTAATGTGATGTACACACAACTGCTCAACGGCTGAGCTTTACTAAACGGATTCAGGTGAGAGTTTGGGAGGTTGGAACCCATGCTGTACTGTTAGACTGTGTGGTCAGGCGAGGATGAGCGATGCCAGGTCCATCTGATGCAGTGAAGAGCAGCGGTAGCGGGCGCAGCGGCGGTATCGTGCCAGTTCTTGGCCCTGTGCACTCTGTATGTGCAGCTGCTCAGCAGGAAAACTCAGGCCAGAAAAGCTTTGACAGGAAAGAGGCCGTAATTCGGGCAATCTTGGGGAACGTGTGTGCTGTGGGTGGGGCTGGGCTGTGAATGGGGGCAAGGAATGTCCCAGAGGTGCATGGTAGACTGATGCCAGTCATGGTAGACTGATGAGTGAGTGACTAAGACGGGTGTGTGAGTGCATTTGATGTGGGAGAGAGGCGGAGAGAGTGAGCAGCACAGCCCCGTCCCACCCTAGCCTTGCACAGATTTCTGGGAAAACGTGGTCAATTAACCTGTTAGTCTCCTTTAACCCTTCATAAACCAGCCAAAGCTCTCCATCCTCATTCAGCTCGTGGTAGTTTGGAATGGGGGATCTGACGAGCAAAAACAAATGAACAAAATAAAAACACAAAGAAACAGAAACAGAAAGGAAAAAACATAAGGGAGATGGGGTGGTGAGTGGAAGAGTGAAATGAGAGAGATGGGGGAGAGGCAACACATACCTAAGCAACATAATAACCTAAAGAATTGACCCAGAGCTCCTCTGGCTGTTTGTTTTTAACACTAGACCAGACAAGGCTGTTAAATTGACAGGCCAGTCAAACAAAGGCAATTTAATATTTACTGGCTATCTGTTAAGTCTTATCAATTACATACATTTAATGAAATAGGCCTATTTAATAAGTCACAGCACCTCACTTCAATCAAGTGCTTTGTTTTGAAGACTGAGAGAAGGCTGCCAGTGAGCAAAAGTCCTACTCTATATATCTAATTGACTCATGGTCATATTTAATCCTTTTTAAATGTAGAGTACAGACAGCCCCAGTATGCCAAGTGTTTTGTTTTGACTCATCACTCTAATGTCAGACATTGCAGCTATTTACACTGAACTTGAAGCAGGGGTTAACTGTGTTTGTCAGAACTCGCCAAATAAATATTTAAGGTACGGCATCCATTAATATCCCTGCTTTATATGTGCTACAGTCACAGAGTAGGATATTATGGCAGGAAGACCTTTGTGGACACAAAAAACACATTATGGACTTTCTTTTGCTACTCAATTGTTAATTATTCTATGTAGTCTTTTCTAAATGGTTTCAGTAACACATTTCTACTACATACTGGCAAATATAAACTCACATTTTTATATTTCTCTTTATATTGCTGGGAACATATAATCATATTTCTTGTGTAAGAGTAGTGCTTTCTGGACAACAGTTCATTGTTTCTAGTCCTCCAGGTGCATCAATTTGTGTTTGAAAATAACTTAACCTATATCTGACTATTTGTATGAAAAATATGTATTTATGTTTAACTCTAACCAATTTTGTCTTTGCCAAATTTGGCTGTTAAAATTTCTTTAAAACTAGGCTGGTCTAGTGTTAAAATACTGAGAATGGCTAGTCCACCTTTTTACTGTTTAATCGCACAAATTCAGCTTAGGGGCCCATCAAGCTCAATGTTTTGTACTCTACAACAGAAGCAAACAAATTTGAGAATACAAACACTGAGAAAACAAACAAAAGTTAATGTGACAATGCACAAAACAATAATTAATGGTCAAAATAATAAATGCATAAATAATATATACAAACGACACACAGACGGAGGCTTTGAGAGGGACTAAAGTTATTCATGCACACTGCACTCTGTTCAGGGAGCTGGAACTTTCTCCATTTTTAAACCTGATGCTTTTTCAGTTAGTGTTGCCATGCCATTAGTAATAAGCCTCTATGGTCAATCTTTCAGCTGCCTGCAAGTGCTATATCAGGCATATAAAGGGTTAACAGCTAGTCTCAGTTACATAACCTCACAAATGTCCAATTCTGCTCCTAAAATGTTTCCGTTTTCCTCTCTGTTTTCTTTTGTGTTGCTAAAAACCTCTTATTCAGCATGCACGTGTTCCATCGTGCTTACTATTTCAATTAAGTGAACAAAAATTTTATTCACTTTAAAAATCAACTGCCACTCAAAACAAGCATTTAAGACAAGCAAGACCAGTCAGTGCTGAACTGTGGGGAGGCACAAAGAGGAAATGTTAGTGGTAAACCAAGAGAAAAGCCATTCTCTGTACTGCAGCGCTCTCTCGCTCGATGCGCCATTCCCCATGCGCGTGCTGAGGGTGCGCAGAGCGTGCGCTGAGGGTGAGCTTAGCGTGTGCTAATCCCGCACACGGGCCGCTCCTACTGCGGGACCCAGATATGCGCTCTCAAACGGGCAGCATGTTCAAGCACGATGCAGAACGATGCCTGTCCGTCCCCCAGTTACCTGACCCTATTCACCAGCTCAGCCACGTTGAGGGGCTTATGCAAAAACCTGGGGGACCTGTTGGGGGACCTGGACGAAACAGAGAATACAGATAAGGCACACAGTGGGGCCCTATCCAACATGCTGCATGGATGGCCAGTACTGTTCTGAACGTGATTTTGGTGGGGGGGGGGGGGGGACACGCATCTCATCATGGAACTGTAATAAAGCAACCGGGTCGAGCCCCCATCTGAAGCAGCTGATCTCCTGTCAGGTTTCATGTTGAGAAAAGGGCTTGGATAGTGAGACTGAAAGCGACAGCTCATACCTGGACTCAAGCTCTGGGTTTCGGAATACACAGTGCATTCATAAGGAAGTCTATTGTGTTTATGTTTGCATGTAATTGTGCTGTGCTCACAGTGAACACATTGCTGCATGCGAGCACAGTACATTGTCGTACCTAGAAACCTTTATTATGGATACGACACATCAGCTCACCTGGAAGGTAGCAACAGGTCACCCAGGGTGAGGAGGAATCACTCTCAGACTCCTGCTGCCCCCACTCACAGTGCACTCGCTAACATGCTGCAGCTAAGTTACTGCAGCCAGGTATGAATTCAGATCCACTGAACTGGCCTGGGGCTGCCATGTCAATGGATAAACAATGGGGGTGAGGGGAGGCACAGGGGGTGACAGCTGCAAGGCTAGTGTGCAATGGGTACCTGTTGGTCTCTTTGAGCCCTATGAAAGCCTGCGTGATCTCCCCAGCATCCTTCATCTTCTGCACATCATCCATGTACGATACGGGGTCAGTCATGGTTTCCTGCAGGAGGGGAGGCAGGCATGGTGCATGACATGAAACATCACACCTCTGGCTATAAACACACCTGTCTGCATCACATCACACTGCCACTGGACATTCCCATACAAAATGCACTGTGATCTCGGTCCAGTGTACAGAAATTGCACTGTTGACCAACGATCTGGAATTTTCTCAGCCAAATGTTATAAATGAGAAGATTATGATAAAACAGTAAACATTTCTAAGTGTTTCACCGATTACAAACTAAAAGAAAAGCAAGTCAGCAAACTACCCACCACATTAAAGATTTATCACAGCAGCATTATCACAACATTCTCTAGCATTTATATTTTTTATTTAGTACTGAGAATTTTCTTGCTTTAGTTTATTATTTTTTTCTTAACAATGAACACAAGCACAACCCTCCCCATCGCTACATTCACAGGAAGTTTGTCTACATGATTCCAGGTGTTATTCAGTGACCCGTTGCAGAAAAATAAGCCTTTTCCAGGGTTCTGTTGTGCTTTTCAGTGTAATGCAGCTCTTGTGATACGGAAGAATGGCCCCAGATGTCAGTCTGTTTTAACTGTTTAACAGCACCTGAACATTATTTATTCATGAACAACTGCCATGACTAAGCCAAATAAAGTTTGGTTTTGTATATCATTCTGTGATTGCTGTGGAAAAATACTTTTTAATGTAAAGTGATAAAATCATTTGGCGCACATTTACAGTATATGCTCAATTCCAATGGAGAGCTTTTTGTCAATGATGAGTCACAGGCAACAGGAGATGGAAAATAATGCAAAAAACCGCTTTATGACAAGAATTGCTCAGACTGTCTTCAATGTAACAGCAATGAGCTTAGGCCTTCGGACAGAAAGTCAATAATGTCTTATGCTTTTTCCATTTTCGTTACATTTTTTGTCAGCACTTTTTTGTTAATTGCAGTTATGAAACAAAGTTTGAAACGTAACAAATTAGTAGCTGAACTGAATCCAATTGCAGTTACAATGAAGAGAGGTCAATGCATTGTGGAGATTTAAGTAGAGATCAGGGAGAATTAATAAGGTCTGATTATAGAGGTGGAAATTTATTTTCTTGTGAACCAATATACTGGATGCCTTTGAAGAACAGAAGACCTCAAGAACTCAGTCCATCCCTAAGTAAATCCACAGATCAGATTAACACACACAATGTTCCTCATTTCAGCCATGTAAAAATATAGCGGTAATTTGATGTGCTGCCATTTTAAACAATGCAATAATAAAGTCAATCAACCTTCAAAGCCCAACAGGAAGGGGGAGAGAATAACAAATACCTTTTCATCCTTGGAGCAAAGCATTATGGGAGAGAAAAGCAAGAAAAAATATATTAAGCAGTTAATGTTAGTAAGAAAGCAACTATTTGCAAGTTTCATACACATACAGTAGCCTCGGGCCACAAAAAATGGAAAAATATGAATCCCCACCCCTTTTGCTTGTGACTTATCTGCTTACGGGTGAGATACATACCTTGTGCTGCATGGCCTCCTTCTGACTGACCAGCTGGGAGCGCAGGATCAGCACCTCCTCCTTGCGCACCTCCAGCTCCTCGTTGGAACAGTTGAGCTGGTCCAGGAGCACCTTGTAGGCGGGAGATCCTGGAGCGGCTTTGGCGGCGCCGGCGTTCTCCGTCAGGGACTGCCGCATCTCGTTCAGGTCGTGCTTCAGCTTCTTGTTCTCAGACTCCAGCTCCTGGCGCTGTGGATGTGGTCAGACATGAGTCACGGCAGCCTTCCAGCCATACCCTTCGGGTCACGGCCCGGTTGCCCTGCCCTCAAACCCTCCACAGTCATGAACAAAGTCCATCCACTTCTCTGGGATCTCTGTTAGAGTGGGTTTCTGATTCTCATTAAACTATTCAAACGCCAGGGACTGCAAATGAAAGCATTTAAGGAACCACAACTAAAAATAGACCGACTCAGCTGGAGACATTTAATTTGCCAAATTAACTTAAGACAGGAAATGCAAAGTAGGAAAGGGCTTAACCTCTAGGTTGGGAGAAAGTGCCTTTTTCAGCAAACCAGGAAGAACCGCAGAGCGGTCACGACCACAGTACACTCATTCACCCCTCTGCGGTCCTGGTGAAAGAGGCACTCTCTGTGAAGGACGACTCTCTGTTAAAGATTTCACTCTCTGTGAAAGAGTGCATTCCCTGTGAAAGAGGCACTGGTCTGGGTCTTTACCTTGAGAGACTCGTACTCCAGCTCAGCCCCTCTGGCCTTCTTGTGTTCCTCATCATCCTTGAGTGAAGCATTAGAGGAAACAAAATGGCAGAACATATAGATTGTGATTTTAGTGTCCCTTGGCAAGCTCTGGTTCACACCAGTTAAACTGGACTACAGATAGACTGCACTTCAAATTAAGGCCTCGGGGAACTTCGGTCTAGCTGTAATTGCATTAAAACAAAAGACTTGTAGAGCTTTCTATGCAATAAAAAGGAAATCCAACACCATTTAAATCTGGACCAAAATCTCTGACAGGGATATCCTGCTTATTAAACTAGTTAGCAGGATTACACTACATGGGACAAGCACCCAATGTACACCCTGCATGCAGAAGTCTTATGGAATATATTTAAAGTACAAAGAAAACCACCAGCCAGTGCATGCAGGGCACATTTATGCCAAATTCCACAGATAATACAGCTGATAGTAACAGCCAGTGTATACTGTGTCCTGTACCCTGGCTCTTGCTCGCTGGAACTGCTCTTCTCTCGTGTCAAGCTCCTTCTGCAGAGACTGCTTCTCTTGCTCCAGTTCGGACACTCTCTTCTGAAGCTTGAGGAACAGAGACATGTCCAGGGTGGCTTTGGTAACATCCTGACAAGAGGCCAAAAGGAAGTCCAAAAGTGTTAGCACACAGCAAAATATGACACCAGAAAGATGATGGAAGTCAATGGTGACAAACCAGAACTTGCCACTCTTGAATCTAAAAGCCCCTTGTTCAGATAGGCCCCTCTTAAGGGAGGTCAGCCCTAAGTGAAAGTCACCTTTCCACTTCCAGCACGCGATGCTCACCTCTCCTCCACGTGAGCTTTCCTCTGATTCGGCGAACTCCGAGTTGTAGGTGCATTCTGATTCGTTGCTGCTGTGGGTGGAGTCGGTTCGCCGGTGGCCAGGCTTGGGAACATTCTGAACACAACAGAACCACCAACACTTTAGCAACTCCTGAGACTTTAATACAGAGAAGGCACCCATGTAGCCTAGTGGGCCTTCAAATGATAATAATCTTCACATAAACTATTCTGTGTTATGGTAGAGAGTATGTGTCCATATGTGTGACTAAATGGTGAAGGCTCTGTGAGGCGAGGACCACGCCCCTCACCACGGTCAAGGTGATCTCCTCTTTCAGGTCGTCGTATCGCTCCTCCAGCCTCAGGTGCTCGGACAGAAGGTTCTGGTAGCGCGAGCGCTCCTCGTTTAGGTCGTTCTCCAGCTGCTTGGTTTCCTCCTGCAGGACCTTCTGCATTTTCTCTAATGGGAGGGGGGAGAGGCAGGTAAACAAACTGAAAGCTGACCCAATTTTTCCATCATTTCCACTGGGATCTCTTAAAAATGGGATCCCATAAATTGTTCCCCTGATCCACAAAAAAAAAAGAATTCCCAGATTTTCTACTCAATCTAGAATGCTTTAAATAGGAGGATGTGCAATAGTGCATCATTTCTCTGCAATCTGTGCAGTTACTGAGGGGGAGTCAATGACGGCTGGACACACCACCTGCCCATCTCAATGCACTAGTGCAGAGCTGCACTGGGCTGAGCTAACCGTAAAACTTTCTCTCCCCACACCGCTGCTGTACATTACACTGCAGAAGCTTTGGTTGAAGGTTATGTACTAGCAGGGGCTGTTGAGGGGACACATACCTGTCATCTCCTGACTCTGCTCCTGGATGAGCCGGTTCAGATCGTCCTTCTCGCTCTTCAGCAAGTTGTTCTGGTCCTTCAGCTCTGCCACCATCTGCCAGAGGGAGACGACACAGGGAGAGGTTCCAACCAAAGCCTTGTTTTCATCTCCACACTCCTAACATCAACCCATCTGCTCCCAGACAAGCAGGAGCTACATTTCACACAAGCGTTAGCACTCCACAGATCTACAACAGTAGCATAAGACAGCAGAAATCAATGTTCAGACACTTCTAAAATTGGGGGGGGGTCTGAACTAATGCAGATCCTAACACTCAAAATCATGGGGGGAGGAGTTAGGAGGATTTGAATTGAATTTGATCAAATTCATTGCTGTTTATATGTATTGGGCCTAAGTCTACCGACACTACGGGTGCTGCTCTCACCTGCTGGCCCACACCTGCTTCCAGGCCAGCCATGTGCCAGGGTTCCATTCATGGCCCTTGGCTCCTAAATCATGACAATGTACATCTTCCACCATTGCAGTACAGGGTTTGGATCAACATCAAGCCGACCATGATCTCTAAATTCTCTAAACGGACCAAACTGGAAGGAACGGCAGTGCTCAGGAAAGACTCCCTTTCCCACAAGCCCCGGGCCGAGGAAGGTCCCGCCCACCTGCTCCATCTCGTCGCGGTAGGTCTCGGCCCAGTCCTCGATCACGTGCTTCTCGTTGCGGGTGGTCTCCAGCTCCTTGCGCAGGAGGGCCAGCTCCTCCAGCAGGGAGGTGATGCGGTTGGCGTTGTTCCGTGCCTCCTCCTGCGACCCGCGGAGGCGGGCCACCTCGCCGCGCAGCTTCTCGCCCTCGGCCGCGTACGAGGTCTCCAGCCCGTTCAGACGCTCGCTCAGCGACTTGTTCTCTTTGTTCTGCAGGGACACATATGGCAGCCGCCACCAAAACAGCTGCCTTTACTTTCGGCTACACACCCATAACAAAAACACGCGCACCAAACAAAAATACGCAGCACTGTTTCACGCTGATGAAACCGACGCCTCTCACTGTGTCATTAAAACCAGTGGGCAGAGAGAGGGGGAAGTCCAGAAAAGGATATGGGCCAGAGGTTGTGTGTGAAACTACCAGCTGACAGCAAAGAAACAGATCTGCCACACTCTGTAAGCTCCAATTCAGTTCACATGGTCATCAGCTAAGTGAAACACACTGTAATATTTCACAGACATTACACACAACACTTTTAGAACCAGATATCTGGTAAGAATGGTGTTACAAATATAACCATTGAGTATGAATATAAACAACAGTGTGTTTGCCTGATCACTCACCGTTCACCAAGAGTACAGCGAGTCAAATAAAACTTTGTCATGGGGCAATCAACAGATCAAAGCTGAAAATAGACAACTGAGACAACTTCTAGAAAAGTAAAATGTAGTGATTAACATGGCTGATCTGAACCCAAATCAGGAACATGGAACCCATTTGTTTTGGTGAAATGTGTCTTTGGGTCTGTGGGGCTGCGTCGTCATGGGAACCGCACCTGCTCGTCGACCCTGCGCTGCAGCTGCATGATCTTGTTCTCCATGCCGATGTTGAGCTTCTTGAAGTGCTCCACGGAGCGCGCCTCGATCTTCAGCTTCTTGAGCTCGCGCTTGGCCCGCATGCGCCGCACGCAGCACTGCAGGTAGACGATGGCGGCCAGCGACCTCTTGTACCACTGCCTGGCCAGCCATCCCCGCACCGTCTTCTGCAGGATGACGGCCTTGTGTTCTCGCAGGAGCTGAAAGGAGAGAGAACGGGATTAGGGCACGAAAAGAGAAAAGCGATGCCAGTGGTGTGAAGGGTGGAAGTCTGCAAACCTTTCGTCTCATCCTGGATGAGGTCTTTCTATATTATACATTTGCTTTCTCCCTCCTGCCATCTAAAACATGAGAACCACTGACCGGCCACTGACTACTGACAGAGAGGGAGAAGGAGAGAGGGAGAGGACTGGGGGGGACCGAGACAGCTGCTTCTGTCCATCAGTGGGGCAGTCCCTGAATTCATGACAGGCTATTGGCTGAAGCGGGCTGGTACTGTTGTCGGCATGTTACGGCTTGCCTGTATTTTCCAGAGGTGTACACAGAGAATACCGTTGCATTTTTATCATTACAAAGTTGGTGCACTCACTACCTTTGAGGTAGTGCTAAATCCCTTTAGGTTCCCGATACTCCGTACCTCCATGCATTCACATGGACCAGATTGTTTTGCCTCGTGTTTTGATTCACAAGGACACAGTGGGTTAATTTTAAACAGAGGTGCAGGAACCAAAATAGTTGCTGAATTTTATGTTCATAAGCTTCCCATCCCGCAAAATGGGATTACAGAACAGTAACAGGCTCATTGTACACTCAAGTTTTTAGTTGATGGTAGCACACCAGAAAAATAAAAAGACATTAAGAGTGATAATTAAAACATTTGACTTGAAGCCAATGTAAAGCTAGCGGGTGGGCTTATCTGAAAATGTTTCAAACATCCCCCATGCAGTGATGGGATAAGGTACTGCAACAAATGGCATCCTGTATTAGGGCGTGTCTTAACCCCTTGGCACTGCTGAATGTATTAGGGGCGTGTCTTACCCCCTGGTACTGCTGGATGCATTAGGGGGGCGTGTCTCACCCCCGGGTACTGCTGAATGCATTAGGGGGGTGTGTCTTACCCCCTGGTACTGCTGCCTTGCCATGTAGGCCCGCAGGATGCACTGGATAATGAGCGCGGCGGCCTGTTGGCGGCGGTAGCGCTTCCTCTGCACGTACATGCGCTGGCACTTCTGCACGATGATGGCCGCTCGGGTCCGGCGCAGGAACTTGGCCAAGCTGACCGCAGGGAGGCAGACAGAGGGAGATTAGCAGACCGTGAGGAATGTTCATTCAGCAGTGCGGAACTGAGGGTCCGCTGAGGTTAAGCTTGTGATTCTCTACCACACAGCACTAACTGGCCCACATTACTGCAAGAACACATCTCGAAATTGACTAAATTGATCACAATGCTACAGTCTTATCAGCTGCCATTGAAAGAAAAATGTTAGGCGATCCAATGTGTCACATTAAATTTCCAGGGGGTGACTGGGCCTGTTTTGCAAGGTGCAATTGTGACTGGGCCCTGAGGCTGTGATTGGGCCTCACCATCGCGCCTGGAAGCCGCGCACGTGTCTCTGGATGTTGATGGCGGCGCTCCTCATGCGCAGGTACTTCTTGCGGACCAGCCAGCAGCGGATGGTCTTCTGGATGCGGATGCAGGCCGCCCGCAGCTTGTCCGCACGCAGCTTCTCCAGGTAGGCCACCTGCCCCGCCCGGAAGAAGATCTTTGTCTTACCGAACTGGTACTTGTCCTGGTCCTGCAGAACAGAGCAATATGGGGGGGGTGGTCAGCATTAGGGCAACACTGCCAAGCGTTCACAAGCAGCTCCATGTATTTAACTGGACCGATCACAGGGATGGACGTGTTCCATGGGCATGAGGCAGCGTGGCCTCAGATCAACAGCAGAAAGACAGCAGTGTTCCCTTCCCCAGTGTCCTGCGCAGGAGATCCATCCCAGTCGAGAAAATGCAAAATCAGCAGCTGGGTTTTAAAAATGCTCCCTCTTTCTCAGAACTTTTCATTTCACCCTTCACGAATCAGTGATTGGGAAAAAGAAGTCATTTGCATATTCATACTGTTAAGTCTAACTCAGTGCTTTAACTGATGTGCTGGATAAACACAGGTCCCATCAGCGTGGAAAAGGCCTCAGGGGTGCGGTTATTCCCTTTGTGATCATCTCACCTGCACAAGCTTTTCCAGTACATTCTTGCAGGTCAGCTTCTTGTCGGTCAGCACGTCCTTCTGCTTCATCAGAACCCGGTACCGACTGAAGAACTCCTGATAGGTCCACCTGGTATCAAGGCAACAGCAGAATGTTAGAACAGACTTACCATCAGAGATGGTCTGTGAACGGCGAGATAGATGGATTGTAGTGCAAGGGCAGCACTGAAACAAAGGAGCCTGACTGTAGAGGTGGAGATGGGCCGGATGGATGTGTTTGAGAGTGGGTGGAAATATTCGGGAGTGGGTGGAGGTGTGTGGGACTGGGTGGAGGTGTGTGGGAGTGGGCAGAGGTTGTGGGAGTGGATGGAGTTATGTGGGAATGGGTGAAGGTGTGTGGGAGTGGATGGAGATGTGTGGGAGAGAGTGGAGGTGTGTGGGAATAGGTGAAGGTGTGTGGGAGTGGGTGGAGGTGTATGGGAGTGGGTTCAGGGGTGTGGGAGTGGATGGAGACGTGTGGGACTGGGTGGAGGTGGGTCATTCAGGATGAGGCTGTACCTGGAGGGGAAGCCAGCAGCAGAGATCCGGATGGTCTCCAGGACACCGCAGGCTCTGAGCTGCTGCACAGCCCTCTTAGGGTCAAACCTGGAGCAGGGGTCACAGTGCAGGGGTCACAGTGCAAAGCCTTAGGCTGCGTACCTCACAGCTTTTATAGGACACAGCTTGTTATTGTTATTGCAGCTGTTATTGTACAGATGTCATTTTTACTTTGGACCCATAAGGGAGAGACTGTGCCTTTATTTTAACATACCGCATCAGGCTGGCACTGGCTGGTGTCGCCTGAGCCAAGCTCATCAGGCTTTGTGCATCCTAGCAGTTTAAACGGTGGGAACAAAAGCACTCACGTGAAAGGGAACTTGAGGTCGTTGGGCTTGATGCAGCGTACATAGTGCGGTGTGGTGGCGTTCAGGGTCTCCATCAGCAGCTGCAGCGAGTTACGGAACTGTAACCATAAATAAAATGCGTTTTAGCCCATGATCATGAGGTTTCAGGCTGAATGATGGCAGAACGAGCTCAGCTGCCCTCACCTGCAGACCCACAGTCTTCTTGTGTTCCTTACTGGCCTGGCCTGGCCGGGACTTATCTGGTTTGATGCTAAGCCTGGTGCGGCCACCAGGGTGCGCACCTGTGGGGCTGGTGGCCTTCTCCTCATCCTGGAACAGCTCCACCAGCAGATCAAACTGTCCCAGCAGGCAGGAATGAGTCAATCAATAAGTTAATCAATCTTTCGGGCCATTAATAAATCAATATACCAATAATCAATTAATCAATATCTATTCTTTATTTCATGACTTGCAGAGACACTTACCTTGGGTCATTATTTTCACCCCCAAAACCCATCACAAATCTTCGCAATATCAGATTCATTTCTTATAATGCCGTGGCTTTATATAAAACAGGGAAGGCAATATCACAGTTTGCTGTATTGGTTACACTAAAATGTTAGATGCTGCATAAGTCCTTATAATTACAGTGTTAAAAAGACACAGAATTGTTCAGTAGCTTGTTATTGCTGCAACAGACAGTGCTGCAGCCACACAAGCGGTCAGGTAGTGCCCTTTAGTGCTCAGTAGTGCTCTTCTCTAAGTCAGCAGCATGCTTTTAGCCTTCCCTCGTCTCAGTGCCGAAAGCAGAGCAGCCGCAGCATGCTGAGAGAGCGTTTCGGCAGCCCTGCTCCTCCCTCCCCCCCCTCCCTCCCTCCCGCGCCCTACCCCCCAGTCCAGCGCCGGGAACAGCGCGAGAGAGCATGCACCCCCACAGTGTGGCCGTGTTCACAAAGAGTGCACCTGCACAGCAGCCGCAGGGATTCAGCATCGCCGCGCTACCTGGAGAGGCTGGGAATGGCCGGAGAACATGAGGCTTCACTCACATGTGCTGACATGTTCACTCACAGATCAGGGGGCAGCACACCGGGCAACGAATGTGCTCTTCAACTATATGCATGTGACTCCCTGAAGGAGTATATTCTTTTTATTCTTTTCTTTTTTTCATTCATTTTTTTTTCTTGAGAGGAAGAGCTCAGAGTGGGTGCCATGCAGCTCCAAAACACATGATGCCTTAAGGATGACTTAATCTAGTCGTCTGTATCCATTATATGATATTAGATATTAGATACAAATTTGCACTACACCACAAAAAATGAGGTCACTTCTAGTATGATTAACAACTATAGTAGTGGTTCTACAGCAATTTGACTTTACGTACATACTTAAAATAATGCATAAGTTCAGACAGACTGCACTAAAGTCCAACTGTGGGTTGATAAATGTGCTCCCAAATAGTATAAGCAGAAAATCCACAACTTGGGATAAACATAAACACAGCCTTGGATTTTATTATGCAAATAGTGTCCTACTGACAGACATGGATTTCACTATGCAGTGGTGCCTCTACTGTGAGACAAGCCTGTTCAGACGTAATACGGATCAGTAAATCTGTGCTGGAGCTGCGCAGACTTGATCACTGTGAACACCACCCGTGTGTCCGTACAGCTGAGTAAAAACAATGATGCGAACCAATGAGGTGGGTGGGAGACATACCCAGTGAACTGGTTAGAGAGGGGAAGAGAGATAAAGCAAGAGAGGAAGGGAGAGGGAGAGCACATAGAGTGTGCCTGCGCTGCGTGAAAGCTCTGCTTTACCTTCTGCGGAACAAGGTTGTCAGGGAGGGAGAGACAACACACACCGAGAAGGAGTGGAGAATGAAACAAAGAAAACAAATTTAAAAATGTGAAGTCAAAATCATACAGATATATTTGAGTGTATGCAATGCATGTGACTTCACTCACACTAACACACTATAGGAAAGGCTAGCAGCTAGCTACCGGCTATCATCCGCTGCATTTTAAGCTGGGTCACATCACTTTAAATGAAGAGCCAACTGAAATAAGAATGAAATATTCACAGTATTTACCACTGAAACAAATCTTGCAGTGAGAATGTTGGCCTCTAATGACCGTCTATGCCGAGGCTTAAAAATAAAACTGATTATGTTTAAGCACATCAGATTGCATAACATGGCAAGTATATTACTTCGCAGCTTTCACAATCAAATAACCAAATTCATTTTTAACAGCCTTTTATCCCCTCTTATTCTAATTCCCATTTATCCCCATTGACAAGTGCTCTTAACACTACTTTCCAGCTCTGCAGGCTTCCAGCGAGGCTGCGCAGTAATTAGTCTGAAGGAAGGACTACACACTCTAATGATCAGCCAGAGGAGCTGCTATTTCATAATGAAGCAGGGAGCATCCCGCCAGCCTGGGCAATGCTATGGCCAGTTATGTACCGCCTCATGACACTCCTGCCCACAACCGGTACTGACACTGTCAGGATTCTAATTAGGCTCAGTATAGCAGTATAGCTACATATATCACCTGACAGTACAAATCACTGCATTTATTCAAACTGTTCTGCAAACTGAATTGCAAGAATAAAGCCAATAGACTAATAAGTGTCAAAAAGCCAATAGGCTAATAAATGTCAAAAAAGCCTTGAAGACCTCTTGGTGTCAGAGTCATTGATAACATTATGGTTCTTGTCGCAGCCAATACCATGAGTTTTTAATTATATTGCTATTTCTGTCATGACGGTACAACTAGAATTAAAGACATTAAAGGCAGTTTAGGCTGGAATATAATTTATATACCCATTTATATTCCTTATTTCAGTTGTTTTGAGAGACCCAAAAACCAAATGCAGTGCTCACAGGTAGCTATGTAGCACAGTCCACAGCACCCACGGACAGAAAAATAAAAGCGTGACAATGCATGTACAATACAACTACACACATTTCAGGGAAATAGCAAACAAAATTTAAATGAACATGGTTGGTTTTTTTCTCACATTGTAATTTTATATTAATCATTAATATGTATAATCCATATTAGAAGTTCTTCACAGAAAAACTGGCAGTCAAATTCAAATGTGCTGAAAAATTATGTGTTATGGGTTAGCTAAATATTGTTCAGACCCGTACCGCACACCACTTCAGCCACACCCATTTAGACAAGCGGTTCTCTATAGAAGAGCCAAAAGAGCCAAACAGCACTAATGGGCTTTGTTTGGAATGGCAACAGCACCATCAGGTTGGCATCATTTGACTTTAAGGAACACACTACCCCAAATAATCGAAACAGAGTGAAAGAGCACTTCTAATTAGAGCTGAGGTGAAACTGTGATAACTTTGACACTTGGCCAAAGGCCTCAGTGTGCCATTAAAGGAACAGAGACTTCTATACGCCATCTCAGTTACATTAATGTTACGTTCCACACTGACCGCTCTGCTTCACAACAACATCCACAAGCCAGTATGTCAGAGGAACAACTGTACATAGCTGTATCATACTAGGCCTACTGAACATAGCTATACTGTACTAGAACTACTGTATATAGCTGTATGGTACTAGGACTACATTACATAACGGTGGTTTTGGAGTTAAGATTTCAAAACTGATAAACATGATCCTCAGAATGGGAACACAATTCACACCACTGCTCCTCTTCTGTCCTCACACAAAATGACACCCAGTTACTATGGAAATCAAGAACCATCTCTGAACACTCTTCACCCCCTGTACAACTATCTAATGCAACTTTAGGGCATGGCTCAGCTGACCATGAGACTCAGTGCCTGTTTGGAAGCCACATGTTTGGAAGATCCTGGATCAGGTCACATCAGACTGCTATGTCTGAGAGTCTGAATTTAGTTGACAAATGCCGCTGTACAAAAGTGCATTACAGCATCACACTTTAACCAAACATTCACATTTCATACAAATCTCTTTGCACTGTAAAATCATAAATAATCAATTATGTGGATGTGGCTGTGAATTTTCCAGCAGACTGAAAATTATCTTGCATTCTCTTGCTCATATGAAACATGTACAAAAACAGGACAGCAGAGGGAGCCATTGCTCTTGACCTTTCTAGTGCGGAAACAAGGTATTGAGGTCAGGCATCCAAGAAAAGGAAATATTCTTACAAATGAGCACACCAAAGGATGTATTCCTGCTCAAGTAACACTATCACTGGAATCGATATCTAGCACAAAACAAGGGAAGTTGCTAATGCCCTTTTCTTACTGAAGGCAATACAAAATATTGTAACTCATGACCATTGACACTACAGGCATACAGCTGACAAATCAAAGACAGGCAGCACGGCATTACAAACCTTGCTCGCTTTCAGCACATTGATCTGCTCCTCATTGACGGTGTCTTTGTTTTTCTCCAGGAAACCGTCGCACTGATATTCCACCTGAGGAGACGGAAATAAAAATTTAAAAAATTCACAATGAGAGTGACCCAGATTTACAGCGAACACGGGAGGCGAGAGGCAGACGGTCAGCAAGCGCGCTGAGGCATGGGCTGCATCCAGGGGCCTGGCTGTGAGCGAACGTTCGCCACGCTTTTATAGTTTTACCCATAACTGCCAAAAGAGATTCAGTACTGACCTCGAAAGTAGCAGGCAGTAATATGTAAAACATGCAGCACTGTACAGAATGTGAATGACTGCTCTACGCACTTCAGAACCACACACTACTTATCTAAGCTGTTGACCCATATAGAGGTCTATATATTCAGCCTTGTTGCCACACTTGAGAAATGTCTGCAGAGAGGGGGAGAGGTAAGTGTGCTAACCTTGTCTGCAAAGTGCTGGATAATGAAGGCTTTATTGGACATGCGGGGCTTCTCGAAAAGGGTGCAGGTCTTCAGGTGAGTGTTGTACAGCTTCTGTGCCCAGCTGTCATCAGATCCCTTGGGCATCTGGAAGGGGATGAAGAGGTCAAGGGCAATGAGACTGAGAAACAGCATCGACATGACACAGCTCCCTACAACTGGATATAAGAGAACACACTGAACGCACACAACATAAAACGAATGTCTGCAATCAATAAATGGTGCGTGTTTGTGCATGTATGTGTTTAAGTGTGTGATAGTGTGTGCATGCGTGTGCATGCATGTGTGTGCGCGCATGCATGGGTCTGTGCGCATGTTTGTGTGAGTGAGAAGACAAGGTCCAGTGAATGTAAATGAGAGACGTGTGTGTGATAAAGATCTGGTCCCATGAATATGTTCTGCCTCGTTGTCATTGCAAATGGCACCTTGCACTCTTCGTCCAGAAGGTCCAGAACACCCATTTTTGCTTCAATCAGATTGATGCAGGGCTGATTGTCATAGAAGTCGATCAGTGTCCAGGGGATCTGCTCCTTCATGTATTCCTCTTGCTCCAGTTTGAAGACATGCTGGAGAAGCAAGGAACCGCAGAGACAGTATGTTTTCACAGCTTTCAACCTGACTGCCCATTCAGCACAGCACCAGACAATAAACCACCCTTCAAGTCAAATACCTCACACCAGAGGTGCCACCGCTGTACTAATGGGACACTAATGATGGCAAGTACAATGGCAGCAGCGGTCCTCTCTTTAGCCTGTATCTCACACATCCTTTCCCCACGGATGACGCTCACAATTTGTTAATACAGGCCGCCACGAGCAGAACCATATAAACCAACACATTATCAGGCTCACACGGTCTCAGGCTGAATTGAGGCAAATGGAAAACATGAATATGTACAGCAAATGTTTTCTTTGCAGTGATGTGAACAGCTGTGTAAAACCCATATTACAGATGCAGGCAAAGGTGTGGTAACAGAGAGCAGACAAAGGCACACGATAATACTGTATCTGCAGGTCGGTACCTGTCAAAGAATTACAGAGCTGTAGGCCTGTCTCATCTAGGATACGGCACATAATTATTCAGCACATCAACCTTAATAGCAGGGAGATTAAAAAGCTCTATTTCAGGACGCTATCAGTGAATAAGGCTCTCACCATGTTAAACTGCTGCTGGAGCTTCTCATTAGCATAATTTATGCAAAACTGTTCAAAGCTATTGATCTCAAATGTTTCAAACCTGGAGAGAAAAACAAAGAACAGTGACAGTAAGAGGCAGCCTTGTAGTTAAAGTGTGGATGAAGCTACTTGTAAACTAGCGGCAAACTACTGTGTCACACAAGTTCATAGCATACATAGAATTGAATCTTGTTTTCAGAATACATGGTTTCACATTCCATTGTTTTTCTTCCAAATTCAGGTTACATTACCCTTGTAGAAATCCGAAAAACACTGCAGCTTCTTTCTATTGAATCTTAATCAATTTAATTTGCAAATTGCATTATTAACCATTCTGTTCTTGGATCTCTTACATGCATAAATATAGACACCAAACACGTGGCACAGAGATCTCCAATTCTTTCCACACTAAGTAGGTATGTGTCGTACTGTGTGGAAAAAATATGAATAAATGCACACATACTTTATAACAATTCACTAACTTCTGCTAACTGGCAGAATGAGTGCAACTGTTTTAGACACAGACCACATCTGTACTTGGCTCAGGCAGGGTATCCATTACTCAATCAGAGACCCACCCGTAAATGTCCAGGACTCCGATGAAGGAGTGTTGTTTTTGGTTGGAATGCAAGGCCTTATTGACATGGTCCACGATCCAGTTGAAGAGTTTGGCATAAATATGTTTGGCGAGGGCATCCCGGGCATTGATGGCCTGCAGTTTGGGGATGGTTTTGATGTAGGTCTCTGAAGCCGTCTTCAGCTTCTTGTGGCACAGCCAGTGGGACATGTCCTGATATGTCACCCCCATGAGGTCGCAGAAGATGGTCAGGTGATTGTTGTTGGGCTGAAATAGAATGGAGATTTTGGACAACAGGTCCTTCCCAAAGTATAAAAACCCTTGTGTAGCCTCTAGCCCTTGGTGCAGTGACACGCCCAAAAGCCTGGAATCCATTCCTCAATGTGTCAGTGTCAACTGTAGTCAACAGTCTTGCAGAGTCATACAAACATTGCCATAGCAATTTAACGGCTGTGCAACTATATTTCCCGTTCAATGCTTGAGCAAAACTGAAATAGAAGACAATAGTTCCTCGATCTTGTGCTTAACTGGTCCTTCCACTTGCGTAAAAATCCCTCACCCTTGTACTTCCTCATTCCAGCATTCCACAGCCTCACCATCTCTATCTGCCCTATACTTTTGGTTACATGGTTTCGGCCTTGAACTAAAGGGCCAAATGTTCCTCTAACTCAGCTTCTACCACCCCCCTACTTCGCCATTCATGTCCGAGACCAAATGAAATCACAAACACACCACTGGAGAGAACTGCACTCAGAGGGTGTGTTGAGACACATCATACACAGAGTGGAATGTTTTCGGGGCAGCGTGTTTCTACGCGGGACAGGCTTGTGCCTGAACTCACCGGGATGCTGCTGCTGTCCGCGTCCCGATCTTTCACGTCCACGTTGCCAAGGTGAAGGATCGCGGCGAGAATTTGGAATAGGCCCATCTGAGAGGATTCATTAATCCCTGAAAGGGATATTATATGTAATTACAATTAACCAGGAAGACATTTAAGAAAATATATAAACAATACCTTCATCAAAAAATACTTTAATGCATAAACTAAACTCAAACTATAATTCATTTACAAAATAAGCATGACATGGATATTTAATTGAAACGTTTTAAAAATATTGTAAGGCATCTGTCACTTCTCAGTGCTGGGCAGGGTGTAAATATTATCAATACCTATTATCAATACATTTGTAAATAAATAAATAAATAAATAAATAAATAAATAAAAAAACACAAAATTTAAACAAAGATGCAACATGCCAGAAAACAGACATTGTACTAAGCTAAAAAAAATGTCTTCCACTGGTTTTAATTCTGAATCAGATCATATCATAAATGCCAAGCCGCTCCACCTCCACAGCCATGCAAGGTACAGGCATCCCTACCCAGAAGAGAGAAAGCATGTCTACTGGTGGACAGCTCCACGGCATCGCCCACGCCATCGATTACAGGGCTTTGACCCTGGTTGGTGTAGTGAAAGTCATCAGCACTTCCTGTAGAAGGACAAACACACACACCAGACCTTAGCCTCAAAGGACAGTACTAAATCCTGCTAGCAATAGTTATGAATTTTACTGACCACACAAACTCCTGTCTTTCTAAGGCACACACAATAATACCACAAACGATGTCACATTTACATGTTTGGCATAATCTAGAGAAAATAAAAGGGAATAAAATGCTTTTCACCACTGAACTGCACTGAATTAGAAAGAGAAAATTAAAATTTCTTAATATACCAATAACTACCATATGGGACAACTGGGAGGAGTGGTTAAATAGGTATAACAAAGGCCATTAAAGTGTTTTCCTGGACAACAGTACCTCTTGCCCTTTGCTTAATTTCAGTTAGCTCTCTGGGGCCTCAGTAAATAACATAAGATAACCAGGCAAATTCCAACAGTTGTGTTCTAACATTATAGCAACTGCATCCTGTTGCCAGGCAACAGGAGCCCAATTTGCATTGAAACACTTCCATTATTGGGGCGGTAGCAAACCAAGGGGCCGATGGAACAGAGAGGCAGTGTGAAAGCGTGCTGACAGTGTCAGCTGTGCGTTTCTATGGCACAGAAGCAGGTGTCTGCCTCTTTGCCATGGGAGTGTTGTGATCGGCTCAGCCCCCCACTGCTTTCAGGATGCGTGTGATGATAGGCCCTGTGGTAGCTATAGGAAACACATGTCTGTGCTCAGACTCGCTACTGCCTTCACCTCAAGATGATTAGGTATTGTATCTACAGACGAAAAAGTAGTCAGTCTCTTGTTCCATATGTAATTTATTTTAAAACCTCAAAGTGTAACAGACACTTAGTAATTCCCCTATTAATATGTAAGAGTCAAAATTTTGCTTAAAAAAGAAGACATTTTGCATATGTCAAATATCATTACGTTTGTTTTTCACTTACTAATGACATGATTCTCACTCTCTTTTCACTGAATAAAATCACCTACCTAACTTAAGGGATTTGAATTCAGGCAAATGTGCAGAGGCACACAGCTGGTAGAAGATATGGTAGTTTCTCTCTTCATCTGCCTAAAAATGAAACGGAGGAAAAAAGAAGGGCATTTAAATCATTGCAGGGAAAGCACACCACAGCGTTTAACATCATGCAAGGCAACAGCTAAAATTCCCATTTTAAAATTTGGAACCTTGTACCCTCAGAAGCTGGGACTAATAAGGGGTGGTGACTGTAGTCATACAGACTCTCACTCACACTCTCTCACTCACTCCTGTCAATCAGTGTCTACCACAGCCTGTTTTATCCATGACTGAAGATGTGAACCCCTCTTACAGACACCTGTTTTCCCTCTAGTGTCAATGTTTAAAAAGAATAGATTAAGCTTGAAAGTGTGACCATGACAGAAAGGATGAATGCAGCTCTAATTCACCACAGCCTGACAACAAGTCACATTCTATTTTATTTCCAGAGTAACATTTCAGTGGTTCAGCTTCTAGTCCACAGCTGATTCTCTCCTCCCTGGCCAATTCAGTACCGACAGTAATTCCCCAGCAAAATAATATCCAGTGAAGCTGATTGGTCAGAAAACTGCCTTAGCTTTACCACATAATGCATTCAATCCAATGAAGAACTTTTGCATGGGTTTGCAACTGGACATGCCATATGTGCCACATAATGACCATTTCTTTATATCAATCTATCAGATACAGATTACCAAAAGAAATTTATAAAGCATAGCATGTAAGTGCATTGAAATGGGTTAATACAAACCATAGCACAACAAACATATCTACGTAATACTGCATGAAGTGCTAACATTGAGAAGCATTAGAAATGAGGGCAGTTAGTGAGGTGAACTGTAGACAGGTTTCACAGAAACAGTCCTAAATGGGTTTTAATAATGGAAGGTCTCAGCTGATCGTCTGCCCCCTGTCAGGTCACTAACCCTGCCAGTTGGCTGTCAGAATCCAGCAGCCACACCCTCCCCTCAGGTGTTAAGGGAAAGAGACATTTCAGGAATTCGCATTACACCACCGTCACACAACAGCAGCATTATATAAGACAGGGTGGAAACTTAACCCTTATCATAATGTGCCGTAAAAGGTTTGTTTTCTTTAAAGCTCTTCAGTGTCATCCAGTGTCATTTACTGCCATAGAATGCAACAGAAAAATATATTACGTATGGAAACTGACATGACATTTCTAACACAATTTGCCACCCGCGATATGCAAACCAGTAGGTATGCTGCAAATCAATTATAGTGGCATTTAAACTATAGTTTAGCTGTAAAAGCTAAACAGAGCAACCACGACAAACATGGGCTATGCTTTGGTTTACAGGCAATGTTGATGTACTAAATATCTGCCACTGACAGTCACCTTTTCCAAAACCAGGCGGAGAAATTCCTCATCAGCAGTAATACTATCCCACTGCATTTTTCTACCTGGCATCAGCAGCTATTCAGGTCTGGGCTTGGTTAGGACTTGGATGGGAGATGCAGGAAAAGCAGCCTGCTGCTGGGTCAGTCAACTGCATTCTTCCCTCTCAGCCAAGACCAAACCCAAAGCTCCTGAGCTCATGGGGACGCTGTTTTGTAGGAGACACCTTTTTAGATGAGATGTTATACCACACTCTTGTCTGAGAGTGGTGACTGAGGACCGATTAAATGAATATTATGGTGCAAAATGGCTACCGCAGAGAGGTTGGCCAACCCTATTATTGCAAAGTGCTGTGAGATCTATATTACAGCACATGAATACAGTTAGGTATTATTGATATATGCTCCTATTAGATAGTCTTATGATACCTAATGCTGTGAGTCATAATCTCTGGAAAGCCAAGGCTCCAACACTACTCCTTACAGGTGAAAGTGGTACCACATACGGCTTCTTTACAGACGTGTCAAGCCCTAGCGGCTGGTGAAGAAATACTCAAAGTAATACAGGGCTTGCATCAACTGGCAAATACAACTGGGGAGGTGGCGCGTCATATGCACGTCACAGTCCCTCCTCTGTTGAGTCCCTGTTTAAATAAACCCCAGCTTTGGCCGATGAATACTGCTACCCTGAAGAGAGGTACTCTCCTCAGCTCCACACAGCAGGGCACACACTACACAGAAGACTCCACTGTATACTTCATCAGAAAGGGGGAGGTGAAACAACTTGAACGAATAGATTGAAAAATCAACTTTCATTTCCGGAGGTTTAAAAATATATATCTGGCATCAAATCCCGTTAACAGTCCGCCATTAAAAGCAAACAGTGCTCCTCTTGTTTGGGCAAGGGAGTGATGCGGGCCTTGTTTTTGATGCTTGATCTAGTCAAATATGATATGGACAGCAGTTGATTAGTAATTAGTCTGGGTTGGTATCTCTGTGGTGTGTCTGCCTATACCCGAGGAAGGACAAGACGAGCAGCTGACACTGCGCCAGTCAACATCTGGACCTCCTCTCCGAACTGGGCACATGCACAAAGTCCTACAGTATTACTAAGAGGCTTACACACCCACACAAGCAGCACTGCAGCCAAAGAGTGTGCACCGATTCTCTATACTGTATTCTATGTGACTGTACACACCACAGGCCACAAAGTACTTCAGCAAAGCTACCGTACCAAAGGAGCGTACATTCCTGGTGTACTGGAGGTAATATATTACAAACCCAGCCTATCTCAGGCGGGATGAGGCCAATTGGTCCTGCCACTAAGGATATTCAGTAATAGTCAGCTGTAGAAATCCAGCTCAGACTGCAATGTGTGATTATAGGCCCAGCTTGCATACATGAACAGTGACTCCTGAGAGCCCAAATAATCGTACTTATTACATCAGATGAAAGTGCTGACCTGAAACACCACTCTGGATTTCTCCAGCAGGTACGTCCTCATGTTGGCCCCAATGATGCGGTATCGCTTGTCGAAGCCGATCTCGATGTACTTCCCAAACCTGCTGCTGTTGTCATTCCTGGTGGTCTTTGCATTTCCAATAGCCTAAGTCAGAAAGAGAACAATCATGTTTTGTGATTTAGATCAAACCACAATTAGCAGCCTGATTTTTTTTTTTTTAATCAAGCAAACTTCCATTTTTAATAAAATAAGTTTTCAAACAGGCCTATATTCATGATAACCTTTTTATTACAAACCACCAGTCAGAGTTATTCAGGCAGAGTTTAAAAAAGAACTGACTGCTGAAATCAGCTGCTTGTGTGAGGTGACGCTGGCTGCCAGCGACCCGCTGAGACTACTATTCTGAATAGCAGTTCAGTCAGAGCCATGGAGTCCCTCAGGCTCTCTGTCCCAGGCTGCCCCCAGCAGCTACTGCCACATCAGCAGGGAGAGCTGAGGCAGGAGGCCGGCTGGCTGAGCTGCTGGGCCCCCCTGCACCCCGCTGGGGCAGATTTGTGACAGGTCAGTCAGAGTGCTTGCACCTTCAGGCGCTTTTCTGCAGGGGGCCAGGCAGCTAACGTCTACCTTTCCCAGGGACGGAGGGCTCGGCCAGGGGGTGTGCAGAGGGAGTGATGTGTCATATGTCCAAACATGAGTGTGGGGGGGGCTTAAAATTATATATTAACAATAACAACTAAATGTTTACTGTAACAATGTTTACTTATAAAGCTATGCTTAGATACTTAGGCATTATAACACTAACACAGTAGCCTACCACCACAAGGTGGTGCTTCAAATTGGTTAAACTAAAATGGTGATACATTAAATAGCTTGAGAAAAATATAAATTAAGAAGAACACAATGCCACCCATCACAGTTTTACAGAAGTTTGCTGCTGAAGTTCTTTCCTGTCTGCAGTGTGTGTTTGGCCACATGTGCCTTGAGCTACTCCTTTTGGCATACAGTAGGTGACCTCATACGGGGCTGACTACTTTTTTAACTTGGGTGATTGGGCCTCTTCAAAATTTGGGCGGAGAAGATGCCAGTGATGTAGGAACAAAAAAAGCATAAAAAAAAGGGGAAAAAGAAAGAATGAAGGATACTTAACAAGTAATGTGTCAATAAGCATGTTTAAAATTGGTTATGTTCAAATTATTATTATTATTATCATTATCAAGAGCATAACCCTAGGAGGAGGAGAATCCATTCATTCAATCACATTACTCCTGTCTCTCCTGTGCATTCATGCGCAGAAAACGCAGCACAGACCTTCGTTCCCAGGCCCAGGCAGAACCTGATTACTTTAATGAGACACAACCGCTCTCGGACTGGTCGTCTGCATCACCGGGGCTGGGATACACACGGAATTCAACGCACATATCCTGACCCCTCTCTCACTTGTTCGCCGTGAGCCTAAGTGAGAAGCTGATGAAAACGTTTGCGCCAAGCAGCCAAGCTGCAGGGACGCTGCAGGGATCAGCCACCACTGTACTGCTCTGTCAGGTGGACTAAAAGCCTGCTGTGGTTTTAACCGCCGTCCGGCCGGCCTGCCTCCCTGCTGATAACAGGAGACGTAATAAAGATAGGTGGCATTAAGTTCTCACTGAGAAATTACTAGTAGCAAAGGTGAGCCAATTTCTACAGTTCAGCGCCCTCACAGGTTTTTTTAATGATATGCAAACAGCCCAACAGATATGCAAAATGCCCAGCGTGTGAAAACGAACACGCAAACACTTCATAAAATTCTGTTCACATTCTGGCTGTGAATATCCGCCTGCATCAGGCTTTGCGCCCTCCCTTAACGCAGTCCAGTTAGGAGACTATTCCAACCACTTCTACCTTTCTATCGTCCTGCTCAAAGTCACCCGCTGGCCTAGTTCGGTACCAGGGGAACAGAGTGATGTAAGCGGTCTCTCTCGGAGGCGAGTGAAGGAGGACGGCTGCAGTAGCAGCCCTGTGGGCCCCCGGAGGCTCGTTTCTCTTCCCTACCTCTGCCTCCCCAGAAGGCTCTGCGCTTAGCAACACACGCATGCTCTCCGGCTCTCAGACCTACCAGGCAGAGCTCTTAAAGTCACTTAAGCACAAGGCATCCTAAGGCAATCTGGCATGAAATAGGGGGTGAGTGGGTCCTCAATAGGTTTCATCCGACCCCTTTGTGTACCGTCCAACGCGATGTCCGCGTTTCACTCACATTGTCCAGGGCTAGCAGGCGATGGCTTTACTGCCTTCGCTGTGAGAGCAGTAGCACAGCTCACCGCACACAATCCCAACATCTCACAAATGGACACAACAGCTCCAAAAACAGATGCAAATCCACAGTTCATTTTCCAAATTGTCCAAAAGAGTTGGCAGAAAACTATGGCAATGCTTTTCAAATGAGCAGCCATGGAACTGTCTCACCTCCATGATGGGGTTGGAAGCCAGCACTTTCTCCTCCACGTTGGCCTCGCTGGCAGAGCCACTGACTGTGGCAAAGTACCGCATGGCATATTTGGCTGAGACCGTCTTCCCTGCGCCAGACTCCCCACTGACAATAATGGACTGGTTTCTCTCATCCCTGAAAGGGAAAGGGTGGAGGGCAGGTGGACAGAACAACAAACAAGTCAGCTGGAGGAAACCCCAGGGGAAAAATGCATCCAGGAACTGTCCACATACTGTAAACCCACACCAAAATAAGCACACTTCTCATGTGTACAGTACTATCAAGGTTGCTTTGGATACCTTAATATAGCATACATTTCTAACACTTTATTGCTATTCTAACACGCAAGCTGGGGAAATGCAAAAGCAATTGTACTTTCTATTTTTACAAGCTTGCTCTTGAGGGAGAACACTGTGTTGTTGGGAGTGCTGGTGGCTGACATTACAGAATGTCTGTTGGAGGAGAATCAATGCTAGTCGGTACAGCTGGATCGGCAGAAGAGCTGCTTGTTTTGGAAGCAGGAGAACTGGTCCTCTGCACAGTGAGCAGAGACCAGGCACTCTGAGCGACACTAGCACCTAGGGGAGCCCCTGCTGTGGAGACCAACGCTCATGCCCCTCCCAATCCGCACGCTGCCACTGACACCTCAGGCGCAAAAAGGTGTAAAACAAAGATCAGGCCTATTTTTAGCCAAGCTGCATTGTACCGAGAGTGTGATAACCTACAAAGCTTACCTACAGATCTACCAGCAGTCAAGCTAGTGAAGGAGATGGAGGTCTAAGCTAGGATGGGAATGTAGCCTCAGGCACATGTCATTTCATTTTAATAAAAGGATGACAGTCGAAGGATTCAAACATACAACAGACCTGGCCATCTGCTTGTATGCCTCCTCAGCTACAGCAAATATGTGAGGGTCCATGTCCCCCATGTTCTGCCCACTGTACGCATTGATGATGTCTGTTCCATAGATGGGCAGAGTCTCATAGGGATTGATGGCCACCAAGACAATACCTGAGAAAAATCAAATAGCGAATTCATACATAATGGATCTCGCACAGAATTAGAAAAGATAACAGAAGTTTATCATATGCATGGTTTACATTCACTTTGACGAATAACACGGTTTCCGAAATGCATCAGCGTCTTTTGGTTCAGTAAACATTTTGGACCCCAAGGAGTTGCAGACCGAAACCATTTTTGTATTATTTAAAGTATATTTCTAATTGGTGACACAAACCTTTTGGTGATTTTTTTGAATGTAGGGTTGAAGTATTTGAACGGTAAGAAAAACCATGGTAGTGTTTATTTGGCCATACAAGGCATAACACAAGCAAATACAGCATATTTATGAAAACGTGATGCATACAACCTTGTCCTTACTTTTCTTTTTCCAGTTAACTACCTTGATAAACAGGCATGAACCAATGTACAATCAGTTAAGCCATGAAAATATAAATTACTGGAGAGACCACATTATTACTTGTTATGCTTGTCTATGATCATTAATGCACAGTAGATTCATTCTGCCTCACAGCATTGCATGCTCACTCTGTATGGAGCGGAGCATTTACCGCAGTATGTGTAGATTAGCTTGGAGTCGATGAAGCGCACTTTCAGGTTGTGTAGGACAGCGGGTTCATGGAGGTAACTGAGGGCAGTGAGGTCGTTCTCCCCCACCAGGATGTCAGGGTTCCGCAGGTAGGGCAGGTTCTTGGTTTTTGGGTCCAATTTGTGTTCCAACGCCTGGAAAGACAAGGATAATTTAACCCACGTGTTCGGCTTGGGTCAAATTGACCCGTTTTAAACTTTTAGTAAAAGAGGAATGAGACTTTAGAACTGTATTTCAAACCGGTGGAACTGCAGTGACCAAACCGGTATAAATTTGGTTCATGTTTTGTGTTGCTATTTTCTTTATGAATTTCTGCCTACATTCTTTGAAGATAAGATAAAAATGAAAAATAATTGAGATTGCCAGATCTACTGCATGAAAATCTTGCTCCATTGAAATTTTTCCATAGATAAAATATGCTCCCATGCCTTTTTTATAGTGGATTTACATAAATCATGTCTGCATCAAAAAACAGCACTTTTATTGTTTTATGTGATCTAGAAGAGGTAAATGACCACCATCAACAGTATATATTGTCTTTATAGTTTGGAATTGAGATAAAGATAATATATATAGTCTTTTATTTCAGTATAGCAATAATGTCCTGGGTATATCCGACCCAGGTTAACAGTTCCACTGGAGCCAATACGTAAACAGAACACAAGGGTTGAAGAAGGACTGAAAGAAAATGGAGAAATATTTTCACTGACAGTCTTTTTCATAAAATAAAAAGTGTATTGATTCAGAAAAAATTCGGGCACTTTTTTTAGTCATTCTGGGTCATGACAGGTGATGGCTATAAAGTATTAATGAGAAGCTGAACATGTCAGGTTTTTCTAGTATCTACAGTATCAGGAAGTTCTAGGCTAGTGAAAGTAAATTTCCAGAAGATGATGCAAAACAACTTTATCACAGCAAAGTACAGAGTACAGTGCCATTAAGAGGCACATGCAATCAAAAGGGCAAAAAGTGGAGAAAATATCATTCTTAGAGAGTGTGCCACGTTCAGAGAAATAGAATCTGAAAGACTATTCTGGTGAGCATGTGCAAGCGTGTGTGCATGGGATCTGCCTATCTTCCTGAGAGGAAGGACATGTACCTCACATCATCAGCATGTGATAGGAAAGGCAATAAATAATTATTCAACAACTATCCAAACTATCCAAAAAAACACGTTATCTTTATAGTGACGGGATGCAGCGGTGAAATATAACTAAATATAATGTAGTTAAATATAACTTGCCTTCTCAGCCCCAGATAACTACTTCCTCTTACGCTCAGGGACAGGGACCCCAGTGCATATGATGCAATATTTTCACAGTGTGTATGAATGTACTGAATAAGTGAATCTGTATGTCTTTATGTGCACAATATAAGTATGCACTCCTTTCTAAGTACAATGTCCACGTGTACATTTACATACTGTAAATATTTCTCAGTGTAAGCTTGTGTTTAACATTATAGCCATTTAACTGTGGGCCTCCATATGTACTCTGTGGGTGTGAGTATGTGTGTGTACAAGTGTGTTTGTGTGTGTGCGTGTTTGTGCATGCATGTGTGTGTTTGTTCATACATGCGTGTGTGTGTGTGTGTGTGCGTGCGTGCGTGTGCTGAAAGAGCACCAGCTGAAAGTTCTGATGGGTAGGTCAGGTTTATTACACTTTCTGAACCCACTTCACTTTCAATACCTGTTCTATAGTTTTCTACAGTATAAAGATTTATAATAAACACCAGCTGTCAAATGAGGAACCCCTGTAGTCTGGGACCATATGAAACTGACTACATTTACTAACACACCATCTTAGTGTAGACTCTATCCTAATCAGGTCTCAACATGCACCATCAGATAAATGCACATCTCTATGAAAAGCACCCAGTGCGCCAAAAACACACTGTTCGAGCATAATCAACAATCCAAGCCCAATACCTAGCTGCTGGGTGGCTCATTCAGTCAAGGGACCACAATGGTGAAAGGATGAGCCCCACGGTTTCAAAATGAGTACAGACTGTGCTAGTGCCGACTGTGGCCTGTAGCTCCATAGGCTGATGAGCAACTGCGCTGGTGGACTGCATGTTAAAGCTGCATATGACAGGTCTTCCTCTGATTCTACTCCGTGCAAGCTGAGCTGTAGTCTCTGGTTTGAAAAGAAGCAACTGTGGACACCACCATGTTTTTCTGAGGAGAAGCGCGGGTGTCCATACTCTCGGGGTTCACGCATGAACGTGGCCGCAGTTCCAGAGAACAGGACAATTCGAATTAGGGCACGTTGGCTGGCAAAAAAAAACAAAAACAAAAGTACCTGTAGGGGACACAAAACTGCCCCTTTCTTCTTCTGCAGACCACCCAATCCCCTGAGGTCTCGTAACGAGCCCCCCTAGTGCTGGCCCCCTCACCGTTCCATCCTCTAGCTGCAGCTGAAGCGCGGTGTCTCCCTGCTTGTAGTCCTTGGTGAGCTCCGCCGATTTCCACACTTCCTCCGAGTCCGGGATCCAGACCCGGGCATACTGCATAGAAGACACAGGCAAAAGGTTAGAGTTCATAGGTCAGAGGTCAATGTTGTCATCTCCCTTTTCATGACCAGAGCCTCCAGTGTCCTGTGAAATTCAAATCACAAGTAAATAAAACACTTTCAAATTTACTGCAAAATGACAACTGTAAATGTAAAATTAAAATATAAATTATTATTATTATTACAAATTTGCCAGATACTGTGTAATGTATCCAGCACTGGATCTTAAAAAATGAGCTCATACTCATGTATTCAGTCTCACTGGCCATTATAAAAACTCGACTTAAAGAAAAATGTGGTCTGGTCTGGGGGATAAAAAATGTCATCCACATACAAAACTAATTATCCCAACAGCGCTAGGAACTGTGTTACATTCAACACCATAGGTGCTACTCTATGACATCAGATACCGTCTAATCCTTATTCCACAGACACACGCTACTGAACTGAGACCTGCCCCAGACCTAATAATTCTACTACTTAACCACAGGCCCAGAAAAATAAGAGGAAAAAAACATTTAATTTACTGCATAATGTTTCAAATGCCAAATATCCCACTGTACCATCCCATTGTAATGTAATCATCAATGTGTAGCAATGCTTTTAACTTCTGTGGTTCTTTCATTGTTTTGCAGTGCTTTTATAACTGAAGTCATTTAACTGCTTTGATGCTATCTTTCTAAAGCAAGCATGACTAAGCCTCTGCATACAATATGTCTCTGCATACCTTAGTTAATTCTAGAAGGCATTACAGGGATTGTTTTGAAGTGCCAGTCTTAAAGTCACTGGTTACGGGAAAGCGATGTACACTTGAGGACAGGCGCAGACAGTAGGCATAGCATCCACTTAGAGTGCAGCCTTGGTCACACACAACATGACGTCGAAAAAAATATACATTAAAAACATTAAAATTTCCAGAACTTGGAACCCTGGCATGTAACCTTTCCCTTTAAAAGTCCCATAGCAGTGGTGCTGCTCCTTTGTGGAAGGAGAATCAGCTGATAATCAGCCATGTGAAAAACACTGATTTAAGGGAACGGTTCGGTCACATGTCTGTGGAATCCAGGAAAACAGCCGAGGCCGTCACCAGAAAGCCCTGCCTGCTGTAACTCCGGCACGCCGAACTGCACACGCTCAGTTCATCACAGCGTGGAATGCCTGGCACGGTCAGCCATCACACAGGGGTCAGCAGGCTGGGAGGGAGCTTTCCCACCACTGACATGATGCATGCCCCATAGAAGGGTTTGGGTGGTCACTGTGTGTGGAAAACTACTACTGTTATCCCTGATACTTCCACTGTCCTTCTCTGGGAAGCCTATTGCTCAGTTTATTGCTTGTGGCTGTGTATTTGAAAACACAGTTTAATGGAATGGAATTCAGCCTCTGTTATCTCTGTTTCTATCTGTTTTATATTTTTCTTTGTGAATTTCAAATAAAAATGAAAGTTTTCTGCAAAATAACTGTGTTTAACCCCCCTTTTAGAGGTGCTTGGCAGATGAGATTGCCTTTAACTGGCATGTGTGAAAGGTAAATCGCACTTCCTTCCATTCTCTCATATGCATGTACACACACGCGTGCGCACACACACACACACAAGCATGCAGATACATACTGTATATGCACACACATGCGCACACAGAAATACTTGCGAGTTCTGAAACTACAGTGAAGTAAAGACTGGCAAAATCAACTCTGGTGTTGTAATATATTTCAACAGGGGGCCAAGGCAAGTAAAGACTGGGATACCCAGTGCACTGCTCAAGCCTGCAGGCTAAACAGCAGGAGAGCTAATGATGGACGCAGCCAGGCAGGTGGGAACTGGTAACAGCACAATGCACAATGCTTCAGAGATACAGAGCGAAAGCACAGCACACACGCATTGATCCAATATCAACATAAGTCAAACCTCGAGAGACACAGGAGAGCAGCGCAGTGCTGAGCTCCCATCCAGCAAGGAAGGACAGAAACGCAGACACCTCCTCTGGAGAAGAGGCACAGGAGAATAACCCTGGCCCCACCCCTCCAAAATAGCAGGAGAATAGCAACAACACTCCCTCTCCCCCCACAGAGGAGAACAGAACTGGCATCACCTCCAGACACAGACAAATGCAACACATGACAGTGGATGCAGCCAGAAGGCCACAGTCTCAAAGTCACCTGACCTCAAGCAATTTACACTACACTACACACATAATCAGGCCATTTCAGATGTATAATGTAGCAGTATAAATCCATACCAGTCTCAATTACAAAAAGAACTATAACATGATAGAAATGTGTCAAAGCTAATAAAATAATAAAACAAGTTCGGATACGATCAACACATTCCAATAAATAACCACATTATAGACTGACAGGCCAAATTTTCATTTTACACGATTAGGCAAATATTCTATGATTATTCTATATACGGCCTAAAACCAAGAATCTGTTTCTCGTCTAGTGTATTCAGCTCAGGCACTGGCACTTTCTGCAGAAATGTATTCTATGGTCTGGAACTGACCACACGGTGTCTAGGGAGACCAGAGAGGGAAGCTGTAAAGTGATGGGCCCATAGCTGATATTCCCCATTTCAAATTGGATAATAAAAAAAATTGCTCAACAAATAAACAAATGAAAGTAAGACTGTACAGTTCCTGACTAAATATGAAAATAATAGAACTGTTCACATTTAAATGTCATGTTAGCCAACTGCTCTCTGATGATGCTTGGAGGCTTCCTTGGCTAGATAAACAGTCCTCTGCATGGAGAGTCACAGCCATTGATGAGTAAAAAAAAATAAGTTAAAAAAACCACGCCAGAAACTGACTGGTCAGGAGAGTCATCTGGAGGAAGAACCAAGAGGCCTTTGTGTGAAGCAGTTGACCCTACAGGTCAGCTGCTGCTGGAGAGGCAGAAAAGGTAAGAGCACACAACAGCTCTTCAGTTACCCAGTGAGAACAGCGCTCAATGGAAGCAGCTGCAATCTCAGGGCAGCTCGGGACAGTTAATAAATTTAACAGTAACATAGCGCACCCAGAACTACATTCAGGATGCAGGCGGAAGGAGAAACCCTCTGTGAAGTTTGTAACCGGAAAAACCTTTGGTCAAACCGGAAAGACCTCCAGTCAAAATTAAAAACATTTTCTGGTGCACATCAGTTGCTATCATGCGCTGTTGAGAATCCCAAACCACGTTCTGTAAGACCAGAACTCTGGTCACATGATTATGTCAGCTGGTCAGACTATCAGCCACAATCACTCAGGTGAACAGAGAAGAGAACAAGAACTAAAACAGAACTAAAGATAATGCTAAAAAAGCCATCAGCAAAGACTGACTACCCTTGCTTTTCACTAAATGTCTATTCATTCTAAACAATTAAAGCTTCTACGTGCAGTCAAGAACTCTGTCATTTTCATGTAGCAAACTTTTAATCATTTACCATTTTCATGGTGTTCACCTGCAGCAGAAGTTCTCAGGAGGTCCAGGTATGATTGAGAATACAGACAGTCTGTGTGGCGCTCTTGCTTACCCTAATTTGCTAATGAACTGTGATATACATACAGGCCTAATACTATAGGAGGATGCTGCACCTTTCCATTTTTTTCTAACCAATTTCTGAATGATTTGGAGAAGGCAAGCCTACTGAAAATAAGCAAACATACACTGCTTCAGTTCAGAGCCCTTTCTGAGCACCGAATCAGAACGTGCACGTTTGCTGTCACACTACAAAAAATATTGGTGGACTGAGTCCACTCCTCTGTAGTGCTGTTGGTTTGCTTATTTTAACTGCCGCATTAGTCCAATGAGTAAATTCTCTCTCAACCTCTGCCTGAACAGAATCACACTCCAGTTAATTTCAAACAGCAGTATTTACACACCACATGGTCTCTTCAATAACAGACTTGTGCTTGATAAATATCAGAAAACAACACATTTTACTGAGAGGTAAACAATAATATTGAGATTGTATCAGCTGATAGATGAGCCCCATGTTAAGATTATGGCCATTATGCTGACTCGATAGGATGACGCAACATACATGCTCTGGAGATGGAACACATTTAATGCCACTGATACTGTGAATTAAGAAACATTTTCAAGCTGAGAAAGTAGCCGAATTAGTTGTCTGAACCTATTTTTTTTTACTACTTTATTAGTTTACTAATATAACTAATTTAGCTTGTCATTCCATTCTGTCAATTTGGGAAGCACTTAAATTTCTCCCAAAATTATAAGGAGCTCCTCTGTAAGAACTCCCATGAGGTCAATGCGGTTTCACTGAAAACAGCACTGGGATACAGCCCAGTTTTCCTAACGGCTGTACGTATGACTCATTTTTTCATAGAAGAGAAAAGGGCTTTGGCCCTCTACTTCCAGAACATTCTGCCACTTTGGCATTTCTGTGATACATATATCCTGTTGAGCCATTGCAGGCCCATGAAAGGATATGTTTTAGCAATGATAAGGCCAATATTAGAATAGCGCAATAATAATATGACATATAAAAAGAAAAGAAAAAATATTAGGGCTTGGCCATAAACTCCAACAATAATTACCTAATATTTTTAGAGCGCAATAAACACCATCCATCCTGAAGAGGCCTAACATACTGTTCCTTCAACTAAAGATAACTACAGTACAAATAGCTAAAAAGCCATAACATTTATATGAAATTGGCCATATCCGACTGATTGTAATACAGCAGGCCATGGCTCTCTCTATGTTTGGAGTGTGGGGTTTGGAGAAAGACCTGAGGGGAGGGGGGTGGAATAAATAGCTCTTTCTCTAGTTTCTCCAAACTTACATACTGCACCTTTAAGCATGCAGTCTGCTTTGGCTGGCACTGCATACTGCTCGGTCCCTAAAATAAAACACTCACTTTGTTCTCAGGTTCCCTCATTTTTTCGCCAGTTTACTCGCTTTTATCAAATTACCACTGCCCTGAGCCCTCTGGCGCCCAATGGGAATGAAGGGCTTGCCTGTGGCCGCGGGACAAGGGCGTGTCACTAGAAGTGATCAGGCGCGGGAGGAGGATCGTTCCGCTGGCGGCTTGTGTCACAGCGGCAAAGAAGCTATCGCGGGAGAGGGCAGCTTACGCGAATCGGCAAAAGGGTCCATTGTGTGCCTACAAAAATGAAAAATCGTCATGGGACAGTGACAGAGTACGCACCAAAAAAACAAGCAAAGAGTTGGGGCACGCCTCCAAACAGAGGCCCATCTCAATGCCTGGGGCCCTGCTAACTGATGAGACTTTCAGAGACAGCACAACAGAACAGCACACAACGCTAGTCGTTTCTGCCCATCCAGCCTTCCACAAAGAGGCCATTAAAGATGCATTCAGCCTGGAAACCTGTGGATCCCCCATGAGAGGGACCAGCTCATTACCTCGGCTCCTAGCAACCGAGGAGAGCAAGAGAGGAAGTCGCTGGTAAAAATAGCGTCAGGAGTAGGGTGGCTTCACACCCACAGAGGTGCCACCAATCACTGCCGTTCACAGATGCTGATCCTCACCCACACCGTCATCTCCAGAGCCTTCTGCACGGTCCATGGGCCCATCCATCCACATTTAAAACATACGGAGTGACAGGGTGAAAAAAGGGCGGTAACAAAGAAAGCGAGCTCGCCAGAAAGGTTCCCAGCACAAAGGAACATGTCAATCATGCTGAAAGTCACACATCAAATCTGGCTTCCTGCATAATTGCGAGTAAAGCATAAATGAGAGAACTGACTAACCTACTAGTTCAGATATGAAAGGAGAAAAAGTGGCACATTCATTCTTAGTACGTAGAGAGTTCAAAAAAGCATTTTACAGTCCATGGGTTGGAATCACATTCATGGTAGACAGTAGTTCCAGAGGTAAGAGGCACAGAATGGAAGTGGGGCGGGGCAGGGCGAGGCGGGAGGGGGCGACGGCACATTGAGTAAGGAGTCAGAGGGCCGGCTGGCTCCGCTCCCTGTCATGAGCCCAGTTGGGGCGTCCCAGGAGGAGATGGGTGAGTAATGGAGAGGGAGGAGGAAATGGGCGGTAATCCTGCCGCTGACCTCACACCACATGACTCAGACAGGGGAGCAGCCTCTGCAGGCCCAGCCATGGCACAGGCAGCGTTCCACAGGGATCCCTCACAGCCAGCCTCAGCCCATCTCAGTCTGTCTCAGCTGGACGCTGATCTAGTGCTGCACCGAGCAGCACTGAACACTGAACAAAATTAACACAGCCAAATACAGGCTGTTTTATGGGCTGGCCTCGGCAAAGAGATGTTCAGTCACATGTGCTGATAAAAGACCTACAATACCACTTTTCTACAATGTCATTTTAACTGCTCTAAGTAGTCCTGTATATAAAAAGGCACACAAATCCTGTAACTGATCCAAGGGCAAACTCCCAAAGCAGGGATCATGAGTGAGGATTAACCCCAGTTTTACGCACCGCTAATGCTAGCGGGAGTCTGGTGAGCTGGACCTCCACTGGACCACAACCCACCCAGCCCCAGCCAATCACACTCAGGCTTTCACTCAGTTTTAGCCCTGTATCATTATACTTGCATACTGAATTGAAGACAATGTCACAAAAATAAGCTTTCATCTTTAACTACTGCCTCATTCATTTTCTCCATGCCCACCCATGCTATTTGAGGGAATAAGAATTCCCAACTGGAGGGACAGACATACATGTATACAATCAAGCTGTTGTGCTTCACATTATATACTTGTGTCTGTTACACAACCCACTGCATGATTTGCAGATCACTACTCAAAACACAGAGGAAAGTAACATCACATTGAAAATAAGGGGTATCACAGTAGCAAAGTGAAATGCTCCCAGAGATCATAATGCAGCTGAATGATTGCCTGGAATACAGACCCCACTTTGTCAGCCTAATTTGTCTGACACACATGTCTGGAAATGCTTGTTAAACTCAAGAGAACTGCGAGTGCTGTTGCCCAATTCTGAGCAATCCCATGAAACAGTATTAGCCTGAAACAAAACTCATCACGTTGTCTAATCTCTATATTTCCTGTTACAGAAGTCCTTCTGGAACTGCTTACAGTGTAAAAACATATGAACTCTGTACCATCTCAGACCTTATCACCATGATAGGAAGGCCAAAGGGCTGTATTACGTTAAGCTGACTAAAGAAACTACACATACTACCATAATTATTGGGACAAAGCAGCCTTGTAGTGTCATTCACAGTGGGCGTATTACAGACAAATTAATTGTAATTCCAAGATGTTCTCCCGGACCACTGGCTTCTCCTCCATTCACCTCTAGTCTTCAGTCCTGTCTGTCCTGCCAGTGCACACACCATTACATTACAATATTACAGCTCTTATCCAGAGAGACTTATAGAAGTGGAGCATCTCAACGACCATTGCATGAAGTCAAGCATCAATCACACAGGATCAAGAATGCCTAATGAGTGTTCAGTAATATGCATGTAGGCCTATAATCTTGGCAAGACATTCTGTTATCTCCTGTTCACTCCCAACTGTCTATTATATTGACAGGACAGGACAGGTCCCACTGACCCCAGTACTGAAACTACTCACAATGACACAAAATAGACCTAGCACTAGGAAATACTTCCTTACTAGGGACAGATTCCTGAAAATATGGCCATACAAATCACACGAGACATGAGAGGAGTCTAGAATTTTTGTGATAAAATAACACTGTGGTTTAACATAACACCTATCATTGGCTGAAACTAACAGTGAGGTCATAAAGAAGTGCAGAGGTAAAGCCCAAGCCCCGTCTTACCGGAAAGCACGAAAAGAAAGTCTCGTCAATGAGAGAGCTCGGAGGGAAGGGCGGAGCCACAAACATGGCTGCGCTGTAAGTCAATCTCTACGGTCAACAGGAGATTATGGAATTAACTTTCTATGTCTCACAGCTTTTCCCTGCAAATCTCAAGCCTTGCTTACTCTCTCTGGGCAGGAAACACACTTAAGTCTGGGGGCTATAGAGGCTAAGTGGAAGGATTTCCATCCAACATTTTCCTCCACTCCTCGGTTCTGCAAACACACGATGTCTGACTTTGTAGGACTTCAAAAACAAATGAAGGGCCCAACTCCAGACACAAAAGAGCCATGGGTAGAGTATTACCACAACAGAACGGACAAGACCATGAATTGAGTCGTGTGTTTTTTTATCAGTGTTCTAAAGTTACCAGTGTTCTAATTTGAAGATGTCAACAAGCACAATAAAAAGCATAAAATCTTACACTGATGGTGTTTCCAAGTAATCGATATACTGTATGCGGAATGACAGGGAGTAAACTGTTCGGTATGGAATGTTAGGTACAGTAGATGCTGCAAACCAAACAATTACAGTCTCGCTTTAATGTTGATGTAGAACTTAAATTCAAAACTCCAAATTCCCCCTGATGACTTAGCATTAATGTGCCGTATTTTGCTCAGCAAGAAATTATGGCCACTGTAAAAAAGCAGTTTTATACTTTGCATTTAATTTAGGTTCTGCTGTGCCAAAAATGTACCGAACCAAGGAGTCAAAACAGAGGTACATACTGACCCAAGACTGTTACACCCCTAAAAGTGACATATATCTATAAAGATATACACAGTTTACTTCTGCTCCGGAAGCATCCCTGTGGCCTGATCACAGCCTTTTTGCACTCCAAAAGAATGACAGCAGGTATATGGACCAAACAATGCTACAGGCTACAGGCTACAATTACAAACAGATTAACAGCATAGCGCACAGTCTACTTTAACAACCCGCTCCTGTCACTGCTCAGCACTCCAGCTACAGTCCGACATGTCTGAAATGTGAGTCTGCTATACGGCCCGCCCATCTTTGCCACATGCCTACGTCTCTGCATGACTACACAGCAGTCTGAAGGAGCAGGACTAATCCAACAAACTGGAAACAGCTCATCACATGACAGCGGCTCATGTGAGAACCCGCAGCATTCTGGCCTCCGACGCGCCTCGCGAAAAAGAAAAACACTTTCTGAGCGTCCGCAGCGAACACCTCTCCCTTCTTCCAAGAGTGAGAACGGCTTTTAGGGAAGCTTTCTCTGTCTATCATCCTTATGCAAAAAAGACCAGCTCCTTTTTGCATAAGGACGACAGACAGGGAAAGATTAGAGGGTTTATGAAGCATTTTCCCACAGTAATATCAGACTACATATGAATGAAAGAAACATTCTGTCTTTACGTGGATTAGAAGCCAAAATCTCAGAATATGCTTTTCCACTGCAGACATGGAGTCATACCGGTAGGAGCGGAGGTGAAAGCCAGCTGACTGTGTGTAGTACTATCACTTTGTGTGTCATTAGCCACAGTCAGGGCTGCAGCACATTATGTCACACCGAATACTGCTAGCCATCAAGCTCAAGACAACTGCCTAGTCTTCTTCCCTGATGTTCGAGAAAGAGTTTTTTTTGGGGGGGGAAAACCACAACTCTCCACCTCCACAGAAATGGAAACAGGTATGAAGCCTTCCGACTCCACCTACAGCCCACAGGCACATAGACCAGAACCAGCAACTGGACTGGGCCAACCTAACTCAGTGTGTCAGAAATTATTATGAAACCTGGAACGTGAAATAAGCAGGACCATCATGTTCCAGCTCCACTGTTACTGTGGAAAAGGAGAAATCTGAGCTATAGCACATCACTTATCACCCCTGATACACATTGACTCACAAGAGCTTAGGGAGGCAGTTGCCCAACTTGGGGTTACGGGTGGTGAAGGTCAGTTTAAAACAGAGGCGGGTCCTTGCACGCCATTCTTCTGTAACTTTGGCAACAAACACTGCAGCCAACCAAAGACACAATTATTACTTCATTGTTTCACCTCTAACTGGATCCTATTAATTAGGCCTTATCATTTTAGTATCCTAAACTACAGGAGCCGTAATAAAGTACTCAAAACTAAACTCAGACATCTATGGTCTAATCAAACTTATTCACCAATCCTCCCCACCCTGCTAAACCTTTTGAATGCCTGGTGGCATTGCAGACATGGATAAGGCAGGGGGGGGAAATGTAATTTCAGCCTTGTCTTACTTGTCCTTTAAGACAAATAAGGATTACAAATTTCTCCAATAATGCACCGTCAATGCACCCGGCCTTATTAACACACACAACAGTCTCTGCTGTGCAATCTTGCATGTTCACTCTTGTAGGGTGTGACTCGGCTATCTTCTGCTATGCTTTTGACTCTTTTCCCAGTTTCTTTAAAAGCAATTCCCGCACCAAAGTATGAAGCAATTTTTATACAAAAAATACCCCAGAACAGGCCAAATTTATAAGGGTCTTTCAAAAAATGCAAATAATCGCACAAAAGGTTTTATTTTGAAGTGAAGTGGAATAGTTCTCTATAGAAAATGACTTCTCTTAGCCATCCCATCTTCTCCCATAGCTAGCTAACTCTCACAGCCATGTTCCAACTCCTCCAAATGGTGGGGAAAATAAACAAGGAAACAAGAAAACCAAGACTGAAAACCCTCCAAAAAATACTATACATGTACCTGCATGTGACCTGGTTCATAAGACAAAGAGAAAAGGCTGAAGTGCTTACCTGAACAAACATAAAATCCAACTCTTGGTTCATCTTCACAATCTAGCTCACCCGCGCTATTTCATGCTAGAGGACCCAAAGTCTCTCTCGGCACCCGCTCCCTCCGTTAAATGACCCAACCCTGAGATGAAGCAAACTTGTTAAAGAGTCGGAGCAGATAGTGTTCCTATTGTTTTCCAAAGAAAGATCTGGACTTCCGCTGGGGCTTCTCCGGTCTCTACATTGGGCTGAGAGAGCCCTGCACTGTTATTGGATGGTGAGCGCTGTTTGCCAAAATAAAGTTTTCTAATGGCCGCCCTGTAGCTTCCTCTAGCCTCACCAATGCCCTTGGAACATCACATGAACTCAAACTAAAAGGTCTGTCAATGAATGCATTCAAGAAAAAAAGCATGCGCCTTCCAGCAGAAACTGCTACACAGAAACAAAACGGTTGCGGCCAGAAAGCTCACACTCATCAAAGTTCATCAAAGTTGTCCAAAATCTACAGTTGATCAGTGGTAGGCAAAAATCACAGTAAATACCTCCAGGCATTCAGTTTAGAAAACGGTCATACGAGGCAAAATAAAAAAATAAGAGTGCTTTGAAATTTAGAACAGCGTGTACTGCAGGCTCCAGAGTGCAGCACGCTGCAGCTCTGACCCACAATTTATGTTCAGGGCCATACAGTGGCCACTCATTTATAATTACAGCTAACTCAAGGTAATAAGATGCACATGTGATCAATCAGCAGCCAGACAAAACCGAGCCTACTGTATCACACAGGCAGATAGATTAGTACTGTACATGCTTTTCTGGAAAACCCGGCACAGCTAACAAAGTATTCTTTTTGATAAAAAAAAACTAGTAATAAGAGAACACATTTTTAGAAAGGTTTTAAAAAGAAGGCATTTTCCAAATGGCAGCTGATGTTCAAAGAGGCCCATCCAAACAGTTATACAACATTACTGACATTGCAGATTACTATGCAAACGCAATATGGCAGACAGAACACAGGGAATGAAAGGCCCTGGTAGGAGCAATACCATAGACACAGCATGCACGTTATGTTGACAATGATTTAGTGTCTCCTTTTCTTGCGTGGCATAATAAATGGTAAAGTACATATTTAAAATAAGAAGGCCTCTGGCTTGAGTCTGAGTGGTGAGCATGTGTTTACACACACAAATTTTACCTTGAAGTTAAGCGAAAAACCATGGTGATTGTATTTCAATGGTGGTTAGTTTGCACAGAGGGCCAGACAGACTGACTTCAGTGCAGATGCTGCAGCAAAAGAATAACTACTCCCACAGCAGAACTCCTGAAGGTGCGGCCCCAGACCTGGGCTAGGGGCGGAGCTCTGTACTGTGGGTTAAATAATGAGCTCTCATCCTTCTCAATGAAGTTCTATTTTCGCAGCTGGGGACACAAAGAGCAGTGTGTTCCCAACGGTCAGAAGAATTGTGAATACTGTGTGTTACTGGTCTTGATTCAGTTCTGAGTTGAATCAAGTCTTCGAGATGCTAAATGTTGTTGGCCAGTTACCTCCAAGGCACAGTGCTTTGCCTACGCCCTCAATCTGCTAACTTTGCCTCAAAGTTTTGATTAGTGGATCCGGCTACTTCAGCCACCCAAACAGGTGCATAAAATCAAGCGTACAGCCATGCAATCTCCATAGACAAACACTGGCAGTAGAATGGGTCATACTGAAGAGCTCAGTGACTTTCAATGTGGCACTGCCATAGGATCTGCCATAGGATCGTCAGTTCGTCAAATTTCTGCCCTGGTCAAATTTAAATGCTGTTATTGTGAAGTGGAAACATCTAGGAGCAACAACAGCACAGCCATGAAGCCTCTGGAAGCAACATCAGCTCAAGAACTGTTTGTCGGGAGCTTCATGAAATGGGTTTCCATGGCTGAGCAGACACACACAAGCCTAAGATAACCATGCGCAATACCAAGCATTGGCTGGAGTGGTCTAAAGCACACCGCCATTGGACTCTGGAGGAGCATTCTCTGGAGTGATGAATCATGCTTCACTATCTGGCAGTCTGATGGATGAATCTGAATTTGGAAAATGCCAGGAGAACGCAACCTGCCCGAATGCATAGTGCCAACTGTAAAGTTTGGTGGAGGAGGAATAATGGCCTGGGACTGTTTTTCATGGTTTTGGCTAGGTCCCTTAGTTCCAGTGAAGGGAAATCCTAATGCTACAGCATACAATGACATTCTAGAGAATTGCGAGCTTCCAACTTTGTGGCAACAGTATAGGGAAGGCCCTTTCCTGTTTCAGCATGACAATGCCCCCTCGCACAAAGCGAGGTCCGATTTTGGTGAGGAAGAACTGGACTTGCCTCCACAGAGCCCTGGCCTCAACCCCATAGAGCACTTTTTGGATGAATTGGAACACCAGGCCTTATCGCCTTGCAGGGTCAAAGCATGTTTACATTTTTTTTTAGAATGATTAAAAAAGCCCAAATAAAGTTTTCATTTAATACATGACAGTAAATCACATTCTGTTACTACAACATATACGTACAGCCAGGAATAGTAATATACAGTATATGGCACCACATCATGAAGAGATTGCTGGCCTATTAAACATTTTCCGTAACAATTGCACAGCTTCTAGTAGACGGCGTGCGTTGCCAGCAAAGCATTCAAAGAGAACTGACCAGCACTGGTGTCCAGAATAGCGCATGGGGGATGGGAAAGAATGGGAACGTGACCCATAAAATTCTTATTTTAAAAATATAACGTCCTTAAACTAAACAAAATAAAGATGTATAGATATATAAATATCTATAATAAATATATAAGATATAAAGATAAATACGAATATTTTGGCACACAAACACGCTTTAACCCGTCTTAAATTTCAAAAAAAATATCCAACAAATATCACCGTGCAGGCGCATAAGCCTGCAACACAGGCCTTGAGGACCAAAACAAGCAGCACATCATTGTACGTAATCACTCCCAGTGATGTCACAGCATCTAAGCGGTACCCATGACAGAATCTTTTCTCTTAATTCTTAATTTCTTCATTCGGTTTACATGATCTTACTGCCAAGCAGAGTGAACACAGTGGATTTAAAAATTAACCGTGTCAAAAAGCAAATGTCAGACACATTTTATTTATATTTCTCACGAAATATAAGCAACCGTCCATTTCATTTTACATTCAATTATTGCAAATAGCAAGCATTTGTATGTTGTCACAATCTTTACTACCAAAGGGCATTATGTATTACTTAGTCCCATCGTCAGTTAAGAATCGGCCGATGTGTTAAGAGCGTTTTATCCAATGGGGTGGCAAAAAACTAGTTCATCGTAATTGTATATAATAAATCGCAATTTTATAATAGATTCCTTGTTCAGATTAGGTGAAAAGGCAAGCAAGACGACAAATGAATATCCTTTGTGATACACATTTATCAGGACAGCCTGCATGTTTCATGAGTTTACCGCCCCGGTCCAGCCCTTGCCTCACACTCAGAGGAGAAAGAATACACTGTCTTGCAGCACGGGTGAGGCATAGGCTACGCTGTGCACTATCATAGCATACCATTTCCAATTTAAAGAGGACTGAATTAGCCGAATGAAAATTCATACGGCTGCAACCGTTCAATCTTCACTACGAACATTCCTCTAAATGCGTGTGGCAATTGTCAAATATAAAAACGCAGGTATTATGTTCGCTAAAATCCCACATAAATATAAAATCAGCCGCATCACATATGCCGCACCAAAGACATCTAGCTCTTATAAAAAATGTTTACCTTTGTGTACAATTCAGACGCTGCCATGACGGTAAACTCAGCCTTCCTCCAATCTTAAGAAAACATCAGTGCGCTTTTCGTCATTTGAGATTGATTTACGTTCTTCGTGATTGAAGAAATCCTTTCAGTGGAATGGAGAGATGTTTCAGGCAGGAGCGGTTGTCGACATGATACCTGAAAATCGTGCTATTTTGGTGAGTCTCTGTGCATTGTGGGAATGATGGATAAAATGATTCAGTTGTCTGAGTTGTAGCAAAGGACGAAGGCTGCCACCTAGCGGTATTCTTTACAATTAACCTGAGCACGAAATTATGATCATATTCATGACGTACACCTTACTCCATTTTTTAGGACACACACACACACAAATATAATAGACATTTACTTCTTATGCGTACAGAAGCTTTTGTGTGTATCAAAATAGTACATACTCCACTTTAGACAAGAATGCTTCATTGACTTGGCGTAAAGTGGTATCAAAAAAATAAAATAAATAAAAATAAAATAACTACTGCATGTAGAACTGGATCCAGTTTCTTAAAACCAGTTCTCATGGATCGATGAGTTTTCCGCTCCATTGTAGCTCGATTAATCGTTGAACCTATGCTTGACGGCTGAGCAGGATTTCACCTCATAAAAAGATATTTAATTGAAGGTGATCTCAGTGAAGATTGTGGTATAGAAAATAAGTGCAGATAAATAAAATTATTATAAAAAGTTACTTAACTGAAAGCCAGAAAAATTTTTTAGGGGGTCCAGAAATGCTCAATGGACAACAAACAGAGTAGGATAAAATTATATTCAATTATTCATAGTCCCTGAAAACATAGGAGAAAAAATACTTGAGAAATTCCAAGGCCATAAAAAAATTTAATTTTTGTCCAGGGTAGTTGACCAACATTGGGAGTATAGAGCAGTTTAGACTACTGAGCCAGAATAATAGGTTGTAAGAAAATTGAGAATAGTTTTTCCATAAGCAAAAGCAACCCTTACCATCAGGACCTCAGATCCTATCCTTAGGTCACTGCTTACATTTATATTACATTTAAGCATATAGAAGGCACTCTGATCCAGTAGAACTTACACTGCTTACATTCTTTCACATACAGTCCATTTATACAGCTGGATATTTACTGAAGCAATTCAGGTTAAGTACCTTGCTCAATGGTACAACAGCAGTGCTCCACAAGTAAATCAACCCTTCAATCCCAGTTCCAAAACCAATTTTCTACACTGCTTAATGTGCATAATCCCAGTTAAAAGAAAACATTTTTCTACATGAAAAATACTTCACGTTTTCTATATGAAAATGTTTTCTACATGTTAAAAAAGCAAAATAAATAAATAAATGCACACCATAATTTTTTATAAGGTGTTGGTGACTATAATGATTATAATAATAATAATATAAGAAATTGTGTCCACTTAAGTGCCGTAATTTAATTATGACTGTTTTGATTTAAGGTCTTCATCGGGGCATTACAAATGGCTGATCTCTAGGCTGTGCCAATTATCCTTGAAAGAAAAAAATACTACTGAAAGCAAAGGTAGTAATGCCACCAATGGTCCTTTGATTGATTGTTGATTTAAAACGGGGGTTACTGAGCATGTGTGCTCAGTATGGGCAGCAGTGTAGTATAATGGGTAGGGATATGGTCTTGTAACCAGCGCTGTTGTGCCCTTAAGCAAGGCACTTAACCTGCATTGCTTCAGCATATATCCAGCGGTATAAATGGATGCAATGTAAAATGCAATGTCAAATGATGTGTAAGTCGCTCTGGATAAGAGTGTCTGCTAAATGGCTGTAATGTAATATGTGCAGGTGCAGTATTGCTTGGTATACCATGCATCCATTCTATTAATAGCTGGCACCATAATATTTGTGCTAAAACCAAGGTATTTCAGCTCTCAGTAAATTATTCACTCAATGGATTTGTCTAATTTCATGCTATCCCCATAACCGTCATTCTCATCTTGTATCAGGAAGAACACTCCTTTCAGAACAGACATCGCCAAAACATTGACAATAGCACACAATCAGAGAGATCCAGAAAACGAAAGGAAAAAAGGTATACATTTATGCAAAACTATTTTATTTACAAAATAAATGGCACAAAAGTGACTGCACAGTCGATGCACGTGCACCTTCAAAGCATACCGTTTCGTGAGTCACCCGACAACAACTCCTACTTGAGACTGATTCCGGTTCAAATACAAGGTTTCACAAGGAGTTTTCTTAGGGGAGGTGGGGTGGATGTAGGTGGTTGGTTTGGTGGACAAATATTGCTTTAGAGAAACCACGGATGATAAAGCTTAAGACAATTTTAAGGCCATTTTTTTTTTTCATTCAAGATCAGAGGCAAGCAAAAGGCAGCCTATAAGGGCCTAGTGTCACGCATGCTTTTTAAACATCACCTTCTAGCGCTAGCTCAGTGCTCCATTCTGTATTTGTCATGTATACAACATAAAGAGAGTGGTGACAGAGAGGAGGAAGTGGCAGAGACATTATTGAGGGTTATCGTGAATCAATCAAGCATTTTACTTCAAAAACTTTAGGTGAAAGCATCAGGAATGAAGAGTAAAAATGTAAAACGTTCTAAAATGTCGAAACCCATCAGAACTCCAACACCAGGAAATATGTACACTCAATGAGAACTACAGTACTTAGAGTTGATTTTGCAACATTGTTCATTTCAGCCTCAAGACTACTATTCCAGCTCTTAATAGACAAAATCCTTTCCCCGCAGCAGCACTTTTTAAATTGGAGCCTGTCAACTTCTCCAAATGTTCATATCAGGGCACTTACACATGGAAGTTAAATGGACAGGAAAAAAAGAAAAGAAAAAGAAAAACGGCAAAAGGAAACTAACACAGAGGGTGCTGGAGGAGATGGGCCGTGATGGGACAGGGGAGGTGAGAGGAATGGAAGGAGGAGGAATGAGAAGAAAGCAGTGCAGTTTTGGGAGCTGGTATCAAACGGCCAGCTTGGAGGCCACGAGAGAGGGCTTCCTCTGAGGCAGGTCCTGAGGGGTGGGGATGTGGTCTCCGGTGATCTCAGTCTTCTCCGCCGTGGCCGCGGGCAGCTGCTTGTTCTTCATCTTGGCTTGGGCCATGTTGTAGTCCCCAGAGTCAAAGTACTTTGGCTGTGGAGGAGCGGCAGCACACTAAGTCAGGAGCAGGTTAACAGTATGCAAATGCACAATGGCGCTGGGAAGGTCTGTCCAGACCCCAAACGACTTCGCCATACAATCCCCTTTGATATTTCACACTTAGTGCATAGCTTGCACTTGTTTGTAAAACTGTCTGATTCAAAATTTACAGTAGCATTTCAAATTATGACGCTAATAAAAATGAGTCAGTGTTATCACACAGACAACAATGGCTCTCTGGCAGACAGAGGGATATACATGTAAACAAGAGACGAACGCGCATGTATCTGCACAAACGAAGCTGACTGACAGAGGGTTAGGTTAGAACTCACCCCCTTCTGAAGTCGTTTCCTGAGAAGTTCAGAACCCCCGGGCTTGGCCCCAAGGTGTGGATACCTTGCCTTGAGCTTGGCCTCCTCTGCCTTCTCTGGACTGATCACCTTATCTTCCATTTCCTGAGGTAAGAGAGGCCAACGCAGGGCAGAGACAGAAAAGCACAGCACATATCAAGATACAAGGGACTATGGGGGAAACCAGGGAGAACACAGTCAGGGTTTGACCACACAGGAACATCAAGGAACCAATCAGCAGACATACAGTAACACTACCTGCTGCATCATCAGAACTTACACAGGACTGCAGATGTATAACCAATTCACCCCAAAAATCCTAACTAACTTCTAACTTCACTGTTGTCAAGACAATATACTCCTCTGTCAAAAGTCAGTCGGTAACACAATTTAATGCAGAGAGGTGTGTTTGGAGACACACAGTCATCACAGGAGGCTGTAATTTATTCAGCCCAATCATTAAACACAAGAGATCTAAAACAAGACGTTAAATGATAAATGTCACACAGTAACTAGGGCATGACTCAGAATTTTTTTTAAAACAGCTAACACACTTGTGCTCTGACAAAAGGTAGTGGGAGGGAAGTGGGAAATGAATAAGGCTCTTCGATAATACCAACACAAATAATTCAATGTGATCCATTTTCAGATAGAGACTGGCCAACACATTCTAATGTTAACATCTTTCATGAAAAAACCATAGACAGGATCAATAATCAATTCTTAACTGCAAACACAAATTGCAGGGGTTTTGAAGTGTGTGGCAGGTAAAGCATTAACCTCTGGTGATGGGGAACAATAGTTAAACCGATTATGCAATTACAAGTTGGGACAGAACACAAACCAGATTATCAACCAATCAGACAGGCTTCTCGTGCTGGGCCAGCAGCTATTTCACTGAGTCATTTGTGCTAGGAAAGAAAGCTACATGCTTTAAAGATTATACCGTTTGCTTCAAAAAATAGCCATTAAGGAGCAATAATAATACTGGCAATGGGATTTAGCTTCCTGCACCAGAAGATACATCCTACAAGAAGCCATTCTACTACAACCATCCAGATGGGAAGCGTTCGGATTTCTCAGCCAATTGGACTTGTAAGCAATTCGCAAGTTGGCTACGAGATATCAAACTGCTTCTACAGTACTTCAAGCCAGTACCGAGTTAACTGCAGTCACACAGGAGACGAAAGGAAAACACGACACTCCTCGTTTAGTTGGCCCACTTACACACTGACATGAGAGAAAATATGTTGAATAAGAATTTCCGCAGAAAACCAAGTTAAATGATCCAATTTTATTGGGGGAAACCTTCATAATGGTGGCTGTGATTAGTGACAGCAACGACACCCCCACAAGACTTCGAAAAGTACATGTAGCTATGTAATAATAAGCACATCTCGTGCGAAAATACACAATTATTAAGCTGACTGTGTGTCCTGAAGCTTATGTTAGCCAATTTGACAGTTAATGCTATGTGCAAGCGCGGCGTGACTTAGCTGGCTCAATAGCTAGTCCAGCTAGGTGACGTTCTTTAGCTTATGCAGCTTGCACACTAACTGCATTGAATGTGCATTACGTAGAAATATTGTAGGTAATCTAGCATCTTATAAAACGAATATTAAAGAAGTGGTTAGCTGACCATTAGCCAATGTCAAGGCAGCTAGACTAGTAGTACTGCAAATGTAGTAGCTAACTAAAACACTAGTAATGCAAAACAAAAATGTCTGGATGTCATTTTATATATAAAAATGACCAGGAACTCGACCCGAACGCTGTATGAAGCAAACGTTGTGACAACTTAAGTCTATCGAACACATTGCTAGCTATCTTCATCTGACATTAGCTAGCTACCTAATGTTAGCATACTTAGTACTAGCCAGCTCCTCCCCACAGAAAATCATAAAAGTTAGGAAATTTCCGACAATTTCCCAACAAAAACTGGCGTAAGCAACAGCTAATTATAATGCTATCCCAGATAACGAATTCTTTCTATGTATACATTGCTTCATCGCTAGCAAAATTAGCTCGTTACTTTCGCCTCCTCACGAGTATTTCTTAATTTAAAGTAGCTAACTTGCTAGCTAGCCATCAAGAGAACATTTAACGATACAGCATAAACTAAATCAATACCATACACAGACCAAGTGCGAGTACTTGGTCATTCGAACAAAAAGTTGCTATTTCTATTTAGCTAGGCACTACTAGTAAGCCAGCTAACGTTAACGATAGTAATATATGCACATTTTACCTAGCCTAGCTAAATTCACGTTACCCATTTAAAGCACGAGCTGTGGCCCTAGTTTGTCTGCCGATAATGTTTAGCGGCGTGTAAAACCACCGTTTACAACATGTGACAACTCACATATAATGTTAATCTAGAAGTCCCCCGATGTCACTGGCAATGAACTACTATGGCTATGTAGCCAACTATTACATTAATTTACCTAACGTTTATGACCTACTCGGGCTGGCTTCACTGACTCACTGGATTCAGCTTGCTTGCTCGACTAGCCTATCTAGATGCCTAGAAACTAGCCAGTTCGCTAACGTTAGCTGACAACATTATTTTAAAGTTAGGCTAGCTAGTATGAAACTTGTATTTACCTTCCGTTCATCGACCGATGCCTCTTCGATGGTCTTTGTTTCTTTAATTTCTTCGGACATAATGTAACGACAAGAATTCAATCAAGACTAAATTATGCAAGCGCTACCTACCGAGTCCCTTCTGATAAATCCTTATTCTATGTAGTCATGTATGAAACGCCACACCACCTCCTCCCGCAAAAAGATGGCTGCCAAATTTAAAACGTCATATAACCCGTTTCACGTATATTTCCTTTTAATTATATTATTCTTTTAGATAAAATGTCAACACTATTCCTTGATAAAATCGTAACTGTATTTCTAAAATCTCTGCAAAACAGTATATTTTAAGCATATTTACGTACATTTAAACTGATGCATTGTGGGAAATGTCGTTTTTTAGTTGCCAGATTCTAGGACGTATTTTCATATAATTTCCCCCCCCCCCGCATACATACGCAAACTCATGCTTTATGTACTTCTGCGCAAATTAATCCATAAAAGAGAGTGCGATAAACAAAAACAGTAATGATCCATGTATATTATACTGCCCGCACTACATTTTTCCACTCTTAAGAAGTGATTTACTAGAGCTGAAAGCTTTCACTTCTCCCTCTGAACTGTAAAAATGAGATGGCCACTTAAACAAGACTTTTAAAATATTACAACCTGTATTATGCGTAAGTATAATCTGAACTGCCTATGATATGTTTTTTTGCTTTTAAATTAATGACATGCCATCCTATTTTGGTCTCATGCACCCCCAATATTCTAACGTACCTATTTAAACAGTCCCGAGGAAGACTTAACCCTAATATTCTTCCTTTGCAAATGAATAATTTAGATGACTGTCTGTATATTAAGTACAATCCAGGTTAAAAACCTCCAAGGTCACAATTCCAATTTTTATGTTGCCACTGTCACAAATGATGAAGTACTTCTTTGGTTATGTAATGCCCAACTTCAGCACGATCCATTACAGTATAAAAGTGAACAAGTAATGACAAGGCTACATCTTGATATTTAAAGATTGAACTTAAACCATGTAATAAAGGCAATGTGATATTCAGTGCAGGGTTTTAAACACTGTATTCTTCAGACTTACATGTTTATAAGAAAGAACCCCAGACACAGACATGTTTAAAGATTGCTTTATATATATTTCAGATCTGAATATTAATGTCAAAAATACATCGTATGATTTACATAGTGTTGCACTACATCATAATGCTTAGCATAACAGACATCACATGTGCAATACATGAAATATTAAATTTAAATATTAAATAACTGACAAAGTAAACAGGTAAACACTATGCTAGTAAGGTAATTTTATTTCTATTGCAACACTTTCAATAGTGGTTTTGTAACAGTACAAAAGAAGTATTTGAATATTACTAATTTCATTTCCAGTTATTGTGGAAATACACAGTGCTCTTTTGATGCTGCCCCTCACTTGATTGTTAATTCTTCTTTATCAACATAGTTCATAGTCAGATACATTTGCTGCAGGTATTTTCCCCTCCCCAATAAAAAGCAGAAATAAAACCAAAACTCTGATCTATCTTCATCATTTGTCATACATGTAATTGCATTCTTTTATTGGATTCAATTCAGCATCAAGGTTTTGATCCAGTGTGGCCTTTGAACTGGACTGAACTGGGCTAACATCTGGGAGAGAAGGGAGGATCTGCTGGTGACTCGGTGAAAGACTGGAGCTCGTAGGCAGCACCACTGTCCACTTCCATAGATTTGCGAGAGAACAGAAGTCTGATATCACTGTGGAGGTAGATCTTTCCAGACTTTGAGCTCTGGAACCTAAAAGGAACACAAAGAAAAATGTTAAAGTCCCATGCAGTCCATGTAGAGACCTTCGTGGAAAGACAATCTCCATCAGGTGGGTGAACAAGCAGGTGAATTTTCCTTCACTGAGAGATTAATCACTCACAGAGTCTACACACAGTCTACACACTGTTGATGCTGTTAAAGAAGTCTACTGGAGTCCTCACCTCAGGTGAATGAGGTAGCGCAGGATTCGTTCCTGGCTCAGGGGGAGGGACTTCCTGTTGGTGTGTCCAATGATATCCCGTCTCACAGGCACAGAGAAAGTCCTCTGTCTCAGGAATGTTTGGTGACTGGCCGGCATCTCTCTCAGGTCATAGACCACCACAAACATTTTCACCACTGTCTTATTAGGATTGAATAAGGTCTGTCAAGGGTAAAATATCAGAGGGACAGGTTAATATATTTATATTAAAAAACTATCAAGCAGTCTTTTCAATATGCAAGTAATTATAACCCATGGTATAACCTAATTAAAACAGTTAAAATACATTTAAATAAATATTTAATAAGATAAACACAACAATTTTATATCAAATAGAAAACCACTCTCAGAAAATATATTCAGCGGTCAAAGTTTAAATTTTCAGAGGGCTTAACTTCTTTAAACTTCTGTCCTTGACAAAAGCAATCTTGATGGCAGAAACAGTACCAACCAAAGATAAAATGTTCTTTCTAAAAACATAACCCGGTAATATACATATTTACAACCTCTACAGGAATAACATCCTTTTTCAAGCTGCTCTGGAGTTACATGAAGAATGCCTCTCCTTTTAAATGGCAAACCTGTTGATGCCCCTATCACTAGCCTTTGTAAAGCTTGCAGGTCATTGGAGACTTCAGTAAGTACAAAATATCCTTCATTGCACACAGAAATAATCTGGGCCAATCATAACCATACACTGAAACAGAAATATTAAAAAACATCCCTTCAATATTCAAAAATGTAAGCACATTCAAACAAGCATTTTCCCACATAACACTAGGGGGCAGAACTACATTCTGTTTGAGGAGATTTGTACTTGCACTGTTGGAATGCTTTGTTCTCTTCCCTTTGTTCTCCAGGATATGTACATAACTGTGGCATGAAACACCCAGCGAAGCGAGACATAAACTCATACAGTGAGGAAGCTACTGTATCTTTCACAATATGCGTCTTGATCATCTGCCTGCTGACACACACTCCTTGACTCTTTTCCAAAAAATCACATTCCAAAGCCAAACAATGTTCTACACCTCATCTTCAACCTCATCTTTTTTGAGAAGAAAACAAAGGATAAATGTTGAGACACAGTCCCAGGCAACTACAGTATATATCCCTGAAAGTATTTGATATTGAAGGTATGTGATTCTATTAATGGTGATAAAAGTATACTAAGGCAGGAGGGCGACATAAATAGTATGTTAAAATTAGATATAAAACCCCTGAAATAAAACACAAACACCCACACAGATTCTAAAGAAAATATTTACTGCTACCTTTTGATTGTGATGCAGTGTTTTATGTTATTACATTTTCTATCTTGGAGCTCTTCAGTCTGTAAGTGCCTTAATGATGCGTTAATGACACGTCACCGTCTGCAACCTCTTGTTTTTCAGATTTTTTTGATGTATTTTTATTTTCATTTAATGCAATGAATATTCGGTACAAGAGAGGAAAACATGTACTATTGCAAATATTGCTAAAAATGTCATCACAATAAAAAGATACTACATTATTATTTGTTGATTACATGGTTACAACTGCCCTAGAAAAACAAGGGTCTTACCACTTGAATTGTTCCTGAAGGAGGTATTCGATAACCTCTTTTACCAAGGGATTCCAAATTTATAACACCCTACAGACAAACAAAGCAAGAGCAAAATTAAATCAATATTAACACTGTGGAAAAATACAGAATTTGCGTAAATGGCATGCTGTAGAACCACTTCCATTTAAAACCTCCCAAAAACAAATACTGGCATTGCCAACTGAAGGCCATTCACATCAGCAATCAAAACCACAAACTGTCAGGAAATTGGCACCTCAGTACCAATTATTGTTGTTCTTGTCATATTATCCCCTTCAACCTGCTTGCACTAAGATCATCTGCCACATAATTACTAATAACATATTGATAGAATTTGTAATTTATATTGCCCTAACAAATACCTACAAAACTAATGTGATGACTGGCACTTGGGCCATTCTTAATCACAAACATGTACAGCCCACAGTTACATTTTTATCACATTCAATGGCCAGTTTACTATGATAGCATAGCTGAGTCACTGTGATTATGCGAAGCAGGCCATGAAAGCTTATTTGTCTGAAGCCCTTTGAATAAAATCAAATCCATTCAGTCTGCATGGCCAGTGGCTCATATTCATCATTGCACAAGCTCATATCACACTGGCGGAATTTTTTCGATTATGATCCGGATGCATCTGGTTAAGACTGGCCGTTCCAGACCTTCAATACCATGGAAGTGCTGGGAAATGAGCAGAATCAAAATAGCCATGAAATTTCCCTATTTGCTTTTATGTACTGTACGGAGATCAAAATAGAAACATCCTGGCGTATTAGCAGAAGTGGTGTTTAAGTCAGTCACGCATTGTGTGTTTTCCCACATCTCACCATATAGGGGGAAGGGGCGTTGTCATCGGAAACACTGTAGAAAGACACCTCCACGGGCAGGGTCATGTGACTTGGGCAGAAGGTTCCACTTGCGCCCACCTCAGCCATGAAGCCCTCAACTGTCCCCAGTGGCTCCAGACGGTGGTTTAGCACGCACTCCTGCAGGCACAGCATGGCGCAGTCATGTGATAATGAATCAGCAGTCACTATCACTGCTTCACACTTAAGTGCTCTCTTTGAATTTTGTACCAGTGAGAGTACCATGTAGAGCTGTTTGAGTGAATGTGCATGCATGTGTATGCTTCTGTGTACTCATATGTGTATATTCTTATGAATGTGTGTGTGTGTGTACATGTGTGTGTGCGTGTGTATGTGTGCGTGTGTGTGTGTGTGTGTGCATGTGTGTGTGCGTGTGTATGCATGCGTGTGTGTGCGTGTGTGTGTGCTGGTGCGTGTGTGTGTGTATGTGTGCGTGTGTGTGTGTGCGTGTGTGCATGTGTGTGCGTGTGTATGCGTGTGTGTGTATGGGTGCGTGTGTGTGTGTGAGCTTTTGCGTGTGTGTGTTTAAGTGTACCTCAAAGTTCCCCAGAAGGCTCAGGCTTGCTGGAGGAGCGCTGGTGCTGAACAGTTGCTGGCTTGACTCATTCTCATCGCCCTCTCTGTCCACACAGACTCTGAAAACACAGACCAGAGCAGAGCCGCACATTCAGGCATGCAAATAGAAGTGTGGTGTCATGCTCTCCGCAGTCCGTTTCTGCAGGCCTATGCGAACAGTCAAGGAGATTAATAAACCTCCTCAAGACTGAACTCAGTACACACCCAGATGAAAATCTACATCCTTCCCCTGAACTCAGCAAAATGTCAGACCCATTCTACCATAAATTCAGTATGCTAAATGAAAATGGCTATAACAAGTAGTGATGAGGGAACTCATAGACTCAGAAACCATGGTCCCTACAAATTATCCGCTTATCACAGTACATAATAACACCAATACAATGTAAGAAAACATTCATTTTACACACTGATTTCATATTATTTTTGCACATTATAACAGTACCTTAATGCTATAACAGATGGCGGTCCAACGATGGAGAAAATGAACACTTGACAGATTACTATAAACAAAAGACTAATTAATTGTGTTGAATACAACTCTAGTGTTTAGGAAAAGTGTGTAAGAGTCATGAAAAACCTTCTGCTGGCAGCCCATGGAGCTCCTTTACAGCGCGTGAGTGATGTGTCCAAATCAAAGTACCCAGTCTGAGTCCGTCTCTGAGGAACCTGGAAAAAATAAAAATTCACATTATTCCAAAGAAAATGCTAATAAATTATGCTAACTACCCAGTTATTTAATATGGTTCCAATGTAAACAACTTTTCACCAGGAAACTCAAATCTGTGAATTTGTTGCTGATGTGTTGTTCTAATACTTTTTGGCATTCACAAATGAAATATTTTAAAATGATTCTTGCAAAAAAAAAAAATACATATATAAAAGCCTGTGCTAAGATTGGCTTGCTTTCCCCCTTGGATAAATGGCAGGTTTTCAGAGGCCGGGGTTAACTGGGCACCGTGTACATCACTAAAGCACTATGACCAGTGAAATCCCCTGGACTTGTAGTATGTACATAATGCCCCCTCCACTTCTGTGCAGGCAAGCTAAGTTGTATTATGCCTTCTCTGGATTCAGACAAACCAGAAAGCTTTTTTCTTATCTAAAAAAAAGAAAAGACCCACAAGAAATAGGTTTAATTTCTGGAGGCCCACGGGCACTGCAATATTGCAGTAACCCCAACAGGTAATATTTGCAGTGGCTGTTTTCGTGAGGAGGACTTGACCACCTATCCACAAAAACAATGTGGCTTTTCTAAAAAGCTAGTGCTGGTGCATGGTGCAGTGCCTTCCCTCCCTTCACCTCCCAACTGTTGCTGCTAGTGACACTCCCGGTGGTCGCAGAACAGACGTGTGATGGATCGGTATGTAGGCCTACCGTTAGCTGGAGATGATTAAATAGCTTTCAAGCTTGGATATGTGTAATTAAAACCTTTCTTTATTCGGGTGTAATGTCCAGAATTTGAGACTGCTGTCAAGTCCAATGTTAGTGTACAGTACGGTAGCTCAGTGTTACAACATTATTACACAGTGAATGATCTGCAGGTTCAACTATACGATGGTAAAGCTTAGCTTATGTTGCTTTCATTTGTTCTGTCTGATAGTCTATTGTTACTGCACTGGACAACCTTCTCTAATGTAGCGACGAGGAATGGTTTACACACGGGATGTCTTATGGATATGAATAGTAATGAACGCAGGATATGCACCCACCCTGTCCTTATCTGCTAAACAGGTCACGATAATCTAATAGTGTTTACTACAATTTAATGGTTATAATTGGGTTAAAAACCTGAAATAAATCTTAAGAAAACTACCAACTGTCATTCATGGGGAATATAGCCATAATTTGAATCCAGTTTCCTGGACCTTAAATTTGAAAAACATTATATTAACAGTAAATAAAAATAAATTCACCATGCAAGTACCTTTCCAATTAATATAGTTAATATTCACATGCAATGGATTTGCAGTACTATACTTGAAGAATCAGGTGTTTCAGTACAAATATACAGTTATCATAAATAGATTCCAAATGGTTCAGGCTGTGGTGAAAGCGAACCAATTTCCTGACTCTTGGTATATATTTTTTTCTCTATTTCAGAAAGAGGGTCAGCAATGGGGGAAGTGGGTAAAAGCCCCTGAGAACGTTTCCAGGTATGAATGCAGCAAATAAAGGACACAGTGTTAATATGTGCTACAATAACAAACAGGGCCTAAAAGATGGATGTGAAGGGCTCAGTGTTAGCATATGCTACAATAACAAACACAGCCTAACAACTGCATGTGAAGGCCTCTACTGTTCTTACATACTTAAAGTAGACCAAAACGGATTACTTGGAGAAAATACCTCTAGCATATTAGCTGTGAAATTCTGGGCACTAAACAACATTCAGCTGAAGAGGGTCTGTTATGCATTAACTCTCTGGAACAGGCAAGTGTCTATAAAAAGCTGCATTAGAGTTTGGGCGTCTGCATATGCCTGTCAAATGGAGCACAACAAAAAGCAGGAAACGGAAGTTTTATAAGGGCTTTCTGCCTCTGGATGGTGACAGCTCCAGCAGGAAGTTAGTCAACTTCTTCTGGCCAACTGGACTAAGCTGCATGAGTCACAGGGTCTGACTCGGCTGCACCTGACGGCACCAATAAACCAGGAAAGAAACAGGCATCTCCCCCCGCCTCGCTGCTACACCACTGCGCCATAATGAGGGGATGACTGTGAGTGGTCACAGATGACTCCAAGGCTGAGTCATTAACACAAAACCACAGCAAAATCCAAGTATTGTTCAGCCATATTAGCAGTGTGAAAACAGGGACAAGAGTCTTGGCTAGAGAAAAATATATTCACACCAAATGTGTTTGAAATGTAAGTAGAAAGGACAAAAGAAGTAAAATGTCTGAGACTAATGTGAGTAAAGTGAAAATGGAACTTTCTGGAAAACCCTACACTGATTTTGAGTATGAAGACCTGTGTTAGTTTTTAGTCTGACATCAGTGAGACACAAATGGGAGAGAATGATCAACAGCAGTCTTTGATCAACGCGTAAAGTGACTGAAGTGTGCCCTGTGTGGGGAAGACACTCACAGGACTGGAGAGGAGAGGTAGACCAGTGCAGGGATGGAAAGCGTTTGTTGCCGTCCCATCGATGGAGTGACGATTCTGCTTCTTCCAAATGTTACATGGCTTTGGAGGAACCTGGCCAGTCGCTCTCTGCCGAACAGTGCATGATTAAATCCAAAGCATATCACAACACAACAATAATGTTATACTCTTATAACAATAATGAAAATGTGATGCTGGGGGGCTGCTGGATGGCTCATTCAATGAAGGCACCACACTGTGGTGCAAGGATGAGTCCCACGATCTCGGAACAAGTCCAGACTGCGCCAGTGCCGACTACTCCACACGGCAATGCGTAACTGGTGATTGCCCCGGGGTATGAGAGGGTTCAGTCGGTTAGGGGGCTGTATTTCATGGCTCTCCAGTGACCCCCGCAGGTAAACTGGGTGCCTATGGACAGCATGTCAAAGCTGCATATGACAAGTCTTCCTCTGATTCTACTCTGTACAAGCTTAGCTGTAGTCTGCGGTGTGTCTTGGAAGAGAAATATGGATGTCTACATTCTCCCAATTTGGCAGTGGGGTACAGGTATGAACATGGCTGTGATTGCAGGTAGTTGGACATTCCAAATTACAGTGGGAATTGGACATGTTAAGCCCCACGTTGGGCACCAAATGATTATTCTTTTTTTAAATCGTGATACCGAATTGGCATTTGCAGAATCCTGAGAGGTGTTCAATTATGTTCATGTTCATATACTATCAATGGTTGGAAAATATACTTATAAAACTAAAACATTAAATTAAAAAGCACATACATAGATCAAAATACTCATTACTTGTAATTAAAAACATGTTTGGTCCTCATTGATGAGCTCTGTGATGGAAGTCTCAAATTTACATATTTCAACTTCCTGTTCACAAAAAGTGTGACTCACCAGGATGGTCCCAATCTGTGCTGTTTCAGGGCAGACTCTGAGGTCCCTCTGCAGGCGTGCTGATGTGCTAGAGGCTGAAGGGTCATGGTTCTCATCCTGCAGATGGCTATTAGGTGCACCTGGCTGGCTTTGGACTCTGGAACTCTTGGCTTCTTCAAGGAGGGAGCTGTCGCTGATTTTCAGGCCATTCTGACCCCGACAGTCGGCAGGCGAAGAGTCACAGGTGTCCTTTTTGGCATTTTGTAAACAATGTGAGGTTTTCGGCTCTGGCTCGGCCGTCGAGTCTTCAAGTTTCGCGGGGCCCTGGCTCTGAAGTCTGAGGGAATGGTCTTGTGGGGTGCTGTCGGTCACTTTTATCCCGCCGATTCTTGAGTCTGTGCAAATTTGTGGCGCGCTGTCATCGTTTGCCACATGGGAATCAGAGGCACGGCCCTGGTGTGTAGGACTGCTCTGCTCTGTTCTGCTCTGGGACGTCAGCACGCTGCCCTCTTTGCAGGTCGTGTAGGTGCAATGCAGGGGTTCAGTGCACCTATTCTGCTGAAAACTGTCTTGGATGTCCTGCAAGGCCTCTGATGTCCTGGAACTGTCTGTGGGTTCGGGCAGGAGCAACTTCCTGCAGGCTGCGGGTTTGGGGAAAGACCTCAGCTCACTGTCTGCCCTGGCTCTGCTGTGCAAACCAAGGGGGGTGTCAGAAGGGGAGGAGCCACTACTGCTCTCATGCCCCTGCTCCAGGGGGGAACCATCCTGTGGGGAGGCATGGTCAGGGCTCGAGGAGAGGGGCTCTTTGCACTTTTTAAGGAGGCCGGGGGCTTCTTTCCGCGGGAACCAGGGGGATTTGGGGGTGTGCTCCTCGGGCTTGCTGAACAGGCTGTCGGGGATGTGCGGGGCTGTGGGGTCACAGTAGTTCAAATGCTGGGCGATGCGGGCGATCACCTCCTGTCGTTCCTGGAGCAGGGAGCCAATCAGGGGGCTGGTCTCACCCACGGGCAGTCTGGGACCTGGGGTGGGCATCACCAACGGATCCACCAGGGAGAGGGTCTTAAAAGCTCTGACCGGGAACTCAGGAGCAGCCGTCTTTGACTCCTCTCCGCTGCTCCCTGGTGTCATATAACCCGCTGAGGGCCGGACATCCAGGCTGCTGTTCAATCTGGAGTACAGCCACTTAGCTGCTTTACCGGGAGGAAGGGATTCAGGCAGTTTCTTTGAGTTGATTCCGCCATAAAGAGGAGGGGCTTGGCTCAGGCTGGTGAATGCTGGGTCTTGTGAACGATGCTGGCTGGCTTCAGTGACATCACAGCACTGGATGGGCCTGTCCTCCTGGTCGTAGCCCTTCTTTCCAAAGAGGGACAGGCTGGTGTGGATGCTGCATTTGAGGACCGGGTAGTTGGGCTGTCTGGGGAGGGACTGAACGCGGACGTTGAGGGCCACGCTGTGGGAGACGTTGGGCACGGGGAAGGCGTGCTCGGCCGGGGGCTGGGAGAAATTCCACACCAGCTCCTCATCGGCTGCACTGACCCTGGGACAGGACAAAGAGCCGGGCGCAGAAGCAGTCAGCACAGCCCAACAGACCACAGGAGGGCCAGACAGCCTCCTACATTCACTGCCTGTTTAAAGCATTCACTGCCATGCAAAAGTATTCGCCCCCTTCCTGATTTCCTCCACTACTGAATATTTGTCACACTGAATGGTTTCAGAACTGGAGACAAAATAATACCATTCAGTCTGACAAATATGCAATAAGAGTGTAAATCAGGGAGCGGGCAAATACTTTTACACAGCTCTATACTATGAGCTGCTACCTTAACAATACACTACATCAAATAACTGTCTCGGACAGTGGAAAAGTGAGTAATATTAAACCCGTTGAAAGAGCCTGATTGGCAGTGGCCAATCATCCAAAATGCACATGGTACTTAAAATGCCAAATAATAAATGTTTGCTGAAATTAATTGGATATTTGTTCTAAGTGAAAGACTTGATGGGCTCTTAAATTTAAGAGTCACAAGCTTTTCACTAGCAGCGTCTACGCGGTGGTCAGGCGGCTGTGCAGGTGGGGGGTGTGACCGCGGCTCACCTGTACAGGATGTTTCTGGGGATGATGCCGTGTGAAGCGCTGAGCCAGGCACTGAGCTGGGAGAAGAACACGTACGACCGCACCGCCAACAGCAAGGTCTTTTCCTCGATGAAGCGATCTCCGCTTCTGCTCACCGGCACAAAGGAGAAGCGACTCAGAACTCTTTCATGAACACAGGCCTTTAGAGAATGAACATGACTTCCCATGCTACACGTGTGCCTTTCTCTAAACTCAAAATGAAGGCCATTTCATAAGAATAGGTTAAGTTCCATTTAAAACTAAGGGATGAATAGAGTGATTAGCTGAGTGCACTTGGCCATGGTAAGTTTGAAGGCCACGCCCTCACAGACTCCTGCTGGTGATGGACAGTAGCTCTTGGCATTCCGCACAGTCCCCACACAGAACAGCCAGAGCTGACACTCACTGCCTGGGAACGGGCTGCAGGGTCCATCTCTCCAGCAGCAGCGCGTCCTGTTTGATGGCCGGGTCGCTGATGTCAGTCCCGTCTGTGGTGGGCCCCTCATCACTATAGCAACAGTCAGGCAGCAGCATCACCTCGATCATGACGGGAATGTTGTTCCTCCACAGGAGCATGACCTCCGAGCGCATCCTCCTCGCCTGCCGGCACTGTGGAGACCAGCAAGGCTGCGCTGTTAGCTTTCTTAGCATTGCGCTAAACCAGACATACAGAGCCAAAACAGACACTACAGAGACCAGCAGGGGCTGCGCAGTTAGATTTTTTAACATTGCGCTAAACTAGACACACAGAGCCAAGGCAGAGACTACAGAGACCAGAAGGGGCTGCGCAGTTAGCTTTCTGAACATTGCGCTAACCAGGCCACACAGAGCCAAGGCAGATGATAAAGGATGACAGCTCAGAATGTGCATCTGAGAGCCAGCTGGAAATGCAGAGTGCCCACCATTCATATGTTCACACAAGTATTCCAACAAAACGAGTGAAAGGCCTGAACTTAGCCCTGTTCACCAAAGACGTGGTCATGTTCAGAAACACAGGTGTCTCATTTTAGGCACACCTGCAGCCTGCGCTGTTACCCTCTCCCCTCGTACCTGCGGTAATTTGTCACTGCACTCGTGGCGGGAGTGCAGCGGCTGTGCGGACTGTGCCGGGGGGCAGTGCAGCCCTTCCGTTCGACCCTTCATGGAACATTCCGGAGTGCGGCCTTCCGTGATCAGCAAGGTCAGCAGCACCAGGAACTCCTCGGCATCGTACTCAAAGTACTCCTCCGCGGTATCTGGGGACAGAACGTGCAGATGGACCCGGTCAGAGAGGAGAGGGAACGGGAGGGAGAGAGCCATGGAGAGAGAGACAGCACAGCTGACATTCCTCCAGGTGTCACAACCCAGCTGCTGCTCTCCCGGGCCCCCAGTGTGAAAGGTGCTGTTGACGTAGCTTGTTGCCTTGATACGATTCCAACGGCTACACGTGCCGTGTGACTCCCTTTCCACAGTAACCTTCATCTCCTGAACCCTGGCAAGCGCACAGCACAAACTGTCAGGGTTCAGACAGTCTGCGCTGATCCACATTTTTCAGTTACGTGTAATTCTTCTGAGGTTAAGAGTTTCCAGTCTCAGATGGGATCCAGTCTCTGAACACAGACAATAGGTGAAACCTTGACTACACGCGATTAAAAAAAACATTATTAACAGATGTCATTGAACATTTCTCTATTGTTCACCACCAGAAATATCTTAACAGTTCATAACATCTAAAACATTCTTTCAAATTATTTTGAGAAAATTATTATTTTTTTTAGTGATGTAGAAACAACAGAGTAATTCACAACTGCGACACGTTGACACTGCAGGAATTGTGGCCATCTTCGGCTTATTTTCAGATCCAAGAGAAACCTGTGATTAATTAACACCAATGTGTTCCCCCTCCATTTCCATTTGGAATAAATAGTGAAAATTCCCCGAAAAGCAGGCCAGCAGGGGGAACAGCGGAAGGGCTGTCAGTGTGAAGCGCTGCGGCCTGCGTTCTAACAGCGCGGTGATCAAAAGCCAACGAGGCCGACGGCATGGCCGCCGCCGCGCTTTTCAACGGGGGCTCTCCTTCCTGCGCTGCTGCCTGTAATCAGCCCCTCTGCACACCGTCCATCGCCCAGCCGCAGCCCACATTTAACAGCCTTTGATATCATTTGTCCTGTATTAACACACGCAGCCTCCCTTTTTGTAAAATCAGGGAAGAAGCGCTCAGAGCAATTCCACTTCAATCCACAGACATGGCTGGGGGGCCGTCTGTATGTGCTGCACAAGGGTCAAGGACAGCATGGCATTTAACAAACAATTCAATGAGCCCATACCTGCAGTTCATAGGCAAGATCATTCAATTAATAATTACTGACTGGATAGTATTATTTTCTGGTGAAATATATAATAAAGCTGCCCTTTTTGGTGCACCTATTTTCCATCTATGTGCTGCCAGACAAAATCAGGTAAAACACTACCGTTGACTGTGATTTTTATTACTGTAAGGGAATAACGCTTTGTTGAGAAAACTTTAACCACAGGTAGAGGAAACGCAAGCCATCAAAATCATCAGCTGTACATAATCATGGGTTGAACTGCAGATATCCTTTATTCAAGTAAGTTCAGCTCAACGAACGAGGGAATACATCAGTATTTTACACATAACCTGAATATGGTAAAGCAGGAAAGAAACAGCAAAACTACAGTGAAAACAATAGTGACTGGAAGATGTCCACTTCCAGCATAATGGGTTTAACAGAACAAACCCACATCAACACTGTAAAGCAGATCATGTCACCCTGATCATTTGAGAGAATGATCCAACTCACCGTTCTACTCTTACTTTTAGCCTGTACCCGTCAGCTGTGCTTACTTCACGGTCTAAAGGACTGTTCACACAGGACACAGTGCAAACGTGTTATTTCAGTAACACGGCAACCAAGTTCCTGTTGACTTTGGGTGGAGCATGAAAATATAAGCATGTGTAGGGCCTCAGTGAGCTTGGCTAAAAAGGCCCCACCTACCGACAGCACAACAGCCCCACACCAGGAAGGGAATAAATCAGCCAGGAGACCCACTCTGCAGACTCTGGGAAGTTGTAACTGGATATATATTTTGATCTATAATGTTGTCGGAATAATTAAGTTACCTGGTCCAGGTGGAAAGAAATCCCAATCAAAGTGATTTAAAATAAAGCATTCTTCCGCAAAAACCATAAAATCATTTAAACAACAGTGTTGAAGTATCGTAATGTTAAAATAATGCAGAATGAAGCCATTTCATTAGCTGCTGGATCATGCAGAGGTGTGTCATTTCCTCTTTCCAGTACAAAGCATTTGTTTATGTGTCAGACTGGGTAGGGTTGACAGAGACCCAAAGGGCAGAACACCCAAAGCTATTCGCAGATGAACACCAAAGCCTTGTTATCCCCCAACAAAGGAGACCTTCTTTTGAACATAAGGAGTGGGAGATAGCCTACAGAAAGCACACCCAGTAAAGACCCAGGTCAGAGAGGCCAGGAAGACAGCATGTACGTGTCAACCAACCCTGCTGCTACATCCTCTCCTGAGGCAGGGCTACCCCCCAGCCTCCAATCAATATCTGTATAAATATCTGCACACAGACTTGGCAGCCGTTCAGCAGGGGCCTCCACTGTCTGCCTTCACTAATGCATGGAGTTTTTTTAAATAAATAAACTCTCTAGCCTTTTTTTCCGTAATTGCATTGTTTTCAGCAAAACCAGAGTGACATTTCCTGAAGCTCATGCAGTTTTGCTTCACAGCAAGCAGAGTGTGCTATCTCTGCAGTCGGAGGCCTTCGGGGGCTGCTATTGGCTGGAAGCAGCCCGCACGTGCGGGCCCTGTCTCAGGAAACTCCTCCCACAGGGAACTACTCCCGCGTGCTGCATGCACGTGGTGGAACAGGCAGTCAACAAAGAACAGGGGGAGGAGCAACCAGCTGAAGGCACGGAGGAGGAGGGGGGGAGGACAGAGAGAGAGAGAAACAGAGGGGGAGGGAGAGGGAGCAAGAAAGAAAGCGTGAGCTCGAGAGGGACAGTGAGAGAAACACGGAGAGAAAAACGGCACAAAAACAAAACAAAGCAAAAACAGAACAGAGCTGCTCCCCACTCCGGCTCTGGGGCTCTGAGGCCCCTGCGCTTTCACAGAAGTGGGTTAAAGGGAAGAGCTTTATTAGAGAAGAAAGGAGATGGGCAGGAGCGAGAAAAACATCTCACGGGCTCCAGGGCCGAGAGGAAAGGACGTGGCACAAAGGCTCTTATTCTGCAGGAGTTTTCTCAATGTTTTCACACGGCTGAGACCAGACACCACACAGGGGGTCTGATGAATCGGCTGTGCCACGTAAAGCACAGCTTCATTTGCATAGATATAATCGGAAGCTTTTGTCCTGAAGAGAAAATTCCTCCACTGGGGGCAACATCCACCTGCATGATATGTTTAAGTCGGGGGGGGGGGGGGTAGCAGACCAGGCAAAAACGAACGCGGTGTGAAGACAGACTGGAACTGCCCGGACCTGTCCCAGCCAACCTCTCCCGACTCCGAAACTCACCCGTCAGTGATGACGCGCCCTGGGGGAAGGCGCGTGCAAACGCAGCCGAGCACGCGGGCCGGGGGGTTTAATGGCGCTCGGGCGCTGTGCTACGCCACAGGCGCCGGGGCCGGCGTGCGATTCTCAGCCTCAGGTCTGACTGGGGTCTGTCCCCAACGCCTGAGGGGTGTTATGTAATGAGGGGTCAGTCTGAGAAACGCAGGGCGGAATGATGAGTGGTGGGACTGCGGGGCACTGCAGCTGAGCCGGCGGATCAGCCGGCCGGTCTTAGGGAGCAGCCTGCCGGTCAGAATGAGCATAGAGACATAGCAATATAACTGGATGAGCCCTAAACGTCATGAAGAAAGGCTACAAAGATACTAAGAAAGGCCTTACTGTAAGTCTCTTCAAGGCCATGGAGTTCCCTGTCAGTAGCAAAGTACTCAGGCTCAAACACTCATGTACTGCTGAGAGTTACCATTTGCCCAGAGCCTGCTTGGAGCTAATGTGCACTCATTAATCAGACATTCGTTACAGGAAATTCTGCTGTTCACAGGCATTTGTGATAAAATGCACCGCTTACATAATCCTGTACTCACGTGCTCCATACAGCTGTGTCTTCCCATCATGCTCTGGGAGGCAGACAGACAAGTGTCATGTGCGTACCAGAGCAGGCCATACGTCAATAGATAATGCAGGTCTTGTTTAGGCACACAGCCATAAGATAAGACTATTGAATAATCTGTTCTTACTGTGAACACAATCAATTAGTGCTGTGTGGTTTTTTCCCCCACCGAATCCACATGATGTATAATGATATGGCTGGATTTTTAAAACTTTTATCATTATTATTGTTATTATTACTATTAACCAAGTCTTAATGAAACACAATTGTTCTTTTTTACTTATATTTAATTTGGAGAGGGAATGCATGCCTTAACACACAAATATTAATCTTGCACTTCCTCTACTAGAACGATAAATTTCAATCTCCAGACTGCTGGTGCAAATAAAAATCTTGGAGACCCTGTAAGGTCCAATCTTGGTTCTGACCCAAACACGGAAACAACAGTCATTAGTGAAAATCTAAATTCACCATTATAAATGCACTCCTTATTTTAAAAAATAAATTAAAAAATCAGATTCAGCTGGCTGTAGTTTTAATTACTTTGAAGGCTAAGAAATGACATACTTTAATCACAAGGCAGCTGCTTGGTTCCAAACTAATCTTTTGAACAGATTCTAGGGAGTGCACCACTGTTGATGGCACTGAATCTAATCTTTTGGGCATAGCATAATGTTTACTATGACTTAATCCTAGGTCCTGTGGAGGCCTGTGTTATTCTGCCATAGCCCACATGGTAATAAAATGCCTCAGGATGAGCCAGCCCTTGGAGTGAAGCAGCTCTGTGCACCAAACGAGCAGTTGTGTCTCTAAGCCTGCCATCCCAGAGCGAATAGCTGCATCGTTAGCAGCTGTAATTACTCAGTGTGAAGCCTATGATGCCCTGTACATGTGCCATCTACCCACACAGAGACAAAGCATTGGTGAGAGATTACAGGCAGCTCCTACATGGGAAAGCAGCTTACTGCATGCATCGAAGACATAAATACAAACAGCATCCCCCACACATCCCACCCCAGCCCCCAATGCCCCCCGAAACAGTTACCCACACTGCACAGCGCCGATGCACACCTCTGATAAACACAGAAGCATACTCAATCATTAGGGCTCAGTCTGGCGATCTGGAACAGATGCAGAATACACAATCCAGGTCCCCTTCTACACAATCCAGGGCCCCTTCTACACAATCCAGGTCCCCTTCTACACAATCCAGGGCCCCTTCTACACAATCCAGGTCCCCTTCTACACAATCCAGGGCCCTGTCCCGCTAACCTAAAAGCACCAACCACACGGTCGGCCTCCAGTGCTCCAATTCATTTTACTGACGGCGAGTTGATGCGCAGCCATGTCTCTCCACGGGGGCCACAAACCCAAACCGAGGTTCTGCTGCCATGGTCCCAGACTGCTACCACACTCGCCATGATCCAGTCCAGACTCCGTTCCCCCGTCGCCCCAGACAACCACAAAAAATCTGACTGTCAGTGTTCCAGAGTCTTTGTCGAGACTCTGAATTCTGATACCAGCTTTTTACATCTGCTATCATTGAGAAGAATGCAAGGGTCAAACAGCATAAGTGTTTTTTCGTTTTGTTAAAAAAAGAAACATTTCTGTTTCAGCTGAAAATGAGCCCAGTTAAAATCTGGCTTCCACTGTCATAAACACACAGGATTAAAAACAAACACAAACCAGCCAATGGACTCTTCACTGAAAAAAACAGCTTGTGAAATACAGCCCAGTTCCAAACTGACTTATCTTATGACCATGTAAGTCCACCCCAGAGACGCACCACGTCCAGGAATTTCACCCTCCGGCACAGATGCCCTAGCAGGAAAACAGCAGCACCCTGGAACAGGTGAAGAGGGCCTGTCCGACCCAGCAAGCACCTGGAGGCGTACAGGCGGTCAAGGGGGGGGGGGGGGACAGCGAGGGCAATTTGTCTGGTCTAGTCAGGACAGGACAAAGGCGGCAAAGATCACTTGTGACCAGGCCTGGTGTAAATATAAGTCTCCCTTTTCACTCTCAACCCTAATAACTATGTCCAGCACAGGTGCTTATAAACACTGTCATACAAAGCAACTCCACATCTGAGTCATTATGGGAGTTATTTAAAGAAGATCCTTCCAGTGAACTCCATTCCGAGAAGCACCCTGAGAAGGCCTACATCGGATAAACAGCAAGGCTAACATGCTAATATGCATTAAAATGTGCATTTTTCTATGACGTGAAACATGCGCAAGGAATTTAGCAGAACAAAAGAACTAAAGACCGAAACTCTTTCTTCTCTTTCTTGAATGGGTAGTCAGTCTTCTGACTCACCCACACCTCACAATGCACGGATCGAGCAGCGCTTCAGTGACAAAAGCCAGAAGCATGTGTCTATGAGGGGTGCCTCTTATTTACGCAGTCTTATTTAATATATGCAAGAACTGGCTTACATTTCTTTTGTTTGGGCTGACTTCAAGATTCCAAACAAAACAATGGAGGAAATATTTGTGTGTTAAATTGGTGTCAGGTAAGTATCTCACCGGGCAAGCTGTACACAGAGAAAAATGTGACTTATTAACATTCCCGATCAAGGACAGTCTTTAATCCCTGTATTGCTGAGGTGATGATGGGCAGGTTGATCAGGACATTTATGGTAGCGTCAGACAAAGTAAGGGGGTGGGGGAACTACGATGTCACTGATATCAATGATGTCGCTGATGCTGATGAGCAATAATGAAGCAAGCACACGGTGTGGTGTTACAGGAACAGCACAAAGCCGTTCCCTTCAGTGGATTCCTGACCACCTGGGGGGAGACGTCTGTACAAGACGCTTTGCCACCCAGCATTATCCTCACAGTGACACGGGGTCTCGGTTCGTTAAAGCGATCAGGGAGGCACAATCGCATCTGAGATGAGGCTCAGTGCTCAGCTTCTGCTCGTCCAAAAAGAGGAAAAGAAACAGAGAGATCTGACCCATATAAAGTTAAGCAGGCAAAGGGCAAGATGGATGCTCAGACAGGACAGAATCATGTAGCGAGAGAGAGAGAGAGAGAGAGAGAGAGAGAGAGAGAGAGAGAGATAAAACAAAGAGGGTGGGTCTGTTTTCAGCTCCTGCTCCCTGGAGTCCTTATCTCAACCCGAGTGTCTCTTGCAATCAGCTGCAGAGTTCTGCTTCAGGCCCTTTTCAGGAAGGCCATGACATCACACCCAGATACAAAACACATACACACACACACACACACACACACACAGATATAAAACACACACACACACACATGCAAAACACACACACACACACACACATATAAAACACACACACACACATGCAAAAACACACACACACACACACACCACATATACAACACACCGGCACAAAAACACATCCATACCAAGCCATGCACACATACACACGCATCTCTGCCTAACCTCACTACCCTCTGTTCTACCACACCTCTCCCCACTTCCCTTGTACAAGGCTCCTACTTGTCACATACTCATCTGACAAGGCTCACCCTCATACTACTCCACACAAATATCACAAATAAAGGACATCTCACTACCCCTGGTATGGGCTGTCGTTACTACACCCTGGCGAGGACTGGCCACTGCAGACAGCTATTACAGCATACAATGTGCTTAATTAATCAGGGCAGTAACTTCCATGGCTGCTCTGGATTACACATATCTTATTATTTTTCAATGAAGTGCCTTGCTGTTTTCATTTAATACAAACTCTGTAGCTCTGTAAATATTAAACAACTGCCAAGTGATGCCAAATCCAGATGAATGTTTGATGAAACAGCCACTGGCTGGTGTTCTTTGTTGGCCTTGTGAAGGAGTGGTGTATATAAAACAGGAAGAAGGGAACTCGTAGTACTTGGCTGTTTTTATTCAGTCTACCCCCCCCCCCCCCCAGCTGGACTTTGGCAGTACTGCTGTAATCTGAGGTGTCCAGATGTCTACACAAGTCCTCATGTTCCTTACTGCTATTGCACTGTTGTTGCAAGACAAGGCACGGGATCCTTGCCTTTCCCCTCACCCCATACAAGGAAGGCAGACTCTGAACCCACATAGCAACAAGCCCTGCAATCTGATTGGCTAGGGGCCCCCAGAACAATTTCCTGTCTGTTTGGCAGCACAGGCTGGGACTGTAACTCTTCTCTCAGCTCTTGTGAACTGAGAGAGAACTCTGTGCCTTGATTGTACAGCATGCCATTTTTTTCTCATTAAAAAGTTTAGAAAATGTAGGGATTTTGGGGGAGGGCATTTTAAGGAGGAGTTTGTTATGAAAGTGATATTTCTTTTCAGCTATCTGAATTATGGCCATTTTAAAGCTGGTAAAAGATTTTAATCATCTTGATGAAGTTACACTATTGTTGCATTACATAAGAACTATAAAACGGCTTTGAATTAAACTTTTGTGACTTGATAAATTGTCACTAGACCCCCTACAGTGGTTGTGTGCAGAAATACTGTAGTTTTTGCGGACAGCTGTATAGGACCATTAACCAGGCCACACTGTGAAGATTTCAGTTATTCACAACTACGAAAGACAGCAGCCATATAAAATGTGTCTGTGTGTAGCCCAAAAAGCTTTGCACCATTTTCATAAGCCAGGAACAACTAAGAGGACACAGTGTTCCAAACTCAGTGTTCTGATGCTACTGACATTAATGGGGCAAAAGAGAAAGAAAATAAACAAAAAGGAAGCTTTAAACCCTCAGACTATAAGCCATCCTCTCTTGTCATTATGCATTGTGTCATTAACATGTTCTCTGCCATAACAGGATAAACGGGTTGGCGTCTGACACAACCACTGCCGTGACAAAGGCTGACTGCAGAGATACCACATTTCCATCTTTGGGAACCTCTGTTACGTGATGACTAAAATAGCATCCATTCAGCTCACAGTACTGTAAAAATAAACAGACTATAGGTTAATGTGACCAACCCATGAATCACTGCTGAATTAACGCAGGCCAAACAATGCGTGACCAGCCTCTGCGCGACCAGCCTCTGCGCGTCCAGCCTCTGCGCGTCCAGCCTCTGCGTGACCTCTAAGGGCCACAGCGCATGAGCGGCAGGCCCCTGGGAAAGAAGGGCCGCACTGTTTGCTCACTGTGAAGGTTCAGCGCTTGGGAACACGTGCCCCACACAGTAGCCCCCCCTCCAGCGCACAGCCGCGGCCGGCCCGCGCGCATTAAATCACGTCAGACCCCGGGACTCCGGCCTGCCTGAGTTACATCACATCAGACCATACTGTACGTTTCCACCAGCCCCCGACAGAGAATCCTTTTTGTTTTCGCTCTCATTCCCGTTACATAACTCTGCCTGGTCCCAGGCACATGGCAGTAATCCCCTGCAGGAGCGGGGCAGGAGCGGGGCTGTGTTCTGCGTGAGAGCCACGACTGCAGCGGCACTCCGGGACTGCTTCACACTCCCCGCGTTTCAACACTTTCCATGTGTTCACTCCGCTAACACACTCACGCCGCCTGTGCCGGGTTACATAAAGCGAGCTGTCGATGGTGCACTTATGTCTTAGCGAGGGTTTAGGGAGGCAAAATGAAACAGAGAAACCTCCACAGGCATTGAAATGGCAGCCAGCACATGTGGTGTGTCAGTCACTGAAAATCCACGAAGCATCAAAGCTTTGTCTGAATTTGTGTTGCATGCAGGATACGTGTAGCAGGCAAATGTAAAGAGGGAGAGAGTACAGCTCCTGCGGGGGTGCAAAGAGGGATTACCGGTTTCAGGATCCCATGCCAGCTTCGGCTCGTATTTAATTAGCCCAATCATTTATCTGATCTGACATTTTCATAGTCATGTGCGGCAGCTGCAGTCTGTACATGTATCCCTGGTGAAAACGTTCACTGTGGTGCAATGTAATGCTGCTGTATACGGCCGTTCACAATACCAAGCCTGGATGATTGTGAAGAACTGTGCTGTGCACCCCTGGCCTACTTCATGCCATTCATTATTGAGCATTGTACGTTACAGGCAAAGAGTTCAGTTAAAACTTGTAAGGAAAACAAAAACAGAATTTGTGGCTAACGGGAGCTATAGATTATGCTCCAAAAGACAGGATTTCAAGTACCATTCGCTCTTTAGGTAGGAATTGATTGATTAAATGGGTAAATCAAGGGTTTTGTCTACAGTCCACTTTGCATGCAAATAGATTTGATCGATTGTGTTACTGGAGCTACCCGAGCAGTTTCAAAAGCCCTGAAGGGGGTGTGAAACACAGGTTACCATTATAACCCAAAGTCAGAGAAACAGAGCTATGATGGAAGGGTGCATTATACTGTGTCATTCACAGTTACATCCTTCATTTTGGCCTGCTTTTGCTCTTTTAAACTAAGAATAGGACACGACATACATCACAGAACAAATATACTTGTTTGCTATGCGATCACACCTACGGCAGTTTCAGCTGGTTGGTCCATTTAAGCCGCGTTTCCACCAAAATTACCCGGAACTTTCAGTCCCAGGAACGACTTTACCAGGAACTAAAAGGTTCCTTCAGCCAATGGTTGTCTGCGTTTCCACCGGGGTCTAAAGTACCGCGAAGATTAGGCAAATTAGCCCACTGACGTTGTCGTCGGTCCATCTGTCATATGATTTTTCTGTAACCCCATACTACCACCGAAGTAGCCTACATTATTTTCTAATAACCGGGGCAGCCCGGAGGGGTTTATTCTACTTATATACAACGGGTTACCAACAATGACTCTATATATGGTTACTTTTGTATTTATTGATTTTCATATATCCTCTCAAACACATTCATTAACAGCAGAAAACATGCACACGTTGTAAACAATTTGCTGTTTTATTGCTTTCTCGTTGTCAATTCCATATAGGCTAATCGCAAAATGACAAGAATAGAACGAAAACTTGGACTTGCGTGAAAATGTAAATTAGTAGTGGTACAGCCACCGTTTGCTTTCCTTCGAAGTTACTGCTAGCCGAGCAGCGAAGTGTGCCCTCCAGATGCGAACCATGCACCATAAATGAGTCCATAGTCTTCCTGGTCTTTTCGTGGAATTGAAAAATGGCAGTAAAATTGAGTAAAATTACGGCAGTCTGAAAAAGCTAAAGCGAAGATTACTAGAATTAACCTGTTATTTTACCCGGATAAAAAGTGCGGAAGGTGATTTCCAGTTTGCTTGTACTGTATCACCAATGTTAATTATGCAGAACTACCGCATACCTCACATAACTGTATCAAACGTTTTGAGTCAATTACAACGGGCTAACAAAGAAAATCCGGAAGAAAATATTCAGCAACCGAATTAATCCGTTTGAATGTTTTTTTAGCCTACATAATATGCTGTCCCAGCACGAATGCTTAGCATTTTATAAAACGAATACTAAAGCAAGAAAAGAACAGAAGAGCACACGTTATAATTCCAAGACGTTGACAGGTTATAACCAAAAGTAGGCTACTGCGCCGCATAACATACAAGTTTGATTTGAAGTTATTATGAAAATAAATTGGTTTGCCGCTGCATATTTTCAAACATGGCGGGTAATGGCGGAAAATAAATACAACACAAATGCTACGAGTACTCGACCAATCAGAAATGTTCAGCGCTGCAAGCTCCACCCAAAAGGTTCCTGTACTTTCGGAAAGTACTACCCTCCGAGCAGGAACGTTTTGGGGGGTAAAACAAAGCCCCCAGAACTAAATTTAGACCCTAGTTCCTGCGGTGGAAACGCACTGAGTTCCTCAAAAGGTTCCTAGTTCCGGGGTATAGTTCCTGCGGTGGAAACGCGGCTTTAGTTGCCATTCAAAACGGAAGATGACGTTACATCGAATGAAAAAGAGAACACATCCAAACAAATGTAATTGCATAATGCAAAACCCATGCCAGAGGTGCCGTGGGGACACCAAAGCTTAGTTATCACACCCAGTCAGAACACGGACAGGAACTCTCTGTGACGGCGAGAGAGAACACGGGGCAGCCAGCAGTAAGGGTGGGGAGCCTGTTCTTTTTTTAATGAGGGCGACTGCGCACTCGTCCCGGCCTCGCAGGGTGAGGTGAAGTAAAGCTGGCAGCGGGAGAGTGTGCCGTCAGCCAGGCACATAAGGCCAGGGCCGGCTGCACCCTGTGGGCTCATCCTCCACAGTGTCCTGAGGAGCCCCAGCACCGAATACGTAAATACCTCCACTCTGAACCCAGCTCTACCGCACACTATCCACTTTAAACTACCGGACCTCTGCTCATGTGTCGAACGTTTATTCAAGGACTTGCCGATCAATCCGGTTAGCTCTTAGATAACCACAAATACGTGCTCTGTTGCCTATAGGAATTACCTTTAGAAATGATATTTTCTGGATGGACTGACTGATGGAGACAGAAAGAGAGGCAGGCATGAATGTGCGAGCACCAGGGAGCTGAAGCTACACCACTTCGGACAAGCCTGCATTCTGCACTAGACCAGCCTGCATTCTGTTAAAATCAGAATCCCGTTTTTAAAATCCCTTTGGCATCGTTTAAATGACCTTCACTGAGTTAGAGATGATAGACTGGAGGGAGACACAAGGCTTCCTCCAGACTCAGGCTGGGAGAACCACGCCCTGGACCGTGTGGGTCAGAACCAGCGCTGTGGCAAGGTTCTGACCCACAAATGGAGCCTAGAACAGCGTGCGGCTAACGCACTAAAGCTCGGGCCAATTATGTGTTCTGTGGTGCCGATGACAAATTGGTGGTGTGATTCAGCCTTTGGAATCAATGGACTATTCCAAAGTGTACCCAAGTGCAGAGGCTGTTTATAAGTGCGGGTGCCAACACGAGCGAAGACACTTCCACACTACGCATCTGGATTTATGTAACCCCAAACAAGTCCTTGAGCACAAACGATGAATAATGTCTGTCCCCTAGGGCTCTGTGCCTGATCTATAAACAGGACCACATTTGACAGTCCTAAAGCAAAATCACAGCCATACTGGCCATTGTGAAAATCAGCCCCAGCCTTGCATAACAGCTGTGGTGGGGACAAACAGTGGATCCTCTTACAGCACCGGCCTCCGTTGCAGTTGCTGGTTCTGTTTCACCATGGCTTTTAAACCAGAGCTGAGTGGCACGTAACAAAAGGCAAACACACTTTGCATGTGTGAGAAAAGACTGTGTGGAAACTCTTAAATGCGAAAAGAGTGAAGATTAGCACACAATGCCCCTGTCCTTGCTTCAGCGGAAGAGTGGAAAGAGAGCGCTAACTTTAGCCTGCTTCTCTCCATAGAGACGTGACACCTGGTGCTGTGCTTTCAGCCTCACAAGGCCAGGCACACAGCACACAGCGTGTTCATCTTTAAAGTTACAACACTATTTCTCTGAACCAGGTTTTAAATGCATGCTATTTTATAGTTCATGATAAAACTATAAAATGCCAGATCGCAAAAAACTTTGATCTTCATTATAAGAAATTCTTACAGTTCTTCCTGTAATTCCTTTTGTGACTGACTCCTAAATGTGCACTGTTATCCCAAACATTTTTTCGGTCATTCTGTCAGCTGACCCAGGACCTGTGTCCATTTCAGTCACACATGAAGCGTAAACCTCAGTGTCTTGTCACATAAGACCTCTGAGTTTAACTGTGTCCAACAGTGCCCAACCAGTCCATATTCTGTTAATAACTACTTCCTCAAAGATCACGGAACTGGAAGAAACACTGTCTCCCATAAACATAAACAAGGTAAACAGGTGTAGGCTATATGTGAGCACCCAAAAATACTTAATGAACGGATAACTTAACATAAATCTAATTTCCTGCTGCATTCGAGTACATTGTGTTACGTAGCAAACTCACATAGTACAAAGTGAACAAAATCCAAGGTCAGAGATGCACTCCAGAAACTTTCCATTGAGTCTTATGCTGCCACAAGTGTCACTGGCTAATGTATAATGCTAATCTTAGATCGCTTGGAAAAATAAAACTGGAAAAAAGCTAAATATTAAGCGGCAGAAATTAAATATGGTTTAGGAAAAATACTCTGAAATGAAAGCAGTCGTGCACAGTTGCCCCTATTCCAAAACAAACTGCTCCTGCAGGGTTTCCATCTATATCCACTTGGCCCCCACTCCAACCCTTGGGTTGTGAGGGCCAGTGTTTGGTCAGACATGTTCTGTGCAGAACAGCGTGACTTGCAAGCCCAGGCCTCATAATATTCAAGGAGAATCCTGCAGGCACAGAGGGTAGAGGGTCCTGCAGGCACAGAGGGTCCTCAGATGCTCCAGCTGTGGTCCCTCATAAATACCTGTCCCCATTCAACTTTCACAGCCAGGCTTTAGGGATGGAGGCTGTGCTGGAAATTTAGTCAAGTGACAACCATATGTCTGGATTAATCCCGATGACGGGAGACCTGCCTGCCATGTGACGACCTGTTTTGACAGCTGCTGGAGATGCGCGCACAAAAGACCTGTATCAGAGCGGAGCAGGAGCCCAGCTTGCATTAGGCCTACATAAGAAAAGTATAAACCTGAGCAATGCTGCTGCAGTCTCCCCACGTCTGACTGGCATTTTCCAATGCAGAGCAGACAATTCATCGTTTGTTTAAAACCAACCTCTCCATTCCCCCACAAACCTTTTCATTTACACAACAGCAGTAGGAGTTGGCCTACTTCTCTGCCAAAAAAACTAATTTGTTTTTAAATTGACTCTGACCCTTTGTCTATACCAATCAAGGCACTGTTTACAACATTTAGCCTATGTGATTGCACACAAATACAAAATCTTTTCAACTTCTGGTTAAACAAAACAAAAAACTAAATTTTGCTAGCATTAATCATATGTGGGGAAGCTGGATTATAGCCAAAAAATACTTTTCAAACATTACGCTAGTACAGTGCATTGTAAGACCCTAACACAAGGCATCATATGATTTTTTTGTTTCTCTGGGTCAAACTGCAGTAGAGAGGTGACCTGAAATACAGTATATAGCCTACATGGCACACCCAATTTGACAAAGTGAAATGGGTCACCATCCCTCATTTGAAAGGTAGGTGAAAAGTATCACCTTAAGAGTGATGCCCACAATAATGTCCCAAAATCCACTAATTCACATTGGGACACACAGAAGAAGGGAACTGGGAAATCTGAATGTTGAGCACAGCTGAAAACAGTCAGCAGACATTTCCTCCTCTCAGGCTTGACTCTCTCCACCAACAACATCAGCGCCTGCAAATGAGTTCAATCGCTCACTGCAGGACACTCCAGCGGAACATCCAGTTTCTGGTTGAGAAGGAAACGACTTCATAACAAACAGAACTGAAATCTCGGGCCAGTGAAAATGGCTTTTGTTCGCAGCTGACTTTGTTTAGCTATTCAGCGCAATGCTGACAGGTTTTCACAACCTCGCAAGCTCTGACTAAGGCTGACATCATTTGTTTAAACTGACAAGCGCTCTCTCCCAGCCTCTCTAAGGTAACACCTTCTCCACATGGTCTCCACTCGTTAGTCATCGTAAACAGTCAGCTGAAACACACATTGTGCCCAGTGACGAACAACAACAACAGGCTTCTGCTTCTAGCATGAGTAAAGACTCAGGACATGGATATCACAATAATGGCTAACACTTCTTAAAAGCCATAAAGTAGATAAGCTTCCTCCGTGAAGAATAATAACACAGGTCACTGTACAAAAGTTATCGAGATGAGAAATTTTAACAATGATCGAGGTATGACATGTTATTCTACTGAGACAAATGACATCTTACAAGGTGGAAATGTAAACCTAAGAGGCTTTATTACTTTTTTTTTTTTGCTCATTGAAACACTTTTGCTTTTAGAAAATAAAATAAATAAACTTTATGCCTCAAATAAAGATCAAGCTTTCATTTGGATTTCCTACAAACATCCTTTTTAAGGGTTTTCATGAGATGTCAGCTAGACCAGAAGAATCCACATCAGGTGCTGTGAACTGTAAGGTTATCTCTGTCCCACACATGTTAATGGCTCTCCCCCATTAGCATGTGTGGGACACATCACTCAGCTGGAGGGATCAAACTCCGCTGCACTGCTGAAGGGGGTGGGGGTAGGGATGTGGAGTGGCTGGTCTGAAAGTCATCAAATTATAAACGCTCTGGTCTTTAACGTAACGTTCACAGCACCTGCAGACCATGGTTACACAAGCAGCCACATACTGTACCAACCACACTAATAAGTGAGACAAGAAAAGAGTCCAAGAAAAGCATGGCTTGCTGTTCCAACTTAGGGAACAATATGTTCCAAATAGCAAGGGTGCAGAGCTCTCCTGAGCACAGTTTCAACTGCATTCAGGACTTTTATTAATAGAACCAAGCAAAGGAACCATCCAAGAGCCTAGTGAGGAAGAATCTCAGAGAGCAATACCGAGCTGGTTTGAAATGAACAATTTAAAAATACCACTGATTTCACATAAATAAAAAAAACTAAACACTACCATGCATCCTGGATAGGGAGCACTGCAACCGTGACCCACACTTGCCTGTTCAAAATGACATTGCCTCTCAGCTTAGATGCGATAGGCTGATGGCCTGAGCATTGCTATTTTGGGCGAAATCTTTGTCAGGGATAACATGATCAAATTTCAGTCATTTGTGTGGAAATATTTCCATGTGCAAATTTCACCATTTCAAGATTCAGCAAAATGTTTGACAACATAATGGCAACCTGCACGTGCTTATTTTGTGGAAGAGATAACCATCATGATCATGCAGAAGTCATAAAACTTTGAACAGACCCCTATGATCACATGAAAACAGGAGTCTGGAAGAAGCGCATCTGCTTTTGTGTTGGGGATCTCTCTATAAAGTTCCAAGTTTAGTAAAACACAGACCTATCCTACATGGATTCAATTCACAAATATGACCTAAGTGACTTCACAGTATTCCAAAGTTTTGAATGCATTTTCAAGTTGCATCACATCTTAACCAACATTAACATACTTTAATATGACAATGGTGTTATACGAATCAATGTATTACGCAATAACAACCGATCAAAATTTAGTTGGCTCCAGTTTGCAGGCCTACATGTCAAACATCTTGATGTTTGTATTCCTAACAAAAATAAATAAATAAAATTTACAGAGAGAGAAAAAACTGTCCACATAGTATGACAATCACGTTTAAATCTGAGCAAGAAGCTGTCTTTCAGCATTTCTGACCTGTGTAATTCAGTACAGTGTCATTCAAAAACAAAGCCTAAGCAAAATGGTCAGAGAAGGTAGGGTACAAAACAACGTAGCTACTATTAGAGTTCAAAGGGTGTAGTATATTTAGCAAACTTAACGTTAAAATCATACATCATCTTGCCTGCATTGCGAGGAAACGCAACACAACGGTTACATTGTGGCTCAAAGAAGCATGTAACTCAGCTGTTCAACTGAGGAACTGTAGAAAACACCACGGCAAACCACCTTTTCTCCACACCAGACGAGAAAAACACGCGAGGATTTACACTAATATGAGCATTTACACATGAACATATTTGACTCTTTTCATGTTTACCTTGCCCTGAACGTTTAAACGATTACACGTATTATGTCCTCATTTTGTGTAACGGTAAGAGCCCGATTCGATGAAAAGGGTTTTTATTATGGACACAATTGGGGGGGAATAGTTAAATCAGCTGTTACATCATTCGATCCCTTCATATATTTCTCCAAGGAAACCCACACACAAAAAGGCATTCCTAGACAGACCGTGTCGAATATAATAAATGCAAGGTGTCCAACCAACAGTCACCTATTAGTCACACAGCAAAGGTCAGATGTCTGTAAATAAAATCTGTAACAGCGAGCTAGTGCCATGATGTATTTACCTCGATCTGGCTTCATGTTTGCCACTGTCGACGTGATGTCCTCTAAAATAGCTCTTCCGCCTTCGGTAGCCAGCTATACTCTTTTTTATTTTTATTTATATATATATTGCCTGCTGAGTGGACACTAGCAACCCCATAGAAAACACACAAACCACATATGGTACAAAATAAAAACCTACGATCTTCACCTAGTATAGAATGTCTGTCTCGACCCTGGCAAACCTATTATTAACTATCTCTCGCAAACAAAGCAAGCTTTGGTTGTTAGTGACACACTCTCTAGTCCGTGCATTATCCTGTTACAAGCTGTCTAGCTTTCTAACATTAACAGTAAATAATGAAATTAGATCGCTAAACGTCTCAAACAGCGAATACCACCTGAACCCAAACTGATCTGTACTCGTCACGTTCATTCATGTCTCATTTCCTAGCCAGCTGTCGTTACCAACTTAACTGTGAAAGCTAGCAAACTAACTCCGTTAGTCAAGCAGTGGTGCATCTAACTACCATCAAAGATGCCCCAAACGTCAGGTAGAATGAACTCCACAACTCTGGTAACAGAGTCTCTTCAAACCCTCCTGCTAGTCAAACAAAGCAATCATTTTATACAAAAAAGAGGTGCTATGTTATTTTACACATAGCTGGCCAGCCATCACCTTCCTCGTTAGTCTAGATAACCAGTCTAACGCAGACATTCATCGCTCGTCCACCTAGCGTTGTCACCTAGGGAAATGTCCATCTGTCTTCTCTATAAGCTCCCATTTCAAGACTAGCTAGGTAGCCATAACCCTCGACTGTCGCCCGTAATCATCAGCTAGGCAGCCAGCGTTAGCCCGCTACGTTGATGATAGTCTACACTCAATAATGACCTCGAAACTCCGAACTAGCTAACCTCGCTAGCTCGACAATGGAAAAGTCTTAAAGAATTCATTTACTGGACATTTCTGCTTTCGCTATAAAGCTATGCGTTCGCAAAAACGCCTCATACTCCTGTCTTCGAAAGCATATCTCGCAAAGTGTTTCCCTCGCTCAGCCCCCGTCTCACACTGTTCCTTCTCTGGTCCGAGTTGCTCCATCGCTTGTCAAAACAGACGGAGGCAGGCTTTCAGTCACGTGTCCCAACAATAACTCGCCTACTCGTCACATCCTAACTCAGCCCTGGCGTGAACTTTCTGTCATAGAAACCACACAACTTTGTATTTCTTATTGACTGTGCACAAACTACTTATATTTCCGAGTGGAACGTAGTGTGATTTGAATGCTAACTGATTAACGAAATGTACAGAGCAAAAACGGGAATGGTGTGGTTCGCTGAGTATAGCCACATTGACATGCTCTTGTGCTCGTGCACGCAGCATCATGTCCAGTTCTTACTAGAGAAAAACCCAGCCTATTACTTTTGCAAGTGCACCTATCCCTTTAGGTAGCCTAAGCATCATCTGAAAAGAAGATGCATAGGCATCAGTATTCCCCATGCTCGAAAATCATTAAACATGAAGTTTTTAAGAACATGACACAAGTTATAAGTGCCAGTTTCCACTTATATTCTAGCATCGTAGTCTATATGAAAAAATTAATGGCGTAACACAAAAACGTACACATTTCAGCTGTTTGCAAGATACGCGCTCAAATGTCAGGAAGAGGTATTTCATACAAGGTCATACCTCCATGTAATTAATGTAACTATGGTTCCAATACAAAATGAAAGTCTGTTGTGCATATACTGCTCGAGATATTTAAAATATTTAATTAATTTAATTAATGCTTGTAAACCCGATTTGTTGATATAGGCTACTTATAAAATAATGTTGGTTTATAATAAAAAGTATTGAATTGTCATCTCAAGGATGTTAAAATGTGGTGCAAGAGAAAAAGCTGTTGCCATTAGTCAGTAAGAACGTCCGCAGGCCATATAGCCTATAACAGAGACGTCTTGCTCTGTCTATCGTTGCGTACATGCACTTCTTCCTTTTGGCACTATGTAATTTTGTATCAACAGTAAATATATTGTAGTTAGACATCTAGTCCTACCGAATATGCGGACCGTACGGAATCTTTTTCCCCAGCTCATAATCGGTTTTGGCAATATGCATCTACGGCAAGTCTTACTGACTGAGCGCAACAATTGGGATGGCAGGTAGCCTGTCATCCATAAGTTACGACTGGCGGGGCATGCCCGTACATGTACAACTCCAAGAGTTCGACACTTTTCAGGGTTTCTACTAAATAACCAAAATGACACAGACTCTCAGCCCTTAAGAACATTAACTTCTGAACCTATTTCGTCACCACAAATGCTCCAGTCTCACGATAATTCTTCCCATTGGACATTTAGCTACATCTGCCAATAACAACATCTGATCAAAGTAGTCTGATCAAAGTAGCCAATTGCAGGATTATCGAATACAGGCAAAATTGACATATAAACAAGTGCACATGTAGGCTAATTCCATTTCAGCCAGTAGATCACGTTTTTAATAACTTTGTGGTCGCCACCTTCGTTTTGTGTGGAAGCTAGCTTGCTTGCTAACTAATATAATTGCCAATAAATTACTATTGCTTTTACAGATGTATAAACTTTGTGGGAAACGCATTTATATTTCTGAAATGCATTCTCTATCATTCACATGCAAACCCTACATAATATCGTTTCATGACTGGGGATGAGTATCGTTTAAATTTTGACGCTTTACTTTTCAAAATGTTATGTAAGGAAATACAAAATATGAGTTTGTGTCACATTTATATTGGGAATAATTTGGCATAGAAGTGCCCTACTTTGTTGAATCTTTATAGAAATAATTGCAGCACAAGTGTGATAGGAAAGTAGCGCATATTACTCAAAGGATTTGCTATTAATTGCCTAAATATAATTTCTCGGTACATTATGTGGAGCCTTATTTGAAGAAAAAATAACAAAAATGTTCCCATTTACCACATGTGTTATAAAATATATCACACAGGATTTATCTTAGAATTACATTTTAAAACATGCTTAGTGGCCAGATTCATGCAAAATGTCATATTTAAGATAATATAGAATTTGCTATGTTAAATAGCCCAATTTATTAAAAATGAAATTGAATACAAAGTGTCACCTATAAGGTAATCATGCAACGTCATGGTGCAGGTGATAAAAACAGACAGGTGTTCTACACATGTGTTAGTTTCTATTACATTTATGATATACACAGCATTCAAGTCTTTTTTGCAAATATAGTTGGGTTAATTTGTGCTTTCTTGATGTTGAATATACACTTGTTGTTCTGGTACTCATATCTCCGTTAAAATTATCTATTGGCTTGACTACTCTGCGATTTATTTAATGATAATCATACTTCTAAATACCACAAAATAAACCCGAAGTAGGACAATCATCAAATTGTCATCTGCTACCATCTAGTGGCAAGACGTGTGAAAAAGTAATTTTACCATTATTTCCTTTACATTTTATCTCAATCGATTGGAATTTGTGATGAAATTCTTGCATTTTTAATGTTTATTAAAGGACTAGTGTTAGAAATTAGCTTCAGCTATAAACACATGTAGGATATATGGCAATGCTATTGCAAATGAAAATATTATCTATACTTGTCCCTTTTAAAATGAAAATAAAGCAACCATTATTTTGGGCGTTCAATGTTTATTTTAAATAAAATTGTATATAAAATAAATAAAGTTGTAATTAAATTATAATTTGAACAAATGCAGCATTTTAAGACCCTCCTTCAAATTTAATAGCCTGTGGTTCAGCCTAACACTTTTGTGATTGATACGGTTCACCTCTCATTAGTGTGGGCTCTGAAGATGAAGGTTTTGTATTGATTCCAGACTAGACTGCCAGTGTACTGCTTTGCAAAACTGGTCTAGTACAATTACACCTTAGCCTAACTTAGCCACCATAACCTTGGTTCAGCTATCAAGAACAAACAGCCTACTACTGTAATTATGTATAGCCAAAGCAGTACAGTATAAAATAGTGTTGCTTAAGCATTACACATTTCAATGTGGATAAAAACAGCTGGCTACAAACTTAATGTTTGCTAGGTAACTTAGCAATAGTAAGTTAGGTACCACTGAACCATCAAACAGGTAGGCCTAATTTATCTCCACAGTCTGCTCGCACAAGTTGTGACTGTGGAGTGACAAGAAGCTGCATTATGCTTTTCAGCAGCCATGTGCAGCCAGGTGCACATATATTAGATAACAGTGAACTGGAGGTTGCAGTGATGAGAAGGAAAAATGCACACAAATATTTGGAATTCTAATTTGTGTAACTGTTGAATTGCTGCAGATGCTGTGTTAAAAGATACATACACCTACCTGTACGCTGTTTAAGGACATTAAAATGGACCAATACACCATTTTGTCTTTAAAATCAGATCTTTAAAAGACTCTCTAATCTTATCTGAAAAGGTCCTCTGTGGGTGCAGGTTTCTGTTCTAACTCTAAGAGCCCACACTAAGACACCTGATTCTATGTATCAAGATTAAAGAGTATGAATAGTTAATTAATCAGGTGTCTTAGTGCTGGGTTAGAACAAATACCTGCATACACACTGGCCCTTTTTACATTACATTACATTACATTACAGGCATTTGGCAGACGCTCTTATTCAGAGCGACGTACAACAAAGTGTATAACCATAACCAGGAACAAGTATGACGAAAACCCTAGAGAGAAGTACCGGTCCAAGTGCAGGGAACAACCGCATAGTTCAACTTGGACCCTGAAGGTTAAACTGATTAACACTAATTAAGACAGTTAATGCACCTAAGTCACCTACGAAACAGCTGCCTAGTTACAACCCTAAGCTTACAGTCATTTACAGGGGGGTAGGGAGGGATGGGGAGAGGTGCAGCCTGAAGAGGTGAGTCTTCAGTCGTCATTTGAAATGCGTCAGTGTCTCAGCTGTTCTGACCTCCACAGGGAGGTCATTCCACCATCGTGGGGCCAGAACAGACAGGAGACGTGTTCTGGAAGTGCAGGTGCGAAGAGGGGGAGGTGCTAGGCGTCCTGAGGTAGCAGAACGGAGGGATCTGGCTGGCATGTAGGGTTTGAATATCTTGTGGAGGTATACTGGGGCTGATCCCTTGACTGCCTGGTATGCTAGGACCAATGTTTTAAATTTGATGCGAGCTATAACAGGCAGCCAGTGGAGGGTAGTGAGCAGGGGAGTGACGTGGGAGTGTCTGGGGAGGTTGAAGACCAGACGAGCCACAGCATCCTATCCTTTTTGGATAATATCAAACACCACTGGCCCTGCTTTAAACACTAGATATGGAGACTTGTGAGTGAGAAATTGTGTTAGGAGAGTGTTTGCTCTGAATCCCCATTTGATGTTTGGATGTGCTCAAAATGGTTTTTGAAAACAAGAACATTTTTTGAAGCAGGAAAGGGCCTTCCCAAAACTGTTGGGGAAGCACAGAATCATCTAGAATGTGATTATATGCTGTACCATTAAGATTTGCCTTCACTGGAACTAAGGGGTGATTTTTAATTCACACTTTATTTGTGTTAGAAATGAGAATAAAAGCTAAAATGAAATTTAAATGCAATAATGATCCCATTTATTTTGGGTCCCTAAATTCATTTTAATTCCTTGAAAGTGGAAAAAAAGCAATAGCTGGTCATTTAAATGTACTTGTTTGAAGGAATATGGGTTTAAATCTGCCATACCATAATTTCAGAAACAGGTGGGTGGGAAATGTCACTTCTATTAAAAGGTGAGTGTCCTCCCATTATGGCAGCAAAACAATTAAGACAATCAAGTTCTAATTGGTATACATTTGCATGTGATGTTTTTGTCTTCCCTACTATGAACGGAAACATAAGAACCATTGTGTAGTGATCAGTTGCTTTTGTCAATCTCATTCTTGACTGAAATTAAGGGAAGCTTTCAGGTCATTCAAACAACCCCCACATACATACACATACGCATGAACACCCAAACAGACAGGGCTAAAGAAATCACAAGATGACAGAGACAATATGGCACATCCTTGTACATAGAAACACACACTGATTTCTTGGTAAGTTTCTTTCGAGATTTATTAGACTTTGCTCATTGTCATTACACGAGTACGCACCAAAATAACAGATACTCGATGGAACTAGACAGCGGTGTCACATGAATAAAAATGTACCCAGCAATGTGACACAGCCCCCGGCAGACCTGCTGCCCAGCCTAGACTCCACCTTACTCAGTGCATGAGACAGCAAAGTTAGTAGGGCTTGCAGCCCTTGTTTAAACACCCGCAGATTGTACACTTGACAGAACATCCCAAACGGTCGAGTTTGCTCGTCTACGTAGTTCTACACCCTTCTAATTTCTATACCCGTGCGAATGGCAAATTAAAACTCAACAATTCTACCTCACAAATGCCAGTGCTTTTCAACATTTAACAATTTTTTTTTGTTTTTTCCTTTTTTGGTTCATTTGGTTTTTTTTTCAATAAATCTTTGGATGTGCAGTAATATCCATTAAAATAACAATTATTTTCTTTTAAAAAGTCAAACTTATACAAAAAACAAAACACATACACTGCTTTTTTTGCCATTTGAGTAACATGATAACACCTTATAACCATGTTTCCATAGGCTATCAACATTTTTTGGTACTTGGCAGTGTTTAGAACACATCGAAGTGCCTGCAAAGATATTTGTGAAGGTTACCCCACAGTAAAAAAAACCCCCACTCCTTCAGCATATCTAAGCATGAAAAATAAAGTTGTAGCATCAAATGTTGGGTGATCCCCCCTCCCCCAAATCTACTATATACAAATCTAGATTTTCTACAAATGCATAAATTAAAACAGTGATTAAGCCATACAAAATGCAATTAAATTAAATTGAATCACTACACAGAAGTAGAGAAAGGAGGAAATATGAACACATTTTCACAGCAGTTGGTATTACCCTGTTAAAAAAAACAAGTCTACCATCATTACAATATTAGAATAACACAATATCTTAAGAAAAAATAAGTGTTTTTTCTTCATATCCGGTACACCTCCACCGCATATCCTCAAAACACATCACCCGTGACCAAAACAGTGTGGTTCCGACCAAAACTTCCAAATAAATAATTATAATGCTTTTTGAAATAATGATAACAGATATCAAACTAGTTACATTTTCCCTTAATCACATATAGACTCTCTATACAACATAACCCTAAAGCTTTATTACTATGAGGTATTCAGAGAGATTGGTAGAAGAGATGCATGACCTGCACAGTGGATATTTTGTAGGGACGACGCAGACTGTGGGAGGGATTTTGGGGTGGAGGGGAGCTTTGGTTCGTCAGAAAAAAAGAAATTCCTTTGGTACGCTTTCATTGCATGGTTGTGCTGGCAAAAGCACCATGGTAAGAGAAGTATTCCTTTTTTCTTCAATAGTGGCCCTACGAGAGGCTGAGGTATAAGATAAAAAGGTGAGAGATCACAGAGGTCAACAGCGGTTCAACACTTTGGTTCAAGCAAGGCACTCGTCCAGTGGGTTTTACAAAATTTGCAACATGTTTGCCTATACCTTTATTATTATATTAGTAGTGAAGAAATATCACACTGAGCAAAGGGGCGAAGCTGGGGACAGAAGAGGAGGGGCTGGATGGTGAGGGCATGGGGGGGGGGGGGGACAAAGCGCAGAAACAAAAAATATCCACCACATCATTTGTGTAGGCCGTGCAAGAGAAAATCTTTGGTAATCTTTGGTATCATCAATAATGTGATTAAAATCACGAATGGAAATAGTGAGGTAGCATCTTTGGTTCACACTAGAAATAGTAGAAGATCTTTACACATTTTGTTTTTACATGTAGAAGCAGATATAGCTACTTCATAAGATAATTTGTCTAATTGTTGTAATACAAGTAAATAGTTACCAAGTGTGTTATGTTAAAAGCTAGCCACACCACAGGAAACAACAAGGCCGGAAATATGGTAACAAAGTGGACAACCATCTGTACAGCAGGTCGCTAAGTAACAAACACTCCCAATCCATTTTTGGACAGGCTCAGGCAGTGCTTTCTTCCCAGTTGTGAAATGCATAGTTTTCATTTACTGTCCTAGGTGACAGAAGAGAGTGATTATGAAAAGACAGGAACAAGTAGAGAGGCTATGGTGCTCACATCTGTTTGATTGATGTGCAATTGAAGTTGGACAGGCCGGAGAAATGTAATACAAGTATGAAATACGGCAATGAAGAAGAGACTGGAGGCACAACCATCTTTGATTTGTCTCTGTTGTGTCCAGTCTCAGATTTATACCTTGGAATTTGGGCAGGTTGCACTCCAGATGCCATGGGCCATGCTGTAGCTAGCTATGTGTTGTAAAACAGTCTAAAAAAGTCTGATATTTTTCTTAGGACATACGGCACATTGAAAAATTACAACATTGGGCAGCATGAAATTCAAGAAACTGAATAGTGTATTTCAATCTAAATGGTGTGCTTGATGTCAGTGTTAATGAAAATGTATGCATAAATATAGCATGTTTAAAGTGTGCTACATATCTCCAACATTTTAGACAAGCTTTTTACAAAGCTTTTGACTTTGTGTAGGCTTTGCTTTATGGGAAACACAGGGACATATTTGTCCTTGCTAAGAATGAACAGAAAAATTACTGGTATACTAAAAGTATGTTGCATCTTATATCTACAATGGCTTTGTGACTGAAACTGTTTTATAATCTAATAAGAGGTTTGCGTGAAACATTAATTTATTTACATTAAGTTATTTGACATAACTTTAATGCGATTTGTTTTTAGGTGTACTGAACAATATTTTTGTATTGATTATTTAAATAGGTAAAACTATGCCTGAATCATAATAAATAAAAACAGCAATTAAATTATATTACAGACCTGATCACAGAAGGGCATTTACACAAAATACTAGTCGGTAAGATTCAATCTTTGGTTTTTGGCAGCTGGCATATTAACACACCTAATGCAAATGATGCTTGTTAATGTTTATGTGACATCATTGCTCTCCCTGAAAATATCAATATAAAATGTTATCTTTAATCACAGGAATTGATAGTTTTAACACCATCATTAGAGGTACAGGGCACTAATAGAGACGTTGCATGGTCCACTGGTGAGCAGGGCAAACGGATTAAAAACACCATGTATCGCATTGGGCAGGGCTGCATGGAATTCCGCACTGATGAGAAGACCAAGCACATGTGAGTCTTTCTTGCCCTTTCTTTTCCTCTTTGTTAAAACATTTGACCATGACTGTATGTTCTGAAAAATATCAAAAGACATAAGTATTTTTATGACTGGATCATAGCTATTTGTCAGCCTGTTAAAACGTCCTTGATGTTGATGAAAACACAATTTACCATATAAATTATGCATAATATACAGTGTTTCCTAAAGTCTACACTTCTGAAATTGACACCTCATGAAATATCATTATACTTTCGCTCAGTAGTCTTATGCAGATGGAGAATGACATTTTTCTTATTTCTACAAGTAGGTGCCAGTCAATATAAAAGTCCTTTAAATCACCATTTATACATAAATGTTGAGTGGCGTTCCTTTCTTTCAAGTTTAATTTTGGTTTTGGGGTGTGAGGTTGTTTAAATCCTTCATTTTAACAGTCATGTTGATTTGTATAAATAGACAGTGAAAAAATACTCTTTGGATAATTTAAAATAGAACTCCTTCTTTGGTTTTTAAATATAATATTGTGTGATTTTGAAACAACTTCCCAATGTATACAGGAGTGTTTCTATGTAGGAATTTTTTTGGTTATCTAGTATACGTCTCAAACAATTAGGAAGAAAGCACTACTGTGACTGTGACATTCAAAGCAATGTTTGCCATGACAGAACTCTCCGGATGGAAGCCTGGGTCCTTCTGCTCCCAGGGTTACCTGAGTTCTCAACAGACAGGAATCGAGGGACTATCCAAAAAGAACACAAACATCTCCATGGCATTCCAGCCATGCCTTTGCTCAGTTCTCTCATATAGGACAGTCCTGTACGATCCATTCCCACTGGCTCACACAGTGGTTTTTTGACCCTCTGCATCATTACACCTTTTATGATAAAGCTATGTAAATGCAATAGCTCATAACCAGAAATAGTGTCCAATCAGGTAAAAAAAAAGGACAACACTGTGAACCTCCATTTAAACCTTCAATGACTTCAAAAGATAATGACAAGTGGGAGGATCTGGGTTAAAAAGTGTACTAGCAATGTTTTTTTCTTTTTTTGTGAACTTATTTCCTCTTTTTTTGCAAGGTGTTCAGCTGAAATGCATTGCAGAACAAAGTCTCTTATGCGAACGAACAAAGTCTTTGGTTTTTTCTTTGGACATTTGGTACATCATCAGTACAGTCACTTTTTTCCACTCAGACAGTTTTTGAGGACAAAAACTTGCTGTCTAGAGTTAGGCTTCTGTGTGTTTTATTTTTAAAGCTTTTCCACCGAGGTTTCAGTCTACAGTCTTTAATTCTTTCATGCTTTGGTACAAGTGCTTGATGAGGATGAGGAGTTGGCTGAGATCAAGCCCCCGTCGTCCAGCCACTTATCCAGGCTCCGCCTCCGGGCGTTCATGAAGAAGTTGCTGACGGTGGTGAGCTCCAGACCCAGCTGGTGTGAGATGGTGAGCTGTAACTCTTTGGATGGACGCTTGTTCTCTTTGAATATTGCATGTAAAGTCCGGCGCTGGACATCAGTGAAGACTAGCCTGGGCTTCTTGGAGAGGCTCCCTCTGTCTCCCTTCCCCTGCTCCTGTTCCTTCCTCTTACACGCTGCAGGGTGCACAAACAACAAGGAAAGAAGACGAAGCCTGTCAGACTTCACACTCACATAAGCAACAATAGCAAAAACTGGCTGTATACATCTTATTGATGTTTGGCTACACAATTATTCGCAAATATCACCCCCCACCCTCGCAAAACAAACACACACACACACATACACAAGCAAGACTTTCAGCAGACAGAGAGCAAGTTAAAGAGTAATCTCAGAATTCACAGAAGTCAGAAGTAATTTTCAAGCATCTGATAATATGAGCAACTAAATGCTTGATTTTAGTGCTGTTTACCTTTACCCAGAGAAACATCCAGCCATGACTCATAACTCAAAGAACAGATAAGACAAATTATCATGCCATCAAGTTAAACATGAGTACTCCATAGAAGCACATTTAACATAGCCATTTAACATTATGATACTTGTTATGAGTGTTATTATCCTTCAGTTATTGTTGATCTTCTAATCCTATCACATGTGCTCATGCTCTTCTTCTTTTGAAGTTATTCTGCATAAGATCCAATAAATTAAAGTTATATATTGTAACTGCAAGACAGCATAAAGCATACACATCATTACAAAAGATATGTAGAGTGAATTAGAGTTCAAAAAGAATCTTGGGTGTCTTAGAGCTATAAAGTGAACTAAGATATTTGATATTAGCTAAAATTAACATCAAATAATATCATTACCTATAACTCTTAAGAACGAGTAATGAAGTTAATTCACATACTTAGATGATGTGAATGACAGCCTTGCAATATCAGTGCATTCATTTGATAATAGTAATCCATAATGTAATTGTTTAAAAACATTAATTATAATGTAATGAGCAAAATGATACTACATCAGTGTGCAGAAACAGCTAAGCTTAATGCTGGGAAAGTAGTCAGAAAGGCACAGTTAATTTTATGATGTGAATGGGGAATTCATTATTAACATTACATTACATTTATTTGGCAGACGCTTTTATCCAAAGCGACGTACAAAAAGTGCATTTTTAATACAGAACTTGAGATTTTAAAGAATATTTAAACTAAACTCCAGGTAGCAAGCACCCTCAATAGCTTCAGTTGATGATGAGACATTGCATTCCCATCCTGTGAACTACATTCTAGGTTCCTACTTTCAATGGATGCCAGTATATGAAACGTTCCATGTGATATTATATATATATTATTATATATGCACTCATACCTTATTAGGTATACCTGCTTGTTAATGCAAATAGCTTGTTCCTTCAAACGGCAAATCATGTGCCGGCAACTCAATATATAAAGCATGCAAATATAGTGAAGAGGTTTAGTTTTTTGATTGACCAAACATTAGTAGAGACGAGCATTAGCAAGATGTGCGATGTAAGTGACCGACCATGGTATGATTGCTGGTGCCCGACATGGAGGTTCCAGCATCTCAGAAACAGCTCCCATCTTGGCAAAAATCCCAGGAAGCCAGCTGTTTCTGAGATGCTGGAAACAAATTACACTTCAACTTCAGCACACGGACAGATGGCCAGGCATTCTCCTTAAGAATTTTCTGGTGCAGGCTGCTGGTGAGGGTGCAATGGCGTGGGGAATGTTTTCTTGGAACACATTAGGCTCCTTGATAGCAACTGAGTATCATTTGAATGCTACATCATACCTAAGCATTGTTGTCAACCATGCACATCCCTTTATGGCCACAACCCTACCCCTTTTCCAGTGGAGACTTCCAGCAGGATAATGTGCCATGTCACAAAGCATGCATCATCTCAAGCTTATTCCATGTATGTGACAGTGACTCCAGTTTTCTCCAATTCCTTGCGCAGTCCCCGGATCTCCATCTAATAGAGCACCTTTGGGATGAGGTGGAATGGTAGGTTTGCAGCATGAATACATGGCTGAAAAATCTGCAGGAACTGTATGAGGCTATTGAATCAGCATGGATCAAAATCCCTAAGGAAAGTTCACAACACCTTACTTAATCCATGCCATAAAAAACTTTGGTGGCAAAAGGGGGTCATATCCAGTACTACATAGGTGTACCTAATAAAGTGGTAAATTAGTGTATAAATTAATGATAATTTTGGGGACTGATGTGGATGACATAGGCCTGCAGTGCTGTGAAAAATTATTTGCCCTCTTCCTGATTTCCTCTATTATTGTATTTGTGTCCCATTTGAATGGTTTCAGATCTTTAGCCAAAATGTATTATTAGACAAAGAGAACCTGATTAAATACAAAATTAAAATAATATAGTAAAAATGAAATATTAAAACAACTATTTTATTTACTTAATGAAAAAGTTATCAAACACCCATACCACCCATGTGAAAAGTAATTGCCCCCTTAAACGTAATAACTGATTTCACTACCTTTAGGGGGCAACAACTGCAACCAAACGCTTGCGATAATTTGAGATCAGTCTTTCAATCACTGTGGAGGAATTTTAGCCCACACTTCTTTGCAGAACTGCTTTAATTCAGATAGAAATTGTAGGTTTTCAAGCATGAACTGCTCATTTCAGGTCCTGGTTCATGGTTTCATGGTGCTGACCTTAGTGGAGGCGAGAGAGGTCTGCGGTTCTTTGAATGTTCTTTTGGGACCTTTTGTGACTACATAGATGAGTTGTCGCTGTGCCCTTTGATAAATTTTGACAGACCAGCTAGTCCTGAGAAGATACACCACTGTCCCAAGTGTTCTCCATCTGGAGATAATGGCTCTCACTGTGGTTTGGTGGAGTCCCAGAGCCTTAGAAATGGTTTGTAAGTTGTAACCCCTTTCTAACAGCACATTCTGCCACGATCAAACGAAATTGGAGAAGAGAAAAAAGTTGTTGAAATATGTCAGTCTGATCCAATCTATTGCAGGGCACACACACCATTCACTCACACACTCATGCCTATGGGCAATTTAGAGTCTCCAGTTAACCTACCTGCATGTCTTTAGACTGTGGAAACCGGAGTACCCGGAGGAAACCCACGCAGACACAGGGAGAACACGCAAGCACCACACAGAAGGCTCAGGCCGGGATTCTAATGACTTCCGGCAATTACTTTTCACATGCGTTATATGGGTGATTAATGAACTTTTTCATTAAATAAATGAAATAATAATTTTAAAATTGTGCTTTGTGTTTTCAGTTTCCCTTTGTCTCATATTACATTGTGTCTAAATATCTGAAGCCATTCAGTGAGGTAAATATGAAATAATAGAGAAAATCAGGTCATTTTAATCTGTGTTCTGGCGTAAATTCGCATTTTTCCTGTTGCGTGTTCCCATATGGTAAATACGGTTTATTTACAAGACGTGAACGTGCCAGAAAATGTACAAAACTTGTTTGGTCTGTTTTAGGTTATACGCTGGCCCAAATAAATAGTTTTTGGAAATAAAACAAAAAAGAGATAGCCTCTTAATACATATTGTCCATGTGCTCCGTATTACAATACAATATGAAACTTTCCGTGCATTTTGCGCGGAGAAAGATTGCGAGGCATTCTCCCTGTTCCTGTTTATTTCTGAAAGCAAACCTCTCAATGACACCACACTGCCAAAGGGGGGCAGGAATGGGCTTCAAAAGACCTAGAACTCTGATCTTAACGGCAAGGTACTGTATCCCAAGATTCTCTTGGAATTTGTATTTACTTTCAATCCAGCGTTCATTTTGAACTCTGGTCATTTAAACATGAAACTACAATTTATGTACATCGAGGTAACACGGTGAAATAAAAAAATAAAATAAAAAATCAGATAACTAGGTAGACAACGTTAAGATATAATTATAACAGGGGTGTTCAATTATATCCGAAAAGGCACAGTGTGGGTGCTGGTTTTTGTTTTAGCCCACCACCAAGACAGAGTGTTAATTTGTTGAATCATGTGTCATAGTGCTGGGCTAAAACAAAAACCTGCACACCCACATCGGCCTTTTTCGGATAAAATTGGACACCTCTGAATTGCAAGAACCATTGCTATAGTAAACAGGGTAATTAAACAAATAGAAAGCTCTATTAATATAAATAAAAAGATATTCTGCAAATGGTTCTTCCCACTGATCTATCGCTTATATTGCCCACATCTGTGGTCACTGGTCACACCACACTGCTCGTATCATGCTTGAACAGGTCCTTGCTCCGGTATATGGCTGTATTATTGGTGAATTCAATATTATTTCAGTGAACCTCAACACAACGATAACGCAAGCAATAACTAGAAAAATATTCAGTCATTATAACATATTTGCGTTTCGTATTATTTCTACTGCACTTCTACTATCTTCAGTATGCGTATTCGGAGGTGCCCATGACAGGTATTTAAACCATACAGGCCTAATTTGCAATTCGCGCAATTTGCAAACGCATTGCAGTGCAAGTCTCCACTCTGATAAATATTAACAAAAAAGGCAAATGACGCTCTATATCAGCTGTTATAAATCAAACAGCGTACAAGGACACGGTGACAACAGAAGCGCCAGGAACCTTGTGAGTGGGTTTTTTTTCTAGTTATAAAGTTCAAATATCAATGAACCTTGGTATCGTCTCTTTATCATCCACTCACTCAAACAAAACCAATCAGATAGTTACTGTTCTCCAGCTAAATCATTCTACAGACGCGAGATAACGTCACACATACAGCGTATTAGCCTATACAATAGCTACATATTTCACAACCTGGATTCAGAAAATAAAAACAGCCACAAGTATCTCCGACTGAGTGCAGTAGGTTCTAATAGTAATTTCATACGAAAAATAAATAAAATACAAAATCTTAAATTAGCCAACATCACAATATATTGCCTATGCTATTTACCAATGCGCGGAGTGCGCTGATCACACGTAAATCAATAAGCATTCTGATTATTATTTTAATGGGTGTTATACAAATGTTCATTTACCCGCTTTGAAATCAAACTTTAGACTTAGTCTCAATCATTTCCGCAAAAGGATAAAAACAAAGTGATACAACAATAGTAGCTTATATTTAACAGACTTACTGGCTTGTGAAAACTTATCTATCTCAAATCCCGACGTAAAACTCACAAATTAATTCATATAAATGTACGGACGATACATGAACATTTTATAGTTACAAATTAAAGAAAACTCCAATCCAAAAAAGGCAGAAATGTAGGCCAATCAAATAATATAACTGATCTTCATTAGAAATAAATAATGTGTGTGTAGTGTATGCATACATTATAATATAATAATAATATATAATATATAATGTTGCAATTTCGAAAATAATAATAATAATAATAATAATAATAATAATAATAATAGCACATTTCTATTTGTATTATTTTTATCATCATTGTTAATATTACTTTTTTCGACACATTCTGTAACACTGTAAAATCAAATAGGCAAATTTGAATAATCAATATTATTTCTATATTACACCTATAAGAAGGTCGATCACATATGTCTCACATCCTTCAGCCTTATAACTAACAGATCAATAATGTCGGCTTACTAAGCCACTTCTTTCCACAAAAATCCAATGTCGTTTTCTTCAGTATGGAAACTAAGCCTACAAATGACTAGTGTTTAATAGGCCAAATAAAAAATAACAAATTGTTATTTTAAGTTAAATTATCTCAATGAGCTACATATTGCATTATTATGTATGCATGTATATATATACACACACAATCACACACACACATACATACATACATACATAAACACACATACCCACATATATGTGTGTGCGTGTGTGTGTGTGAATCAACTTATAGGCCAAGATAAATTAAACTTTGTTGGAATGTTTATAAAGTCATCAAAGAGAATACATACGTCATATTTTTGGAAATTAAATTAACATAGGCCTACATAATGAACCTTCTAAACTGCAAACTTACTGTTGATTAGTTTTGAATAGGCTAAATAACCTAATTGTCACGCTTTTTTCATTAAACACCGCGACAGTTATTCTGAATTGGCCTCCCTTAACTTCCGATAAAGTGAAGAGGCCTCCCCTACAAAATACTTTAATTCAAGTGGTCTTTCCCGTATCGATTCATGTAAATTAAGTTTCGGGTCGGCAAAACTGCAAAACCTTGCCAGAATACAAGTCGAAAAGAACCGTAGTAATCACTGCATTCTCATGTGATTTTCGCAAAATATTACAAATAGGCCTACATGACGTAATAAAAACGAAACTATATTATTATTATTATTATTATTATTATTATTATTATTATTGTTGTTACTACTGCTACTACTACTACGACTACTACTACTACTACTAATAATAATAATAATAATAATTCTTCATCTTCTTCTCCTTCTTTTTTATTATTATTGAGCGCTAAAGGGAACATAATTGAATTTAAGCACGGTTCCATCGTGTTCACACACACACTCACACATACACACGCACGCACACACAAACACACACACACACACACACACACAAAGGAAAGACATTTAGTAAATTTTGAAAGTGTAACAAGGCACATTTATTGGAAAGTGGGTATTCTTAGGAAACCACAAGAGGACCACGTGCATAATTTACGCAATATTACATTTTCAAGCACTTCCTTTGTGCACTTCAAGAAGAAGGGATCACGTTGTCTGTCTGTGAAACGGATCAGTGCCCATGACTCCCGCAAGGATTGACTACCTCAATCTCCAGGGACAAATTAATGGAGACCTATCAGTTAATTAACAAAAACTCACTCCGGGCCGCGTCAATGGAAACTCGCATGTTTCACACGGAAACAATACATGAAATCGGGGCAAAAGGACTTGATTGAATTAATTGAATTAATTGTGATTTTTAATTATTTTAAATGAAAGGGAAAGCAAGCAGCCGCAGACACTGACCCCAGTGTCGCACAGAAGTACAAAAAGCAAAAACGTATTCTTGCAACAGAAAATAATTTCTTTGTCACATCCCTGGATCTTGCACATAGTCAACAATATGAACACCTCGCTAGTAAATTCAAAGGTAGTCTTAAAATACAAATTTACATTTAAAAAATAAGAAAAACACACAAACGTACGACATTTTCTAAGTCCTCTTATTTTAAAAACAGTCAAGACCAATACAATGGAGAAACTGAACAAATGATAGCCCCTATAGTTTAACACACAATCACATTGAGACAATGGAGCTGTGGTAATCCTAAGAGGTCACAGTTTCTCTTCACAGCTACAAGTCAAGAGTGAGGTGCTTACAGTACAGAAGTATAGGCTAACCAGCGAATCGTAGGGAGACAATAGACATAAGTAAATGGTTAAGAATTTATATGTATAGCATACAGGCTAAATCACTACAAAACGTTTCCAAAGCACTTGGGTTCACATACCCAACACAATTAAAACAATTCAGGCCTAACGCCATTTAAGCAGCATCGCTCTTGAAAAACAAGCTGGTCAACGACATAGCCAATATTTCGAATTGATAAATCTTGACAAAAGTATCGATAACTGCCCTGTACGCAAATCCATCTAAAAGCTTGAAGGTATGTCATTTTTTGTCATTTAGACTGCAATTGACTGTCACATGTGAGAATCTATGTAGCGTCAAAATAGCTCAATCCTAAAAATATGACGATTGTGTAACCATAAAACTTCATTAAAAGCATTGTAAGCACGCATCGCAGAAAGACAATAAAATAGAAAGAACCGTTTTGAACAAAGAGAATAGAGCAGATTACCTATTGTTCGCTCACCTGCGAGCCTGAGAGCGGACATTCTTTGGAATTCAGGCTCCTGCAGCCATTTCCACATTCTCCGGAAAGTCTCGCGACCGGACTTTAGCTTGCTCCACGGCTTTGGGTTCCTTAGAAGGTCGGAGAGGGTCCCCTGCGATCGGCACAGTACCCTCTGGGCAAAGATGGCCTGGGGAATGCTGTACCGTTTAAGCTCAGTAGCAATTCTCTGCGCTACTTCTTTGGTATTGACTTCTTCCATTTGCCCTGTACTGCTACCGTTGCTGATATGCGATCCAGGCACAGAAGACAGGTTTTGCTCCCGGGTTGCGCCCAGGACCTGGCCGTGGCTCTGCGCGCTCAGATGGGGGTGCGGGTGGTGGTGTATACCATTAATCTGCACCATACCCCCCGAGGACGCAGTCATATGCTGATCCCCATGTCTGGCTAGCATGGCAGGGTGGTGAGCTTCAAATCCGTTAGGCGTTAGCATTTTCTCCGCGGGCATGGTGGCACCCGGGTGTGCATAAGGCGGCAGCCCCTGTTGGGAGTTGTGTATGCCGCCCAAACCGGATCCTGATAAGGGGGACAGGCTTTGTCCCATGCCGGTAACATCCTTGTGGTATGGGGCGTAGAGATTGTTCATCGGAGCCAGCCCTCTGTCGTCCCTCATCAGGGTGAAGCTGCCACTCACGTTTCCTGGGATCCGCTGATGTGGGTGGTGATGGTGGTGGTGGTGGTGGTGGTGATGGGGAAACTTGTCCGAGACGGTCGAGATGGGAGGTAGCGGCTGCAAGGGAGTCAGTGTGGTGTAAGTGCTGCTCATGTTCATGCCGGGAGGAACCTCGCAAGCCATGGTCATAGCCGGGTGCAGGTGACCGGCCAGACCGTGGTCCGTGGGTCGGTGGGGATGATAGTCGCCGCTGTCTAGGATTGATGTCATGCCCATTGAGCGCGGGTGGACTGACAAGTGGTTGCTGCGATGGGTCACCGGGCTCCTGTGATGAGGACTGTTGCTGCTCATCAGGTCAGCCGTGGCGGGCACCTGTTCATGGCTCACTCCGTGCAGATCGCCAATACATTCCATCGACAGCTGAGCATGCATTATACGTGCAATCTTGCGGACAAAACATCTATCTGATCTGTTTGAGAAAGGTCCAAACAAGTCTTCACAACAGACCGGCGTCTTGTTCTTTTCTCTTTTCCTTTCCTTGGTGTCTTTGTTTTATTTTCTTGTTTTGTGTTATTTAAAGCAGTCGGTTTTCTTTTTGATGTTTTCTTTTTTTATTATTTTATTTTTTCATATATTTTAACCCTTTATGGTCTGAATTTAAGGCCCCTGTTCATTTACCAGAGCATCGGCAGCGGCGGTCGTAATTTGGATGTATCCCTCGCCGCCATCTCTAGCCATGTCTCGCGCTGTTTGGATCTCTTTGGCCACAGCTCTGCAGCTGCGGCTCCAACTGAAGAATCATGCGCACTAGGTGCACCGCGTCTCCTCCCACAACATACACAGAGGCGCACGCCGCTTTTCTGACCTGACGTCAGCTAATAAGGAAGTTGAAGCCCAGATATTCCATGAGCTATCAGCTACCAGTATTTGGGTTTCTTCTTGTTGGTTGATGATCAGCTTGAGTTTTGAAGTTTAACACTGGGTGAAAAACGAAGGCTGCAAAAATAAATTCCTGAAGCAGACTTTCAAAAAGTGGAAACATAAGCTACATAGTGTGTGTGTGTGTGTGTGTGTGTGTGTATATATATATATATATATATATATATATAGACTATGTGTATGTGTTCATTCCCTATTATTTCCGACTTTTTGTTTTAAAATAGCAACGAGAGTAAAAAACAAAACTGGTTCTCATCTCTCTGTTTTGACAGAAGAGAAGAAGAGATTTGATGTGAAGTGTCAATGACACGTTTACAGACATTCGAAATTCTGACTAAATTTTCAGAAAGAATGATCATTGATCACAGTCTCACTGTGAAACAAACAAACACAAACACATCTGGTGAGTATATACTGCGTGTTAATATGAAAATAATACAGTACCTGAAACAATCACTAATCATATAATGAATTAACAATCATTACAGGTCAGCTATGGTTACGTATAAGCTAACCCATTTTAAATGGGATCAAAGTCTAATGTAGTGTTTCCGCGTAAAGTTAATCTTCAAATGTAAATGAAAGGTTAACAAACTCAAAATACATATTTTTCATTTCACTCAGGCATTAATATTATTTAAATAGACAACAATGAAAATTCCAATCAATATTTTTATTGTCTCCAGATATGCAGAAATACAGTACAACAGCAGCAATACAACAAAATGTACAACGAACCAACAAATATCTCAGAAACTGGCAGACTGAAAACACAGTTCATTTTTTAATGTGACTAGGCGTATAAGAACAAACAATAAAACTGATATTAACAATCAACAATCAAATCATACAGTCATAAATTCAAATTAAATGTCCCCAGTAACTTACTCACATTCAACATATAGTAAACAAACGAATACAAAGGACAAAAAGTAATGTTGGAGTAAAATAATATTAGCTTATTAATTTTATTGTATTCCCCAAATGTTAGATTTTTCACATATTAATAATTATTTAAGATACATCCAGATATTACATTCGACATTGTTTAAGCATGTAAGCAAATATTTCAACGTTTGCTGATGTTAGGACAGTGCAGTAAAGAAGGTATCTCTCCGATTCTGGTGACAGCTTGCGTGGCTATTGCTTGAATCCCCTTTATCTCAATGGGACAAATGTCAAAGGCGACGCATAAAGACTCAAAAGCTAACAGCTGCAATGGGACCAGATAAAGTTTTCAGGAGTTTTCCCTGGATACTTTCTTGAGGACCTGTCTGATGACAAAAACACATATGCATCTGGCAGGGTCAACAATAATGAAATCCGGTTTAGTGATTTAAAAAAACATTAAAAAAAACATATTGTAGGCTACTCCTTTGAGGAAAGTAGACAAAAACTTTGAGGATAAGTAGCTAGCGAACACATGACCTATATATTCAGCCGAACAAAATAGGTGATTGCACAGTAAAACAGAGTTTGAAAAACATGTTAAAAAAAAAACAAAAAAAAAAAACAAAAAACAAAAAAACAAAAACAAAACAAACGTACGGATAAACAATGACTCAAAAAAATTGTATGTATGCACAATACAGCAGCAGCTTTCTGTCACGTGTTTTCTATCTTATTGCATCTCATTTACACAACAAAAATGTTCCGTTACATAAGTTTGATATGAGTACGTTCCATTATGATGAACGTTTATCAGTATTTATATTCATCGTTTATAATGATGTTTATCAGTATAAAACGTACTCTGATGTTAGTGTATAGGCATTTTTATTGACCCGCTGTAAATTAGAAAATGAAATACCCGAATACATTGGTATAAATCACCCCATAAGCCTATACACGTTAGCTACTGAGGCACAGTAGGCCTAATTAGGAGTATTTAAATAAAACATATAGGCTATAGGCTAGCATAACACATAGTGCATAGATCATTTTTCTCCCGAAAAGTGTGAATTGCAAATAGGATATAAGCGATGAGGCGTTTTATTCAATAATTTCTGATGCGTTTTTGAACAGTTCACGTCGTGTATATTTCATTATCCGACCTCAATGGGTGGTTCTGAACACTTTATTAAAATACAGGGAAAGCATGGCAGCAATTATATATGGTACACATTAAAATGCAGGTATTGTTAATTCTGGATAAAACTGAAGGCATCTAACTTGTTATTTCATGAACAAATTTTGAAAAACATAATACCATCATATTCTCTTTAATTCACAATAGTAGGCCTAATTCTCAATTCTGTGTATACTCAAGATAAAGTTTAGTTTACCCAAAGACAACAAAATCGAAAAGGCCTACATATGATGTATGAATCCCCCTCGTCTCGGCAAGAGATAAGTAAATTAAATATTTAAAGGTTACATTGTCAGAGTTTAAAATTGCCAGTAGGCTCAGACTGCTTTGAAATAAAATAAATAAATAAATAAATAAATAAATGTTTTGTAAAAGTTCAACTCCATTTGTTCCAATTTGGCATATCTGAGGGCTCAAATACTAGACCACTCCAGCACTGTAGGCTTACTGTATAAAATGAAATAGAAATGTAAATTAAAAAATTATGTGATAGCTTTGAAATTATTTGTAAAGATATTACAACCTTGCTTATTGTATTAGAACCCAATAAATGTTTTAAACAACATTTTTAAAGGGCACCACTGCATGGCAACTCATAAAGAGTGAAATGACATCAAGGATTCAAGCCTTTTTATTTTTCTTAAATATAAGAAAAATCTACTATAATTTAATAATTATAATTCATAATTTACTTCTATATAACACACAATGAATAATTACTATGGAAAATAGTAATTATTCAAAAATGAATTATTTATAGGTCGAAAACGCCTTACCTACCTGATGCAACCGTGTACAGCCAGGTATACCTGCGTACAGTTACATAACACTTCAAATTGCCTTGCAGTGGGATAATGAGCTCAAAATAATGACATTTTAGACCAAGGGTTCCGTTTTATGTCGTTATTTTGATCACGTGTGTCACAAAACGACACCTTTTGTCGACAACGCGTAGTATTTCCTGAGAGTCCAAAAGAACAACCGATACTGCGGAATGAATAACCTATGGAATAGGCTACAGTTTTACTTATTTGTTTATAATTTTTTCCGTTATGAATTTACATTTATTTAGCCTACGTCAAAGCTATATTTCTGGAAAAAACGAAGGAAAATACTATAAAATGTATATGCAAATAAATAAAGATATAATATTTCTGTGCATATTTAACAGAACTTTAACAAGCAACTGAAAGTGGCAAGAGCTTTGCCTTCTTGAAATTGTCTAGGCCTACACATTGTCAGACACCAGGCAAGCTACTGTAAATGATTGGCTATATCACGCACGATATATCATTGATTAAGGTTACCTGATATGGATGTGCAATGAATTAACCAGTTTTCTCGCCGTTTTTTACATTTTAGTTTTTAGTTTGTGTTCGATTGGCCCAATGCGTTTTTGTTGGCATATGTTGGCATATTTGTAAAGGATATTTTAGATACTTAGTAAAGTTTATGACGACCTCCCTGCTTTACACTGACAGGCTATAGCCTAGGAGTAGGCTATTAGGGGTTTGTGATCTGAAGTAAGACAATACACTTCAAGTAAGTTTAAAGCAGCTCGTTATATGCCGTCAGAGGTTGTAATTTTGTATATTACCCGATTTACCTTCAAAAATTACATTTTAATATTAGGCGTAGGCTATACTCATCGGTTGGAACTATTTCCTATAGCGCATGTAACATGACAACGCAAGAAAAGAAGTACCCGCAGGACGTAGAAACGAACATGCCAATCAATTTATGTTTACTTGTTTTGGCTATAATGGTAAAAAAAAAAAAAGCTATAAAATGAACCTGTTCATATGCACTGGCAACAGCACGTCGCTGTACTTTGGAGTTTCCAGAAGTGTATTTTCTTGCCTTAGGCCACGAATCCCCATGCCATAGGCCTGCACCTGCCATTGTAAAGAGATTAAGTAGGTCGTCATAAACTTATGTAAATAGACTACCATATCTAAAACAATCCTTGACTACACACAAAATCCGTTTGGATCCAAATGAAAAATATACACGAAACCTGCAATTATGATAAAAACCCAAACAGCTCTATCCTCTTAACCTTAAGGCTGATATTGCGGCAAACATTAGGAGCGTTACCCTTAGAACATCGACTTTGGTGAAATATGGCTATGCGCGATGCTTCTGCGGATATTTTTTGTGTGGATATTTTAGACAAACCCACATTTAAGGTGAACTGATGTCGCTATTCCAATTTTAGCTTGTCCTGCACTTTCTAGCGAAGGTCAATTATAACAAAAAACTAGGCCTACTAAACATTTGTGCTGACTTATAAGTCAGCACATAAAACGTGAACTTTTTTTTTTAACTTCAAAATCCAACAACCCAGCGTTTTTCTATTTGGTTTGCTCAATAGAAAAAAATACGTCTTTAAAAAACAATTTCAGTCAAAGAACATGTTGGCCTAGGCCCAATTCCTTCCACACGAGCCTGTAGGCTGTTTCTCAAATCAATTTTGGGGATGTTTAAATTATCGGTCACCTGTACCAACTGAACATATTTTTAAGCGTCACTTGTTACAACCCATGACCTGACGATCTAATTGGAAATCAAATTTTAATTAAAATTTAAACAAGATAGCATCAGAATAATATCAATAACCTAATCAAAATATCCAGAATTGATTCATAATCACAGGGGCTTGATATTGCAACGTAAATGAAATGCCCGAACGGCCATAAACCGTAACGGTAGTCGTTTTGTAGGCTACAAATGATTATTCAAACGTATATTTCATGAAATACCATCGGAATTCTAATCGAACCTGTTTCTTGCTGCCATTTTACTAAGCCAACAAGTTGTTACTTGTGTAGGAGTACAACAGTTTAGCCCCAAAAAACCATAAGATAACAAAAGCTGAACTTCAAAATGAATCGCCTGCATGCAGTAGGCCTATACATATCTTACATAACGTAGGCTTATAACAGTCATATAGGCCTACGTCTGATCTCGTTCTGGGCACCATGCTAATGGAACCTTCAGACCTACAGTAGACTAAAGCAAAGACGTTTACTATTATTTTTCCCCGTTTATACTCTCGTTAAGCATCAATCGCTGAACGCCTGATGATAAGTTCGTCTGCACAGAGCAAACAGAGACAGTTAAGCATTCAAAATGTTCGATTAAGCTGGTTAAATCTGTTAAAACAATCAGCACACAAAACATAAATGTCGGCAATCTCAGTCGCTCTTATCAGGGAAAAATCAATATGGTCATATTTCCCCCAGGTTCTATAATGCTATTATTCAAGGCAAAAGCAAGCAAGTGTCGGAAATCATCACACAAAATAGTCTAGACCATAATGAAACTACTTTCACTAATTTCATAAATTAAGATTCATTCCACAATAATTAATCATTAGGCTTTCATTAAGCATCAATAATATTAGCTAAACTTGGCTAAAGGAAGACTGGACTTAAAACTTGTCTATGTCTTTCTTATTTTTAAACACGTACAGCAACTATCCATGACATAAGAATGCTGACCGGAAGAAATAAAGCTGGAATGTTCCGGTGAGTTAGAAAGGTACAGGAAAAAGAAGACAGGTGTTCATAGCATGTCTTTTATAATTAGGTGTTCATAGCATGTCTTTTATAATTAGAAGAGTGATGGTGGGATGGGGGAAGTGTGTGTGTGTGTGTGTGTGTGTGTGTGTGTAAATGAATGCCTTCAGATCCCGGTAAATATGAACTGTAAATGCAGAAATAGAACAATTCTGCATGTGTCACTTCATTTTCATTATTTTTGATAATACAGATGGTGATTACGAAGAAATATGATTATCGCCAACGGTGAAAACAGTAACAACAACAACAAAAATAAAAGAATAATAATAATAATATTATTATTATTATTATTAGTATTATTATTAATAATAATAATAATAATAATAATAATAATAAAAAGCCTGAGAGTCAGACCAGATTATGCCAATTATGCAAAATAAATACCAGCATATTTCACTGAGTCATTCAGAATTGAGAAAGCTATGATAGCTATTTTTCACCAAATCAAATTAAATTCTGAAATATTTCTCAACATTTAAAAAAGTAAGAATTTATCAAGAATTTATAAAAAATTATTTACATATTTACATTTACATTTATTCCAATTGGCTACATCGACCTACTAAAACAAACATACTGTTTTCATTCGCGAGACAATAATTACAAGTATATCCTTCGGTATTGAAAATATCTGATTCTAAATGTTGAGTGTATTGCATCAACGTTATTTGATACAGCTTTGACAAATATTTCTCAGAACATGTAAAGTATACACCCAAGCGATCCGCGTGCACTGTGATGCGAAACTTTCTTTCTAGTTGCTTTACCACTAAGCATTGGACTTCTGATGTTTTACAGGCGAGGAGTTACTTTATGATATTGTAGGTGCGAGAGCTTATGACGCTTGCTGACCTCTGTAGAGATTTAAACCCTATCTGCCAGACCACTAAAGCCTGAAAGGTGCCACATGTCACTGCATCACTCTTAAACAACACATAACCAGCGTATCCTTTTTGCCTTTTTCTAATCTCTTCATTCTTTCCTCGCTTTATTTTCCCGCTTACCCCTGGGATCCGCTGAGTTCAGCCGATTTCAGGGGATGCTGCATCTTTTGCCATCCCGCATTTAATGATCTGCACAAACCAAATAAAGTTGCATCATTTCGCCTGAAATAAACATGCCATGTTCCTCATTTCTGATTTAGATTTTTTAAATGCCGAATTGGCATTGAAAAACGTCAGTGAGTAGTTATCGCTGTCTGTCCGACCGAATCGTCTCCGTGTGGCGTTCCTCACGCTCACCCCGATCAAGCGCTCCGTGTACCTGCATGCTCCGTCTCCACGTCGGGGGAAAAGATAATCGCGTTTCTCCATTTTCAGCATATGTTAGTCAACATCCAACGGAAAAACCCAGGTCTTTTTATCCCCTGACTCTTGGACAGCTCTTTTCGTCGGTCTGTGCCTGCGTTTAGAGACGCTACTTGCATTTGAATAGCTGCCTGAGTTGTTATGGATCCGCGGGGCTATGAAAGGGAATCAGTATGCAAATTGTTTCATTTACAATCGAAAGGTTCGATCTGTAATAGCGGTCTTACGGAAGTTGATGTCGGCTTCGCTCCTCATAAGATTGCACTTCCCCACCTTTCTCAAAGGCCTTTGCTTGGATAAGGTTTTATTATATTCATTTGTATAATTTGAATCAGTGTATTTATCGAAAAATAATTGTTCAGTGAATTTTTTGTGAAGGATGCCAATGATGTTTTTCGTTTATTCAAAAAACATTAATGCATTATTTGTTCTTAGACTACTGTAGGTTATAAAAGCAAACAAAATGTCAAACTGCAAGATGTTGTGTTTGCAATTCTGTACATTAAAATATATGTATAAGATATATTTATGCTGGTACAACAAATTATTCAAATATGGAAATGATTATCATCCATTAATGCGAATGGTTGGAGACTTCCTTTTTTTAACTAACATTGTTGTGTAAATGTCTCTGACGGAAATAAGGTGATTCCGACGGCTTCTTGCCATTCACCCTGCACTTCTACACTGTCAACGCTTTTAGAGATGCAAAATAGAATGTAGCTACTTCTGACATATTTTATTCGTTTTCAAATCTGTAGAAATGAGCGGTGTCATATTTAGGTGGACAACGCTTTTGACAGACTACAAAATATTCTGACCAAGGAATCATCAGTATTCGAAGAAAGACGCCCGTTTCATATATGATCAGAATGTTATTTTAAAAAATGAGCGCAAAAATGTATTTCCTTACTTGCAAGTGAAACAGCCAGTATTATAAATACAAAACAGGGCACACAATGAACACAATACTCTAGCCAATAAAATCCTAATCAGAATGATAATGAAATACGCAGCTTGTATCGATCCCCGTTCTTAAAGCACCCCACCTTATTCTAAGCAGTGTCAGCATGTAGCCTACTTGACGACCAGCTGAAAAATAACGCTATGGTGGTTGCCAACGGTATAGTTTTCCATGACTTAACAAGTTGGATATGGTTTCATATTACTCTCCCAGTTAGTTGGACTGCGAAATGTACATTAGCTTTTTCGGTGGACGGATAAAAAGACCAAGATTTATGAAAGAGTCAGGCTATATACCGGCTTCAGATGAATTATTGGTCAGTCTGTATGTATTTAAACAATTATAAAATCAGATAAATAATACACCACTGTGTATAAAAAATACATCACACACACACCCACACACGCACACAAACAAAATTCTCTTCATTATTGTTATCTTTTGTGAGGAAGTATATTTTCCTTTCTTTAAATTTGGAGACAACTGTAAACTTAAGGCAATATGGACACCTAAAAATTGCGACCATATTATATACTGGAGTATTTTTTTCCATAGTAGTACAGCAAAAGGATGATGAGTGACCAGAGAGAAGCAAAGGTGAAAGGTTTGTATTGCAGTGGTTGAGAGACACCCACATGCCACGGACACGGAAAGGCATGGAGCAGACTGCACTTTCAATGGCAAAGTGTTTCTGTAATATGCAAAAACGTGATACTGGATCAGCAGTCATATCCGAACATTATGGACCCGTTCTTGTGCACTAGCTCATATAAGCGGACCATCTGCCATTCAATTAAGGTTCACGTGCAGCTGAAGGAGGAGTTGGGGGTCACTGACCCCAGGACAAAACGGCCTGCTGCTGCAGGAAAGACAAGTTCAAATGGTAAACGCTGAATACTCAAAGGGACCCATACCCACCCAAGCAACTGGCCTATGGGTTGGCATTATTGTGTATGGGTTTCAGGATTCAAGATTAAATCCTCTGTCAGCAAATACTTTGGTTACATAAAAGCACCTCTAAGGCTCTAGTGTAACCTTTAGCAAACTAATATATATCTATTGCGAAGCAATTACAAAACAAACAAAAAAACCCCATAAAATAATAATTTAATAAACATGTTTAAAAAGTTGCATTACATATGTTAAATATTTCAATAAATACAAAGTCCACCATAAACACTAAAAATGGTTTCCTGAAGTTACTTCCAGAAGACATGTAAACATTAACCATGTTTGTCATCACAATCAAACACACTGTGAAAGAACGTTAATTATAATTTAATGATAGCAGATAAACAACCATAAATTAATGATCATGGTCCTACACGTAGACTAAAATTGATAGATAGTGCCTTCACTGTGGATTCTTTGTGTTCTTTTGTGTTCTACTATGCAAAACATAAACAAAACAACAACACATGACTGTTGGGTGTGCTGTGTGGTCGACGTGCCAGCAAGGGCAGTTATGATGTCACTTTGAGCAAATACGTTGGCTGTTAATGCAGTTGATGTCCTAGTGTGGGGATATCCAGGCTTCCCAGTAATACTCATTTAAATTCCCCTTTTGCATGTTCACTTCTTTCCTGATGGGAGTTTTGGCAGAGTGCTAGAGTCTGAAGGTACAAGGGGTCATTTTAAATAGGTCCAAATAACATGGATTATGGTGAGCGGAGCTGGAGGAGGAACATTAATAGTAGGTGTTAAAGGAGATTACACAGGTTCCTGTGTTGTGTAACCGCCATTTATAGGATTACGGTGACTTGCAAAGTATGGATATCTGTTTTCCACTTAGCGGGCACAAGCTTCATCAAAATGTACCGTGTGCAAAAAGGTTGCAGCTGCAATAGAATGTGAATTGTACATGGATTGGAACTTGGTTATACGCACATACCTGCATGCTTCATTGCCCTGTACACATGCACATACACAGAGAAACATATATCCACCCACCATTCCACCCTCAGCATACACATATACATACAAACCCACACAAATTCTATTGGGTGTAATTAACCAACATAAAAATAGAAACATGAGCAAAATCAACTATTGTACAAATACACACAAACACACGACAGAAGGACATCTTTGTCATCCACAAGAAAAAATGCAGGCTTTCTTTTTTTGTATGCAAGCAATTACATTTTAAATGCTTTCCAGTATCGCGAAAATGAAACCCAATCGTGTGTGGTATGTAACAAGCCTTTATCTTGCATCCATCTGTACTCTTTTGCTTTTGATGGCCATCTGAAATGGTCTGGCTGTGCTGAATTAGACGTGTGATATTTAAGAATGGCTGGCGGAGCCCGGCACACAGGTGCTGGGATGAAATGCAGCGTTTCATCCGCCTTTGTGTCTTTTGTGCCTGGGGAGCAGATAGAGGAGGGCATTTTACTCAGCGTGAACTATAAAGATAATCAATAACTAAGTGGTTGAGGAATGCAAGAGATTCTCCGCGGTTTCCAGGAGACGGGGGCTCGTCAGAGAGTACCACATTATCTAGGTGGGGTGACTGCTGATGTTGGCGATGCTGTCAAATGTTTGGGCTGCAGAATGTATGGCCCTGCTCAGCTTTCAGGGACTAACAGCATTGCTGCAGAAGGAGTTTGGGAATTAAATTAGTCAGTTTGATAATTATGTTTATATATATATATATATATATATATATATATATATATATATATACATATATAATATGTGCCTAGCAAAGGGCTAGACGGGAATCAGAATCAAACAAAAATAGGGTTAAATATGCAAAGTCAAATGAAGCAATCACTATGAACAAACTACCGGGCACAAGTTTGAAGAGCTAGTCTCCACTGGTAAGTGGCAAATGGTGACTTTTTCAAACAGATTAACCGGAGATGGAAATGACCAATCAGATGACAAGTCAGAAGAATGAAACACAAGCAACAGAGACAAATGGAAACAAAACTTATGACAGGGGTCGTTATGGGACAGCAGTAACGAACATGCCCACGCCTGTATCCTGAAGAGTGATTCTGATCTGCTTGACAGGTGTTTGGGATTTTTTTTCCATTAAGGTGAGAATTCTTCTGTCATCAACTGTAGAGGCCTTCCTTGGCCTACCACGTCCTTTGCAATTATTAAGCTCACCAGGGCTCCTTTCTTCTTAAGGATGATCCAAACAGTTGATTTTGGTAAGCCCAAGATTTGGCCTATGTCTGACTGATTTATTCTTATTTCTTGGCCTCATAATAGCTTCCTTGACTTTCATTACCACAACCCTGGTCCTTATGTTGACAAATGCCAATAATAGACTCCAAAGGTAATCAAAGGCCTATAATCAAGACTAGACACTGAAAGCTCTCTTATGCCTGCACTAAGGAAGCAACTGAACACAACTCACTAATCAGAAACACATGATGGAAATATATATGAGAATCTGCACTTTGACCACATGCAAATTGATTGATTACAAATGTAAAATTGTGGAATAGAGTTAAATCAAGAAAATAATACGCCTTTGTCCCAAACAAGGAACTCACTGTGTATATAATTGTAAGTCATTCATCTTATCGGTTTCCTTAGCAGATAGAGTCTGCTACAAAATGTCTCAAACAAAATGGTCATCATGTTCATACCATAACATATATAATTTTCCTCAGTTTCCTCAGTCTTCTTTTGTTTACCTTATTTTTTTCACATGTCCCCATTTTATACAGCTGAGCTGAATACATTCATAGTGGAGGAACAGCTGAAGTTTCTGACTCGGGTGTATCACAGTGTGATTCTAAAACCCCAGTGACTCAGCCCTCATGTCATTTTAAAATTTAGAGTGAGGCTATGGCAAAGTGAAAAAGTGTTGCTGCAGAATGAGAAATTGGTGTTAGATGTTGAATGTATGCCTCACTGTGTTTTAGCCATTGCAGGACTTCTAGTGGATCACCAAGAACTTTTATTTAAAAGGTTCCTCCATCACAGTCCAGTTTCCATGGTAGAACCTATATAGTAATTAGGGGTGTATGATATAGAAATGCTCCACTGGCCATATCAGCCTATGCCGATAACTACATTTTACATTATAGCACAAAGGAAAACTGCAGCCAAGTTTCCACATTCATGGAAGTAGATGAGCACAGACCTCAATTTCTGGTGAAAAAATGTAAACCATCATATTAGTATAACCAGATATTTTATATATTATAAATATTATTAAGAAGATAGCATTTAATATTATTAACCAAAGAGCATGAGTCTAGAGAGCTAGTAAGTATGGCTTTAACTTGTGAGTTCAGCTGGTAAAAATAAAAATACAAAAATAATATGCAAAAAAGGTTCAGATATTTACGACTTGACCACTTTTTGAGCAGGACATTTTCATGCATCAAATGTGTTGCCTCTCTGGCAGATATATGCTGATGTATTACCCTAATAAGTCTGTGAATTAAACTTTAGGCTAAGAACAACTGTGTATTGAATCCTGGCCTGTGTCTACTGGTCATGTGAGCTGACAATCACAGTCCTAGGTGATCCAGATTGTGGAGCACAGGAAAGCTGTGTTACATTGATGCTGTGTTACTCCTGCCATGATGTCTCACAGCTGAGGAATGCTATTTGAAATACATAAAAAAAATATGGGACAAACAGAGAGCTATCTATGCTTTATTGTCTTCTAAGGAAAATGAATCGTTGCTCCTGGTGACTGGTAACTGGACACCAAATGGCTCACCATTACTTAAGTCTTACTTACTTACATTCATTATTTTCCTTAGATTTGAACTGCATAGCCATTTCTACCAATTCCCACAGCTGGTCTCATATATAGAAATATTAAAATGCGTAAGTATGTATTTATATGTATGTGTGTGTCCGTACACACACACACATAGGGGAGTGTGTTGTCCAGGGGCCATAGGATCAACCGCCTCTTGGCTTTTTGATAGCATCTTTGAAATGGAAATGGCCAGCTGGTCAGCCTTCTGTGTGTCCAGTGACCTTTCAGCTCAATGTCAATGGCCAGGGCCCCCAAGCTGGTCAGCTTTGCGGACGGACACCATGACAATGACTGACACAGCAGTGTCACTGTTTACACTCTAGAAAGAAAATTTGAATTCTTACAAATCTCAGGTACACATTTTCAAATCTGATATTATCTTGTTTTTCTTTTGAGTGAAACAAAATACTGAATTTCACACTCTGACATAGATTAAATTCACCGTAAATATGTGGCTAATTTAAAAACATCTGCTTTGGGAGTTGTCCTTAACCTTGAAAAACACATTTAACTCGTGTTACTTAATTAATGCTATATTTGCCATAAATGCCTGTCACTCCTAAGTCATAATATTATGTAAATAAAAAAGAGACACTTACATTTGTTATATGAAGATAAGTGCAAAATGCAAACCAGTTGTGAAACCCATTAAGAGCATAATCCTATCCTTTTGATTTGCAGTTTTGCAGTTTTAATTTAGAAAGATAAATTGAAGCCCTTTGCTCTGCATTTGGTCTCAAATGGTATCATTTGTCTAATGGTACTCTGGGACCTAATAGTTGCAAATTACTAACAAAAGGGGATGATTTGCCAGATTGATAATCTGCCTCTTTATGGAGAAAAAGAAAAACGCTTTGGGACAGCCTAAAACATACATCTCCAAGAGAAACTGCTCCCTGATCAAAACTAGTGGTAAGGATAATGATACTTGTAATAATGAGTGCCTAATCTAGGTGATGAGAGTTTACCTTATCAAAAGCCCCCGTGTCAATTAGGTCAGCCTGGGAGAGATTAGCTGCCAGACAGCACAATAGTGGTACACAGTCATTATGGAGATGAGTCTGCTTAATGCCCCAGTGTTTGATTATCTAAGCCTTTTATTGCTCGTTTATGGTATCGCCAGGTTTTATAGGACTGTTTTGTGCATGCAGGTAGCAGCACAGTGCCTTGTTCAATGAGAGTGGGAGAGGGTAATGGCAGGCCCTTGCTTTCCGTTTCAGGTGACAAGGACCATACAGGCATTATGGGCCGTTCTGAGCTATACGGGCATTCACATAAGCACACGTACACCCATGAGCACAGACACACAGCTGTGATAACATCCCTATTCCATGTGAGGTCTTCCTTCTTCAAATAAGTACCTTCATTCACCTTATGGGAAGCATGGAATTCTGACAAGCTTACGTAGGTGGAAAAAAAGTGATAACTGAAAGATTACAACTAAGCTAAATCATACAGACTCAGAAATATAAATGTATTTCTACATTTATTTCATCATCTTGTGGCATTACAATATGCTTATTTTGTTTTTGTAGGTCTGTAGCTCAGATCTGATCTTTCTACCTCCAAAGAATGCAGGCGCACTTTTTGTTGAAACTTACAGCAATAGGTCCTTCACAGTTAATATGGTAATGGAAATCAAGTCATAAAACGATGAAAGTGTTAACATGGTTCTAAATATTTTATATGGCTGTAAACAGAGAACAGCTCTAAAAATAGGAAGATACACACTACAGGCTCAGCCCTGAAAATGCACACTGATCAAGCCACAGCTCTGATAATGCACACTGATCAAGTCACAGAACTGAAAATGCACACTTATCCAGTGCACAGCCCTGTATAGTCAAACTGTGCTCATGGCCAACAAAACGCAGACAGAAAGGTCAACAAAGATTTTATTTAATCTCAAATATACCTGTTCTCAAACTGGTATTTGTGCTCTTTACTAAGGGACACTAAGCAAAGATCCAGACAGCAACTGGAAGCAGGTGAATTTTGTGAGATAAACAACAAATAAGATACACAAGTTGAATGTATGTGATGTCTTAGAAGATTGCTGCTATTAGAAGATTAATGTCCTTGGGTTCGAAATGGCACCAGATGAGACATTCATTGGGCAGCAAGTGCATGAAGGGCACAGAATCAGCTTTGCTTCTTTACATGCCAATCATAAAAACCCCGAAACTGTTTACAAGGTTACATATAGCTACTTTGAGATATAATCAATTTGATTACTAGAGTGCTTTGGATAAAAAAAGTCTAATAATCTCAACAAATCTATTCTGTGACAGCATAAAAAGGGAAATGATATCTGCATTTGACAACAATTGTCTTGTCACAGGATCCTTGTGTACAGAGGATATCTTTTACTGCATTGTCCAGCAGTCCACACTTCGGCTGTCAATCAGGCCGTGCTTCCAGTCTTGAGATGAGAGTTATTGAATTGGTGTACTTTGAGCCCCAAACTCATTGTCTTCAAATTACAGCAACAATTCAATACAAATTAACTCAACACATTGCTTTTGATATGACTCACGCTGAAAGGTCTGGCAATCTGGAAGCATTTCCAGTCCATGGGAGATGTTAATATCTAGATATTTATAATATTGACAGGCTATTTGAGTTTAGCCTGTGTGTTGTGCTAAAGCTATCTGTCAGCATGAGAACAATGGGGAAACTCTGCAACAATTTTTATTTAACATATTTGATTAAGCAGAAAGGCATGAAGATGTCCGCGCAGTAGAAGAATTTGTCTGTTTGACCAACCATATTTATTTGTAGTAACATGATCTTAGAAAATAATATAGGGCTTTCAATGTAATTTTCTGAATTTCAAGGCAATGGACAATCTTTCAACTTTCACAATGAACCTTTAAGTGGATAAAACATCAAATGTATAACAGAAGTTTAGAAGAAGCATCCAATGCTGTTACTGAATGCATGCAGAAATACTGAATGCCAAAGGTATCGATGGTGTTGATCATTTTCAGACTTCTTCAAAAGAGTGTTTCAGAGACCTGGTTTCAGTTGATGACTTCAAATAAATGCAGTTCAAATAGATGTGGAAGCAGACTGGGTTCAAAAAAGGCCTTTGTGCTAATGATTCTTCTATTTTATCTTTATAATATTTCTATTTGGTTAAATATGTATTATTGTAGATAACACTAAATAATAAACAATGTCATATAATTTCAATTTCAAGTTTAAGCAGAATTTAAAAAAAAAACAGTCAGGACAAAATGGCCACACAAAAGTCATGGATGGAATATTTTTTCATGGCCACAGATCTCCTTTCTTTGTTTCCACGGATCTATTATTCTATCAAATCCCAGGGAAGGAGGGGAGGGGGAAAAATCAATGGCACATGGTCTGCCTCTGGCCAATCTGGCCACAGTAGAGTGAACTCAGGAAGTGGTAAGTAAAGGAAATGTAATAAATAAAGAGAGAGAGAGAAAGAGAGGGTGAGAGTGAGAAAGAGAGAGTGAGAGCAGGTGAGTGTGTGTGTGTGTGTGTGTGTGTGTGAGAGAGAGAGAGAGAGAGAGAGAGAGCACTCTGGACTAAAAACACAAGACTGTGGTTCTAAATCCAGCAGAACCTCCCAATTAACTGACAGGTGCAGTGAGGCCACTTGCATCTGAACTAATCTAATTCCTAGTGTGGCAGTGATTGTATCATTCATACACATTTCCCTTATGGAAGGCACATATTTTGAATGGCTTAATACGCTGAACTATGCTGCCCTGATGCACAAATGTACAAGCAGGCATACAAACACACATTCACAGAAACAAAAAGACACAAACACACACAATGCATCCTCAAGCCACACCCTGTCCTGCACTGTACATGACTATGCCCCACACCCCCACTTGATCCCCCAGACACAGAGGCCACATTCTCCTCTCTTTCTTCTCCACTCATCTCCCTACTCTCCTCTTCCTCCTCTGTATCCTATCCTCCCCTCTCCTCTCCCGTGTTCCCCAGGGGTAGACCCAGAGGTGTTAGCCATTCTACAGCTGCTGCTCCTCTCACATTAATCTATAGGAATCAATGGACATTTCATTAGAGTAATCAAGTGTGGACACACGCCACATCCCCCAGCCTGCCCGTCTTTTCTCCCTGTGCTCCACCTAATTGGTCTGAGAGCGGAAAAAATGGGGGCAGAGTGGCGTTCAACTTTCAGAAGAGTGTCATGGCCGACTCTCGTTCTGGATGCTGGCGAGCACACCTAACATGGCCGTGAGAGGGGTGCATGGGAGACGGCAGTGTGCTCTGCAAACACAGCTACTTCACCTTCCCTGCCGTCTCTTCCTTTCTCCTCATGCTCATTCTAGTCTCGATCATGTTAATGTCTCACAATAACAGTTTTATCAGACAGGTCTTACTGACTTCTTTTTTCCTTGAACACTCATTCAAAAATTTGAAGGGTTTTTAGCATTAAAAATAAACATTGAGAACACCAGAACACACAGGGCGCTGAAGGAAAAGACAATCATAAAGAGTTGTGCTGATATACTTGGCCAAGAGAGCTTCCCTCCTGTTCTTTCAGGCAATAAAGCAGTGTATATCCACGCATAACCTCTCCCACACCACATTTTTGTCTCAATTCAATAAACATTTTGCCATTAATTTAACTTCTAAATACATACCAAGCTTGATTTGTTGACCATTTAATTAAAGTCAAATGTTGATTGAATACCGGCACACACACATGCACACAGGCACGAGCACACACGCACACACGCACACACACACACACAAATATTAACAGCAAAGCTGGGTGGAGAAAAGAGAGTATGGGGGAGGGGTAACTGACTGACCTCCTGGCTGGAGGCACTCTAATTTGCCACATTGGGGCCTTCCCTGGAGGCCCCTCTGGACAGGTCATCCAATCAGCCTGGATCAGCTGCCCTCCATCATCCAATCAGCCTGTATCAGCTGCCCTCCATCTCCACAAGACCTTGAGCACTTAACAAGACAACAAGAGGGCCATCCTCTCACCTGACTCTAGCCCACAATCCTGTGTGAGTATTTGAGTCTAAAACAGGTGTGGCGATTGGGAGAAGTATGGGAAATTATATTTTGTGTGTGTGTCCACACTGTAAAATGAAGCTATAAAATCATGGAACTTTGCAAATAAACATGACTGGGTAAATATTGCTCAACTGGACCACAGACATTTTAATATTATGAGTAGGCCTGTATCACATAAGTTTTTTAAAAACTACGTCAGGATGCAGTTTCTCTGACACAAAACTTATTCATGTCTGCTGATGTTGCTTTTTGTTGATAATTTATGATTTATCTCCATAAATCCAGCATCTCTCTCATTCAGCATATACAAAAGACACATGCACACACATACACACACACACAACTTGTATGTATTCTGCCCAAATGGCCTTTTTCCCTACCAAAGAAAGAAAATTCTGAGAAAACCTTTTCTTATTTTAGAAAAATGGCCGTTGGATCAGAGTTGATGAGTGCCTCCTTTCACATGCTGGAAACAGGGCCTCTGGACAGCCCTGGGAGACGTGAGGCAGGTCATCTCTAGAGCAGCCATTAGCCCTCCTTAGGCCCTACCCTCACAGGCTCATTTGCTCTCCTCCAGGCTTTTAAAGGCAGCCAGGACTGCGGCTGCTTCAAGGCCAATGGCAGGTTCATTCCAGGAAAGCATCTTGAGGGGGGTAAGAGCTGGCGGAAGTGATTGTCCGCATCCTCCTGACCAATTATTATATCTGTGACGGCCCTCAAGATATCTCGATGTGAAGAGACAGAGAGTTTCTGAGCACCGCTGACATAATGGAGCCTCTCATAAGGACCAAACGCACATAATGGAGCTAACATCCTTTAATCTAATTCAGGGCTTCCTGGTTTTCTGTTCTTCTTTCATTGATTTCATTTCCACAAAGTTGACAAATACACTAATTGCTATGAGACCTGAAGAAAAAACTAAGTACATCATATAGGCTACTTCAGACTGAAATCTGCCATTAGAGGCTCCTACCTTGCCACAAAACATCTCCCTGAATGTGATGAATCAAACTTCCTGGAAAAAAAACCCTTTCTATATTTCGAGTCAGTGTTTTCAGACAGTGCCAGCTTCAGACAACCGCACTTAAATATACAGATTAGGTATATATCTTCCATCAGGTAAAGGAGAAATAACACAGTAATCAACAAACAAGCACGCTATGAAAGACATGTCAGTACATTTGACACGATCATTAGAGGTATCATACAGAGACTGCAGCTATGATTAATGTAGCCTGGGTTTTAATTGCATTAACTGCAGGGTAACCCAGGATTATGAGCAATGGAAAGCAGCTGGCTTTCTATTTCATGAAACAAGTATATGGTAGTTAGAATGAAGAACATAAAAGCAAATATTCCCACAAGAGAGCAGGAACGGTCTGAGAGGTTTCTGGATGGTGTGAGGTACGTGGAATATGAGAAGTGGTGGTGAAGCGCTGGTGTCTGTGTGCATGCGCATTAGCCCTGGTGAAGGGAGAGGATCTTGTGGAAGAGCAGCTGGGTCTGTCTCTGTATGCCTCAGTGAACAGACCAGTCGGTCAGTTCTGGAGCTGAAGTGTGCCATCCCAGAGGCCCCCAATCAACGAGTGGCCTTCAGGTGGTGGGGCTGGGGGGAGGGGGGGGCGTGGGTGGGGGGACTTGGGGTGATGTCCGACATGCTCACTTTGCCATGTCAAAGCCGTTGGAGATGCAAGCTTCCCTTTTCCAAGTCTGGAACCATGAGTGGTTGAAGGACATTTTGAAAGTCACTTGCAGCTGCTTTTAAAAAATTATATATATATATATATATATATATATATATATATATATATATATATATATATATTTACTTTCAACCTGCAGTTGGAACCCATGACTAACAAATATCATGCTCTGCCTCCACTTCTAACATGATTAAGCTAGTATTGCACACCCACAATTACAGTATAGCCACTTTGCCTAGAACTGCTTATATGCAGGACAGAGAGGGAGTGGTTTCAAGCATGGTGAAACACTGATCCTGACATGGTGACATAACTATTTCTGGCAATGTATCAATGTCCTCTCTCCAAAATGAATTATTCCACATTGAAGTATTCTATAAGTCATTCTGATTCAGAATATTAAAAACTGTAAAAGGTGTTATATTTCAGAATATAGGCTACAGCCAGTTTATCTGGAACTTAATGCTATTTGCTGAGAAAAATGCAATAGAAACAAGGAACCAGGCTTAAGTGGAGTATGCAATATCTTAGATGCATTTGATAACTTTAAACTTTATTCAGGGCAATGTCATCATTTTAAAAACAATTACTTGAAAAGTTATAGACATAAAAAATGTATTATTTTTCTACACAAAAGCAATATGCTTTTAAAATTTTTAAAAGCACTTTTCCTGTACAGGCTTCCAGCTGAATCTGACATGATATAAAAATGACTGATGATGAAATGTTGGGAAACTGTTGAAAACTAGCATGGTCCCTTCCCTTTAATAGGTGGCTCTCTCAATGAACTGATGGATGACTCAATCTAAGTAAGAACTGATATTTTTCTGCAATGTTCCTCTTGCAATGTTGGTTTCTTGATAATTTCATACTGGTTACTATACATTAATCCCTTTTATCACAGATGTAGATGATCAGCGTTTTGTGTTTTATGCAACTGAAATCTGCATGACTATAATAAACCATTTCAGCACACAGAGAAATAAATAAAAACTACAAATCCCAATTCTCCTGTGAGCAGAGGGAAGAATAGTAGCAGACAGCCTGGCATGAGCAAGCAAAAAGAGGTGCATTATGAACTTTTCCAGCCAAGATTCTCACATTTGCAAGGACTAATATCTAACAAATCCCCAAAGTCTCACAGTGGGTCCTGATTGATAGGTCTTGCTGCCCACATACCTGTGGCTGATAGGAGGCTGTCCCCAGTGAGAATATTCTAGAACCCAGGAAACACCTTCCCTGTGAGACCCATGGGTGCAGGGGGAGTGGGAGGGGCACTTATTCTCAGTCACTCTCCCTGCCTGTCTGCTGAAAATGTCATTCCCTGACAGCCCTTTCCAGTCTCTACCTTTCCAGATTCAGCATCTAAGAAAATAATGAAATTAAGACATTCAGTCATGCTTAACCCAGTATCAAATCCCACACTGAAAGAACAAATATTTCCCTATAAACAACCTCAGATATGGATTTCCAACAAAACCAAGGGCAGTGCAAGACAGAATACAGGTGACTTGTTAATTGGAGTGGTGTGTGGTGTTACTGACTTGGTGAACAGAGCAGAGGGCAACAGTTCTTTTATTCCTGTTTTTTCATGTTACTCCATTTGAAAGGATCATGCTTTTAAACACCCGGAGAAGTAATGCATCACCTTCAGGGTCAATCAAATAATCCAATCCATTAACACAGATAGAACACTTGCGAGAATGAGACAGGATGGACGTTTTGCTCATCTAAAGGATTGAAATTTGTGGTTGATTTAGAAATTGTTATAATAACAATTTTATCGGTTCCTAATTAATACGTGACAACTGCATATTCATTGCAGAGCAAATATAAAATGAAAAGAAAGGTTAAAAAAAAAAAAAACTGCAGTAAACCATGCTGTAAACTGAATGCAAAACCAGTCTTGAGAGTTTCACAAGGTCTTGCAAAAAAGTGTTGTCAGAATAGAAATTGATCAATAATGTGTAACGTAGAAACAGCACTTAAAAACAATTCACTCCACACAAGCTAGCCAATGCTTTTCTTATTTCATGAGACACAGAATAACAAATGCTGGAAAACACATATCATCTATATGTTTAGCTATTTCAAATATTAAGATATATAAAATTTCAATATAAAACTTACATAGACTACAACTATTGAAGAGTTGAAGGAAAAAAAAGTTATGTTCAGGGTTCGGAGTACCACACGGGTTCACATAAACAGTTGGAAAACAGCTTCACCAAATAAGGAAAAAGAAGAGAGGAAAGAATGAAAGGTATGGAAGAGAGAGATAGAGAGAGAGCGGAAGTGTATGTGTGTGTGTGAGAGAGAGAGAGAGAGAGAGAGAGAGAGAGAAAGAGAGAGAGAAGCTGATCACCACTCCCCGCAGTAGTGCACCTGCATGCTCTAATTCCTGTTTTGGTGCAGAGGGCTAACACAAGAAAGAGGGTAAAAAAAGAAGAAAAAAAAAGAAAAAAATCTATGCAGGGAGGCAGGGTGAGAGAGAGCGAAAGGGAAAGAGAGCGCGCAGTCTGCACCGAGCCGCTTCCACAGGCAGACTGCGATCAATAAATCAATAGGAAATGCTGGTTGGCTGTAAAATGGGGGAGAGAAGCCGGTGTCAGGCTGTCTGAAGATGGATGGACAGAGAGACCGGGAGCCTGAGGAGAGGCCAGGGGTGACTGTCACCTTGAGACGAGATCGCGGGCTGCTGGCCTGACAGAGCTCTGAGCCTCCACTTCATGATGAAGTGCTGGGGCAGGGCTGGCTGGAGCACATGGCCCCTCCCCCTGCACCCCCCCTCCCCTCCCCTCCCCTCCCATCCCTCCAGTCCCTTTGCCCCTCCCTGCTGCCCCATCTGCTTCCCCCCACTGTTGAAAAGATAGTTTCGCCACCACCTTGGCCCTGGCAGTGGGCTCCACTCTACCTGCTGTGTCCAGTCCATTGAAGCAGTCGCTTCTTTTGCCTCAACCAAAATGGTCTAAATGCTTTGTGCGGGCTGAGAATCGATCCGGGTAGCAGGGGTCTTCTATTCAACAGCCAGACTTTTGCATAAAGGAAAAAGCTCCTAAATTAGCGGTGGATACACCTGCTATAGACCTTTAAAGGTCTCTCTACTCCCCGGTCTCTTTGGTTTCTGTGCAGTGGCGGTGGTGAGACATGACTACACCCACATACACAAACCTTAAACCCACAAGCTCATTCGACAGTACATGGTACATTCAAATTGGCAAATTGGGGAACCTCATAAGCACCCATCACAATCTATATTTGAATTAAAAAAAGAAAAGACGTATTTTACATAAGACATATAGATACAGGTATATGCCTGCTTTTTTATGTGAAAGAACCCCATATGTACGCGTTCACACATGTAAATTGATTTCTTGTGCTCCTATCCATTGATTGTGTGAATTGATTCTGTGTCTTCTTCTTACTCTCCCACTGCATTCAGAACCATGGCATCCATTTCACAGCATCTCATGCCCTTTCATTCCGCTTTCTTTCTCTGAGTACAAACCAGTTTTCAAGCAAACAATACCATTCTCTGATGATGGATTTTTCAAATGATCACGATGACATCTTTCACCCACTGCCTGGCTGAAAGCGCAGATAATCTTAAGACACACGCCTAGCCGTGTGTTGTTACAGGGCATTGATATAATGAGTATTCTTGTGTGCTACACTTATGCAATAATAAGAACATATGAAGCAGTGTAGCCATCCAATAATGCCTGCTCATTTCAGAAAACAGTACTTTCTAGCAATTCATTTAAAAAAATTATGATCAGTGCATAAAGCATGTTGTTCCAAGGATTTGCTTGCTTAACTCTACAACAGAGTGAAGGCCCATTCACAATATCCATGGGGAAAAAAATATAACAAATAATGCTCCATGTAAAACTATGGGATGCATGCTATTCACAGACAAATCTAGATGATGAATTAAAATCCTACACACATTGGGATGCCTCGTACTGAGATGCACCTTTCTAAATATACATTATTTTTTTTTTAGTTCCCCTCTTGAAAATTATCATAGAGAAACTAGAGGAACTGATCTGAAGGACGTTTAGATCAAGCCACCTGACATTAACCCAGAATTCAGCTGCATTTGTCCACTTAATTTAAACACAAATGTTTGTCCTTTGATTTTAAGGACATTTCCAGAGAGCTTAATGTGGCAATATGGGAATTCACTCCTGTGGGGGTCAGTGCGATGGTGACTTACAGCTCTAGTATTATAAACACTCACACAGCACATTTAAAAAATATTCAATTTGGTACATTATAAATAAGTCATCAATCATCACTCATCAGTGTTTAATGTCTATGATCATTGTAATAATGAATTATTGTGCATTTCACACACGCAATTTTATCTGGTGTATGTACCCCGACAAACAGTGCATATCTTTTGACAAAACATGTTTAAATTTAAGGTTTACATTTTTGAGATTTTTTATTTTATTTTACATTTTATTGTATCATTTAGGCCCCTTCACGTGGACTACGCCAGGCAGGGCAGGGTGCAGGCTGTGGGCGGAGCTCTGTCGCCGGGCCAGGCAGGCTGGAACGGCACCGCGCGGGCACATGGTTCTGCTTGCTCATCAGCATGGCCGTATCTCGTAATTGAAATCTCAAAGGGGGGAAAAAGGAGGAGTAAAAAAGGATGATTTGTGTTAGCTCTTCCAGCCAATGAGGCAAACTCCTCGTTTTCTGTCTTCCTGATTTCTTTTTTCATTGCTCTTTTGCGCCGGAGGCTCTCTGGCCTTGTCAAAACATATCATCCAGTTAGAGGCTAAAAATATTTTCCTATTGATTGGGGCCCATTGATTTTTTTTTTTTTTAAATCAGTACATTGGCTTAGAAAGCGTGCGGGGTGAGGGGTCATAGGTCACAAGCTTAGTCTGCGCTTTTTTATCTGGGTGCTGGGACACGGGCCTGCTGGGGAATTTGATTTCCCCCACCAGGCAGCCACAGTGCACTCTCTGCAGCGATTGGCCCATTCCCTCCCACTTCCGACCCTGTTATTTTCTCTCGGCGCATTAGTGCATCGAGCACAGCGCTCAAATGTAATCATCCCCGCTCATGTATACATTTACAGCATTTTCTATTGATGAGCTGGTGATGCCTCTTTAATAAGTGGAAAGTGAAAATCCAGGCCAGGCTTTGCATGGGTTCTTTTTTATATTAGCAATGTGACGAGCTGCCCACCGAGCTGTCCTCTGGTCAATATGCACGACGGGAAAATGAATCATTCTGTAACGCAGTGGGCAGCATATGAACGCATTATTAAAGCACATTTATAGATAACATCAACTGTAATAACAAGCACAATAATCACGACTGTGACAACAATACAGATTTTCAATGCTCCTTTTAACGCCAGTGGCGCATCTCTTCCTCCAACACTGCAGACCTGGTGCACTGCTGCAGTACACACGGATGGAGAATATCAGAACTGAGCTTAAGCAGATGTGGTTTAAACATGTACTGTTCTTTGAGGGAACAGTGAAGGAGCGATTAGCTCTTCAAGCACACAACCTCAGTCTGCAGCAGGCTTTTACAGCCAGGCACGAAACAGGACAGCTATGCAACATTACATCCATCAGACTGTACAAATTGTGAAACTGTCTGGAAGAGCATCATTTCAGGGCTAGCATGCTTGCGCATTGCATTGCAATAGGCTGTCAATAATAGGCTGTTGATCAATGTCACTCAAGGACAGGTGGCTTTGTGAGCAAGGCTGTAGCTTGATTCACATCAGGACAAGAATACTCAGCCTGTTCTTATAGTTTAAAGTTTCGAAAGCTCTGGAGAAGGGATGCAGAGCATTATATTAGTTAAGGAATTGGGCTTGTAACTAAACAGTTGGGTCAATGCTGGGGCACTGAGATTGTACCCTTGAGCAAGATACTTAACCTGGATTGCTTCAGTAAATATCCAGCTGTATACATGAACTGCAATGTAAAAATGTAATCTGCATAAGGTGGTCTGAATAAGATAAATTCTGAAATGTAATGTAATGGAAAATTGCTTATTCCAGGATTGGATTCGATTAGTCACTGTGTTCACCTCATTGTATCAAAAACATGCATCTTTCTTGTGATTAAACGTTAATTGTTTTAAAGCTAGAAGCCTATGAAAACAGAACGCTCAGCCACCATCCAGCTATCAAGCAAGACCCAGCAGATAGAATTGACGTGTCGACAGCCACCTAGAGAAGCACGAAGCATGTCCCTGCAGTGCTGATAGTGATATCAGTGATATCACCAGAGACAATGAAATGTGAAAACATGTAGAAAAACACAATTATAGAAGAAAATAAAAAATAACCTAAAAGTTTAAGAAGGGGACTGGAAGAGGGACGGAACAAATTTTTATTAAAAATATTTCTGGGATACTCGTATTGACGGGGGTGTTAATGCACCGGACATTCACCCCTGAGGTGAGGATTCTGGGAAGAATGAAAATGACCATTAATCATGGGGATCTGACAGCTGCAGCGGTCGCATGTGGGATGGAGTTTAATGGCTTCGGCCTTGTCTCCAGAGAGATGGGATTGTGTTGCAAAAATCATTGGGTGTAATGCTGAGATTCTGCAATTCTGTGCCATTAGTGGTGCTGAGGGGGAGAGAGAGAGAGGGGCTGCCCACATCAGGCTGCCTGGCTGTCCAGCTGCAGGACTCTCTCTCCTGCTTTAGAAAAGAAAGGAGTTTTGTGGAGGCGGGGGGGGGGTTTCATTGTGTATCCCTGGAGGTTTTTGTGTTTTCTCATTCAATTCTGTGAGAGAGCCAAGTTACACATCCCAGTGAAAAATAAATAAATAAACCGTTTGCATGGAAAAAGTGTATTTAGCTCTAAGTCAAAGGACAAATGTTGGTTGAATCCGGGCATATATCATTTAAGGGACAAATACAGGGTTTCTTGGCAACAACCTCTTAAGAAATCCCTGTTTGTGGTTGTGCTTGCAGGCCCCTTCACCAACACACACTGATATGGTACGGTATGTGCGGATTGGTGCAACATACAGTTGTGCTCGTGCTTGTTCAGAATCACAGGGGGTGACTGTGTAGCATAGTGGTTAGGGAACTAGACTCACAATGTTCCGGCTGTAGCTTCAGTTCCCAGGTGGGGCACTGTCATTGCACCCATGAGCAAGGTACTTAACCTGAATTACTTCAGTAAACATCGAGCTGTATAAATGGATTGTATGTAAAGAATGTAAGCTGCATAAGTCGCTGTGGATAAGTGTGTCTGCTAAATGTAAGAAATGAAATGTGAGCTCTAGGACTTTCTCCCCCACTGGGTATACAGAAATTTTTTTAAATTTTTATTACACCCCCTCCAACAATACTAGAGGGTTAAAGCGCATGGTTTCCATTGTAAAAACATGAGACACTACCTGCTTGCATAAATCGAATATTAGAATAACAACATAACTCACATAGTATGATGAGATGAGAAATCAATGTGCTATTGACCCACTTCGGCATGGCGGTGTCCAGCTTGCCCTTTGCGGTTGGCTAAAGCCCACTTTGCGATTACAAAGAGCCCCAACCCGACTCCCATCCCCTCATCAGGCCAGACTGCACCATTTCAGTGTGCATACAGATTGCTATTTGTCAATGTTTTACGTCTGTACTGCACATAGATTGGGACGTGACACCTCTGTGCTGTTACGGTTGCGCAGGTGAGAGACGATCAGGGTTTACACCTGGCAACGGTGGGACAGTGGAGGCAGAGTTTTGATGCTTATGTGGAGTCAACGATCTGCATTTAATACATTTTTTGTTGCTATTTATGATACCAGATCCCAATCCACATAGAATGAACAAAAAAATCACCAAAAATGATCTTGTGACTGCAGTAGTCTGTAGAAAAACAAATCAACATTCATTTTTAGTTTTCATTTTGTTTTTATAAAGGACTACTTGTTAAACAGTAAAATTAATATTTCACTCGAAATCTGCTGAATGTTTAAATGCACTATCAGTCATGCAGACCTTCAGAGAAAAACCTTAACAACTACACCTCAATAGTTCTGGAACAAGACTAAAATGACAAATACATTTTATGCAAAGCCAAACAAGACCAAAGCCTTATGCAAAATAGTCCCAGGGTAGGCCTTTAAAAAAAATCAAAAGCTTACAGACAGCACTTGCTGGACATACAAAGCAATTATTTGGCATATAGACTTATAGTGGGTGAATACAGTGCTTTAGTGGTCATGGGCATCCCTTTTGAAACTTGTGTCTGACCTCTGTGCCTGACAACAAAAACTTGGTAGTTTTCTTTAGTGGACACTAGAAATCTCTGTCAATCACCGGGTCCTGTCCTACTCCCCCCTGATCCTCCAAGTGCAGAGACAGCTCTGGAGTGGTCACAGTGGCCAGCGCCAGCCTGTGACCTACGGAGTCCGCACAAACCCCCACACCTCCCTCTCACATTACATCTCTGACTGTCCCTCTGCTCAGCATGAGGTCGGAGGTCAGAGGTCAGGGTGGCCCCATCCCCTTGGAGATGATGCGCATCAGGTCCCTGGCCTCTTGCCATCAGAGATGATCGCCTTTTGGGCTGACACCCCCCTCCCCCCCCCCATTGCAGATGGTCCCATATTTCAGATTTTATCCTGAATGGCAGAGCCCTCTGAAAAGGTCATTTCTTTTCTTTCAGAGCAGCGGGATCAATTTTTCTATCTCTTTAGGTGAGTGTACCTGTATGTGTATGTGCATGAGTGTATGAGAGTGTATGTGTATGTGAGTGTGTGTGTATGTGTTTATGTGTGTGTGTGCGTGTGTGGGCGTTTGCGTGTGCATATGTATGCGTATGCCAACATAGGCTGGCTCAAACATCTGTAAACTGGCTGTTTTCCACATTACACTGAGGGCCAGACCCATAAGGTTTAGGAGCCATTGAAAATGATGTGGCCTCATGTCTGGATCATCGAAACATCTGATCTCAGACAGCTGCGTAAGTGACCTTGTGATCTTGCTGGATGGGTGCACTTCTTATACTTTTATAAATATTTTAAAAAGTCATTATCTCACCTACTGTAGGATTTATAGCACAATAAGAAATCCATGGGGCCCAATATCCTGGATCTCTCAGACTCGGTAATTTGTAAATGATCAATAATCAAATCAATTAGGGATTCAACAAGCTGAAAGGCTACACAGTGGACAAACTCCATATGCCTATATATCTCTACTATTGCGGAGCGAGGCTCTTTCAAGCCTCTTTTTAAGGGACTTATTAAAACACAAAGTAGAACTCTGCAAAACTCTGTCTAATGTGTAGACACAAGGAGAGGACATGCCCTAGAAAACACAATAGGTGAAGACAGAAACAGCACTGATATTACAGATTCTCTGCATTTATCATGAAATCCAGTTATGGGAGCTTAGTCTTAATGAAATTTACTGCTACAATGCACTGAACCTAAGATGATATGACAGGAGAACAAAGGACAGCCACGTCAGTCAAAGTGCATTTGAAGCTGGGATTTTTGGATTGAAAAGCTCCCACAATCTAATTTTCCACCTACGTGTCCAGAGAGTTCCTGCCCCGTTGACATACTGCAGCCATGATGTCATGTAGGGAGCACTGTCCAAATGGCACGGTAAGATTTAAGAACGTCTCTAAATGTGCTCTGTTCGATTGGTTCCAAATGACTTATGGACACAGCATATTGTTTTGACCATCTGAGTTTCAGTTATACAACCGAAGAATGTAGCCTTGTGAAGTAATACAGAAGACAAATGAGCTGCTTTCAAAATTAGCTTTGTTTGTCCAGCAATAGCTGGAGTACAGTTCTTTAAAACCAAATTATATTACCCTTTTATATTTGATAAAAGTCATTAATAAATTGCACATATTGCTTCTAGTGTTATTTAAATGTCCAGATTAAAATGAAAAGCTTACTATTATTTCCTGAATTATTTCTGCCTACTTTGATAAAGAAATATAAAAACTATCACACTGCTATTCTTGCATTGGGGTCTGTTGTACAGCAGTAATCAGCTGCAGAAACAGAAATGATAACGGGATCTTATTTTGAAGAACAAAATCACCTCATTTTCAAAGCTTGTGTATGCTTTGCACTTAGGCTTCCAAGATGCCCAAATTCTGCATAAAACATAGCCTTTCATGTTTGAATATTTTCTATATATATATTGAAAAATACATTTATGTTAATCACAATTCATATAAACACTAATACAGTACAACATGATATACAGCACCGGATCTCAAATACACAAAGATAGTATTCTGAGGCTTGACAAATATAAAAATTGAAGCCTTGCAGCTTCCTTGCGCTTTCCTTTGTCTGCCAATCAATGAGAATTTACAGCTCTGCATCTCTATCATATAATTCCCTTCAGAGCTCTTAAAACGCCCAGACTCACCATAATCCTACCACAGAACTGTAAAGAACAGTACAGCATCAGGAAGTCAGCCAGTTTAACTTGAAAACTATTTGTGGGAACTGAAATGAAGAAATATATGATGCGGTTGAACATATTCATCTGACATGGCTGACAGTTATGGGAAAGAGAATAGGCCCTGGTATTACTGGGACCAAGGCTAAAGAAGACGGCTCCCAAAATAGCAATTTTAGATCACTGATCTGTCGGATATTCATGGATTTGCAGACAACCACTGACATCTGGTGTGATGTAACACACATAGGATATCTACAATGTCTATATGCAATATTTCAGCACAGTTAACTTTTCACACATTGTAGCTAAAACAAAACAAAATTAAACCAATTGAACTAATTTAAAAACAACAACAACAACAATGGTGATAATAATAATCATTATCATAAAAATCATAATATATTAGAGAGCACATCTTATGAGAGACTGATGTTTCCATCAGACATTTTGTACCATTGCTGATTGCACTTGGTCCTCATTTGCTGAAAGAAATGGCCCTTCGCCAGCTGCTGACAGGTCAGCCAATCACACTGCCAAATTTATTTCTGCTAATCAGGTGACACTGACTGAATCTATCTCAATGAGGACAGAGAGAGAGAAAGAGAGAGAGAGAGAGAGAGAGAGAAAGGGAGAGGGAGAGGGAGAGAGAGAGAGAGAGAGAGAGGAGAGAGAGAGAGAGAGAGACCTTCCAATTAACTGACAGGTGCAGCGAGACCACTTACATCTGAACTAATCTAATTCCGAATGTGGCAGTGATTGTATCATTAATAAACATTTCCTTTATGGAAGGCACACATTTTGAATGGTCTAAAACAGCAGTGAACACACATTCACATAAACAGGAAAACACAACAGCAAAAATAATAATAATAATAATAATAATAATGAGAGAGAGAGAGAGAGAGCTCTGGGCTTTGAATTGAGATCTTCTCAATCCTTTCTATTTGTCAGGAGCCACTGAGAACCACTGTGATACATTCAAGAATCCAATGTGCATTTAGAAAGTTTTAAAAAAAATAGCAGAATGGTCAGAGTTAGGGTTAAGACCATAAGATAGGGACTAAGAGTTTAAGATATGAAGCTAGCAGAAAGACTAGATTTGATCTTAGCAAACATGATTAGATTTTACGTAGTGCATTATTATCATGTCATAACCGCTTTATAAATCATTCCTCTAATGTTCCAATACATTATGAAGGATGACATAACTTACGTAAAATGCTATTTTCATAACGATGTGCATGATTGCTTAAGGTCAACCACTTACATCAAAGGAATACACAAATTCATATGAATGATTTCTAAAGGTGGCATGGTGCTATAATCGTGCCATAGGATGGCATTAGAAAAGCACTCAAAATGGGGTGATCAAAAAGAAACCTGCATCACCCAGGTACAACTACATGTTGCACCTAATTAATGAGCTTTATGACAGGCATCTGGACTTCATGAGCCTCCAGCTCTGTGACTGGGCCGAGGAGGCACTGCACAGAGAGCTGAGCTCCTTGTGCAAGAGGTCAGGGGTTAACCCTTGTGAAAAGGGGGTCTAAAAATCAGCATTTAACCACCCAAAACAAACCGGCAGGCACTCCAAGGGGAGGGGCGGGGGTGGAGGTTTTAAGAGGAGGGGGTACGATGACAGCACTGTGGAGGATGTGACTGGGCTAAAACCTAGTTAATTTTTAAAGCCGATCCCAGGAGAGGTGGGGCTGATCAAACGGACAGAGGCTCAGGCAGAGCACACGCGTTAACTCCTTCCTCCCTGACCCTGACCCCGAGGCCGGCCCGGCACCCGCACGGCCTGTATTTACATTCACCGTGAAAGGAAAAACATCTCCGCCTAATGCTAATGACCAGAGCAGGGTGACAGGGTGAAGAACCAATAACGTCCTCCCCTCACTCCCTCACGCTCTGCCGGTGAGGGCGGGGACAGACGCATAGGGGCCTGACACGCTAGCTGCTCAATATGAGCACTGTTATTGCATGTGAATTCGTATTAAAAATATGGCAAGCATTCTCACACACACACACACACACACATAAATATACAGTGAGCTACAGAATGTTTTGGACAAAGGGATATTTTTGTGCGTATACATGTGTGCATGCTTGCCATATTTTACATGTATGCATATATACATATACATGCACATGCATGCACGCGCACGCGCACACACACACACACACACCTTATTCAGATTCGGGTCCTCATTTTTCTAGTGAATGAGCAAAAGCAGAACAGTCACCAGAAATCACAGACAGAACACAGTAAGCCAATTAGAATAATACCTTCCTCACTATTTGTTCATTGAAGAGCCTAATTACACAGCTTCCTAATTAAAGAGAGCATTTCTTGTCGCACTTACAAAGATAAAGAATAATCGTTGGGCTATTGAGAGATAATTACATTATATGGTACTATAAATAAAGACCACAATACTAACGGCTGTGGAAGGCCTGTTTAATGACTTCATCCTCTCAAAGCCTCACTGGAATTTTGCATTAATATAGAGTGAAGGCTGGTTTGAATCTCCAAAACAGCATTAGTGGTATATCCTAAAGTCAAAACTGAACATGTATTTCTGGAAAAGAAAAGTATATATTTTTTTGTAATGTACTTGATAATCTAACATTATAATCAGCAATGACAGTAAAGACCATGCAAAACTTTTCAAGACCCATTACTGTAAAAACAGACATAAAAATATTTGAAAATAAAAAATACATTTTTTTTTTTTTTATAAACACAAATGTTTTTAGGCTGGATCACAAAGGTTATCAACATAACAACAGCAATCAAATAACAGCCAACTACTATCAAACATGCTTTGCCATTATCAATTTTATACGCAATATTAAGATATATCAGCAGCTTATTGATGGATACAGGTCATACAAAAATAGAAACATCCCAGAATTCTAATGCCATTTTCTAATCATTAAACCATAAATGGGGCTTTCCAGCCCAATGTATTTTTATAATTTTATTCTAAACACTCATTTTGCAAAAAATTATGTTAGTTCATTGTAGATGGAAATAAACAGTTTTATGGTTCAGAGATTAATTTCTGATGCAGTAATCATACCACACTGTCAGTCCGCTAAACCTCTTTTGTGTTCAGTGCAAAATGACACATATCCAGTAAGCATATTATGAAGGCTTTCCTTGGATTATTATTCTTTCGTCTAAGTGAACAATTAAAAAAATGAACGGCACGCATTTGACTCCAGCCGTTGTTGAAACAGCCGATTTATTTTGGTCTGGAAGTCACACAACCTAAATATTGTAATGAACGCCCCCCACCCCCACCCAACCCCCACCCCACCATATCGATCTCTCCCTCAGCCTTTGTGAAAGGCGACATGTTTGCTGCCATACGATAGCCTCAAAAAAAATCTGTTTCTGCCGTTAATCACCACTGTGCTTACAAAACAATGCAGATCAGATGAGGTAAATTTATATACGTTTACCATTGCTTAAATGAACAGAAGACAGTTTGTCATTTCTGTGATTTTAGGCAGTCACATCAGCTGGATTTTAGTAAATAAATGACAGATGTATTATTTACAATGACTGGTTTGATGCAGTTGACTCTGAGCAGTTCCCTCTTGGATGATTAGATGTATCCAAGAGGGATACCTGCATGAAACCTGCATCCCTTCAAGAATGCAGGTTTCATGATGCGATTTCGGAGTTGATACACAGCACTGAGGTAGCGCTGTGGTAAAGCTGATAAAGTGTGTGGCTCTGTTTGAAAAATTCACTCAGTTATTGTATGGCGCTCACAAAAACAACATCCCAAACACAGCATAAGACATGTGCCATAGACAAATATGCAATCAACAATACTAATTATTAAGCCTTTTTAAGACATAATCATCATCATTGTCACCCATCTTCCTTCTCTGGGCTGTGGGCTGGACACTCGACGAGGAAGACTGTGTTCCTATAAGCTAATGTCTCCCCTCACATATGCCTCACTCCCGTTAACTGATCCACAATCCATGGTTGTCTGCATTATACTCAAAGAGATAAAGTGGATTCTCAGCACGGGAGATTCCCTAAATCAGGAAATGGTGTAAAGTGTAAGCTCTCAAGGTATAAGCTGAAAGGAAAGAGGAATGCCCTCAATTACTCTCTGACTCACAAACAGGACCTCCCTCCCTCTTTAAAACACACACACACACACACGTGCGCATGCACTCATACGCAAGAACATGCACACATTCACAAACGCGCACGCAAGCACGCACGCACGCACGCACACACACACTTCCTGCTAATTGGCTGCGGAGCGCTCTCATTTTCTTAAAGGGTGACGGAATTCGGGGAGCGTAGAGGAGAGCGTGCGAAATCCCTAGTCATCGCGCACTGGCTTAATTCCCTTCACCTTAATTCCCGTAATTAATTGACTCCTTATTCCCATTTGATTTACGGGTTCACGAAACAAAAAGGTTACATCTCATTATGGGTTTTTATGTTGCTTTCGGTTGTGTTCTCTTCCCCTCTCCTTTTTCCCTGGCAGTAAACACCTGCAATCTCAGCGGTCCTAAGCCGCTCTGTCTCGGCCCGGCGAGGCCGTCAGTGGCACGAGCGCCCAGATCAATACTCCTTTCTCTCTCCCTGAGCCCACAATAATCTACACAGCACACGCCCGAATTCTACCTTTCTGCACACGTTCTCCATCAAAAGACAGGGCTTTTATGAGTCTGCAGTCAACCAACACGAGTCCTTCATCAACCATGAAGGCACGGCGCGTCTCCCAGAGCAGGCGCTCGCTGACCAAACAAACAAAAGAAAGCAGACACACGCAACACAAATACGAGAGCCATCGTTTGTTAAATGGCTCCTTTGTCTAGAGTGAGAGGACCAGGACAGAACAAAATGAATACTGCTGTATTTTAATATTTCAAAAAGACGTTAAAATCAATATAACAATACTGCCAACGCGTTTTTGTGCTAAACCGATGCCGAAAAATTGATCTATATTCATCATGTAAAAATGTTTGACAGCAATAAATGAACTAGGATTCTATATTTTAACATGGCTATAGATGTCATGACCACTAATCAAAAAGCCATCACGAAAATCACTACATGGAAATCTAAATGAATACATTTAAAATGACAAATTTTTCGTATACATATTTTTGTATATTTTTCTTTTTACAAACACTGCAAACTAAATGCTGAAAGAAGCAACAGAAACAAAGACTGAATGTAAAAGAAGAAATGCATGATTTAATATCGCTCCATTGTTGTTGAGCTCATTTTTTTTTTGGAGGAAGGGGTCATCCGTGAGGTCGTGCCCTTGGCAGCTGCTCCGGACCGGCCGATCAGCCAGATTGACAGGACGACGCTCTGGCCTGTCCGGCCATGATGGCCATTTGGCGATCGCGCTGCCCGGCAGACCGGCCGGTGTCCGGCCCATTGTTCCTCTTGCCCTCTGCTGACCACCCCCCTCCCCTCTGCGCTGGCCTCAGAGGACCGGCTGCCATCGCCACGGTGAGGGGCTGGGCCGGACCGTGCTCCAGCCACCCCCCCTCAGACCTTTCCTCCAGCAAAATCTACAATGTACACAAGCACACTTTGCGTGTTTTAAAGGGCTCTACACTGCATTGTCCAATGTATTAAGCAAAAATAAACAACACCAACAAAGAAAGCTCACTTGAATTTACTGCAGTGGGTATTGATATTATTGCCATTTGCTAAAGATCCTCGCAGTAAACCCAGTTTTAATGAACGCCTAATGATTGCAGCATTAATAATGTGTGTCATAGATGAGAATGTGAATAAACAAAACAACAGAAAGCAGACAAAATTAACAAAGCCCAGAATTGTGAAAAAAGACAGTGAGTTTAATTCCTAACATTTTACGCATGAAGATGGTCTTGCATACTGCCCAAGGTTTTGGCGCCTGTCTGAAAGGAGAGCTGGAGAAGCACCGTTCACACAAAGCATTCTGAGCATCCTATTCTGTGCGGGAGAGAGCGCTAATGATTATTTGCTCTCCACGTGTATCTAAATCACACGGGGTGTTACGCAGAGCACAGTAAATAACTATAAAATAAGGTTTTCTGTGTGTCATAGTGCAAGCGCCGTTCACAGTGCTGTGTAAATTGAATTTAAAGCGTGGCTGATGTGCCTGCTCAGTGTGTGATTGGCTGTGAGGTGCAGAGGGGATCTGGGCTGTGTAGCACTGCCGGTGGAAAGCGTTCTATTGCTGCCTTTGTTGACGGTCTGCACAGGGGGACAACGCCCTCTAGCCACAGATACCGCACACAGCAGGAGGATAATGGAGGGGGATCAATAACCCATCCCCCTAAAACCAGCGAGCGTGCATATGAGCCTGCACAGCAGCAAAAACACAAGTGTTCACAATGCTCACACACACACACACACATGCACAAACAAACACAACCACAGCCACTGGTAATATTCAACTGATTAACTGAAATTTAGCAAAGAAACCCTGCAGGCTATAATGCATTCTTCATTATATTTTCCAATGTAGCCTTGCATCAATTCATTTATTTGCTTTAAACAGCTTGTGAAATAAGACAAAGGAGAAAGACTCAGAAAGATGTTTTCCTGAGATCCTGTGACTGTTGGGCAGTGTGGCCTGTACCATCCTGTGATGAGGATGTTGTGATCACACAGCACCACGTTGCTGTAACTAGCCCCTGTGATTTCACTGGCTAATAAATCTGACTGTAGCCTGAAGCATTTGGCTGGGTTCTGTTATGCCCTTGGTCCTAGTATGACTTAGAGAGCTAGCCAATGCAGCAGTTTAACAGTGAGAGCACGGACCCATGTGTAATGTGAAGACCATGGTCTACGGAGGTCAATTAACACTACAGGAGAGGATTCTGTCAGAGAGGAATCTAGCTGGAAGACCTAAGCTTAATGACAGAAATTCAGAACAATCTGTTATCCTTGATGAGTCAGCAGACTGGTTTCAGGCATCAAGTGATTCCTTATGAATACAGCCACCCCAGCTTAATTTATCTCCAGGTGGGAAATGTGCGAGTCAAATAACTATTTTTTTCTCACTTATCAAAGAGTTGTGTGCATGCATGCTCTTCACCTCAAGTGCAAATCATACAGGGTCAATATCTTACACAAGAAACTGTAAAGTTTTAAATTCCTTCATAGTTAAACCTGAAGACCTCACACAGTGTCTTGTCTTATTGTATTTCCATATTCATAGAAGGAAATATTATAAGTGGCACTTCTACTGCCATGAAACATTTTAGCTGCATATGACATTTTTTATTACCAAACCAGATCCACAGAAACTCACACAATTTATACTTCATGACTTATCTGTTCACATGTCTCAATGATTTATTGAGTCAATGGAAGTACAGTACAGTGCCTTGGTCATGGCTCAAATCCAGACTGAAATCTGGTAGTTAGAAGCTCAATGTGTTATAGCACTTTGGTAGGGGAACTGTTGTTGGATAGGTATGAAAGCACTTGCCTCAAGTTAGGCTTTCACCAGCAAGCTCCCATTGGAACAGGAGGATGTGGCACACAGTATGGAATGCTTGTGTAGTGTGTATTTAAAAGTTATCTTTTTGAGTCTTGTAAAGCTTAATGCGATAATCTCTGCCTCCCCTACAGTCCATTTCATGAGCCATTTTGTAAGGTGTTCACACTGGGCAGCAGACAATATGGCAGTAAATCCAAATCCCCTCAAACACAGCTTCAATCTGTCTGGACAGCCTGACATTTTTATAAAGCTTCAAAGACCTCTCTGCTGAGTTTTAACATTCAATTTAAGGTACTGGCTATGTGCAGAAGCTCAGGTAACAATGCATAACAGTGAATGCGTGAGAGTATGTGCAGTCATTAGTGCAGTTCTAAAAAAGGTTCTGGCCCACATGCACAGTCTGGAGCTGCTGTGCTAGCCTGCATGTGCTGGGGCACATGGACCCAGCCCCTGAGTGTGTGGCTGCAGATCAGAGGATGCGTCTTCTGTAGCTCACTTCAGCATCACCAAAATACCACAGCCAACACTTGCATTATAACATCCCCAGGCAAAGACCTCAGATTTAGGGTCACAGGCATGACTAACTGGTTTGTCTTTCACAGTTATTTATTTTCTTACTTTACTTTCAAGTTTTAAATCTCAAAATGTGGCCCTTGAGTTGCCACGGTAGCAGCTGCACCTGTGAAAGAAACAGTGTGTACACTTCTAACACAGCCACCTGGGAGCCGGCCCACACCACAGGCCACACTGTACTACAATGGAAAGGTGTACCTCTCACAGCTGATAGTAACTTTATGCATAACGCACCTTTCATACAACTGTTAAAGACCAAAGTGCATACAGAGTAACAAATAAAAAGAATCAATCAAAGAGCCTAAAAAACAAATATGACAGCCGATAGCATGGCTGCTGGCAACATTTCTAAGAAACATGTAATGTAAAAATGTATAAAAGTGGCTTTCATTCATTCTCGGCAGGACATTACAATATACTGCAAAGTAAGAAGTATATGGATGTTTGTGTGTCTCAAATGTAATAAAATTTGGTAAATGGCAATGAGTTTCTTACACTGTCCAAAAATACACTATCAAAAATATGATGTGAATTCCTTCTTATAGTGAAACACCTCCAAAGCACCTGCCTGGTGACTTCCCCTCATAAAAGAGGAAGAAAATACAGCAATGTAGCTTTTAGCTCTTCTGAAAGGAAGAGCTGAAAGAGACCCAGCATGGGCTTCAAGGTCTCAAGCTAGCAGGTATCCAACCTTGAGTGGACTTCCTATTTATTTATTGGGTGACTTTATTAATAATTCCCAGTGCAAGCCATAGTAATGAAGTTAAATTCTGGGCAAATAAATGGGTGGCCATGACTCCTGGATATGTGCATGTGTGTACGTATGTGTGTACATGTGTGTGTGTGTATGGGTGTGTGCGTGTGTGTTCCCATCAGGCTACAGACACAAGACTGTGCTACATAAACAGAGTATGACACGCATCAATATGCACCACGGGGCATCGGCCTCATGTCAAATTAAAGCCCCCAGAAGCCCCAGGAGAGGGTTCCTGGCCATAATAAAAATCCATAATCAGGACGCAATTATGAATAAAATACTTGGCCTGCCAAAAATGGCCTACAATGGAAAAATGTTTACCCATCACAAAGATTTAAGAAACATGGTACACAATGACCATTAGAAATCTCAAGGACCAATGGTTCTCATTGCTCAGCAGTGTTTTTTACACTTACTGTTTCAAAACGAAATGAGCATTACATTCAATTTGAATGTGTTATTTCAACATTATCTATCGGAGGTTCAGAAATGCAGGGCTTACTCACTTATCACATTACTACTCTATTTTAATTCTGTACTTGGTGCCCTCAGTCACACAGTAAAGCCCCAGGTTAAGTTGACTCATGGGCCTCAGCACTACTAATTGATCTGGGAACATTGGGGATCGGTGTCAACAACAGCTCCGGTGGACTACTTATTCAAGCCAGCGAGAATATACAAGATGTCTGAACTGGGCGTGTGAAAATTATGAGAGCAGCTTTCTACCGAAACATTCAAAATCAGACATGAATGTACAATTACATAATGTAACCTGCACCACAAACATTAAACAGCGACACCGCCAAATCTCTGAGCGCGGCAGCCGTTAGCTAATTGGCCCACAGCTGATTCATTTCACAAACCTGAGATTTGGAGATTTATATTTGCGTGCGCTGGCAGGCTGCCAGGGGAGTGAGATGGCGGCCAGGAATCCAGAGCCAGAGTCAGACGCAGAGAAAGCAGACGTGCGTGTGCCTGAACACGGCTCAGTTCAGCCTCACACTCCGCCCCTCGCTGCCACGACATGCTCAGCACAGGGGGGACTTCATTGGAAAATTGATAATTGATTTAAGCCAGTCGCTTGGATTTTCTCTGCTTCAGCTGAAGCTTTCCAAATTAGAAAAGGGGATTTCCCTGAGAGTCCCTCCCCAATCACACCTAAAAGATGTCTGTCCGAGTGAGTCTTTGCAGCTGCGCTCCGCATTTTCACTGCCATGTTGGCCTCAATGATTATTGCTGAATGAGGCCCAAGCAATGGAAAGTAGAATCATAATATAAAGGATGCAACAGCATCAAGGGAATGTACATGACAGAAAAGATACAGGAGTCATGCAGAGGAGAGGTAATATGGGACTAAAGATGGCACATTATGGCTCCAAGTCATCAACTGTAAATGTTGGACGAATTGGATGCATCATTACCGAATATGTGATCAAGGTTCTCTGGAAGCCTTGTGGTTGTGTACACAATTAAATTGCTTTTCCTTTTTCTTTCATCGCTTGTCTAGTTCCCTTCATCATAACTCACTACTGCCCACCCCCATCTCCCAGCACACCCACCCCACATCACTCTCTACAAATAGCCGGAAGGAAGAATTTGTAGACGTTATTTATTTTGTAAGGTCTATTTTTTTCCTGCCAAATCCCTGCCTGCTGTCTCTGTAAACCTGTTTGAGTGGGCACAGGCTCAACAGCAGAAACATCAACCATTTTGGCTCCAGGCATTTTCTCCTGCTCTCCCTTCTGAGGGCCAAATGAAATTACCTACTTCTCATGACCAGGGGGGTGTGAAACCGTGGCAACTGGGACACTTCCTGGCTCAGACCAACCAGATGGACTCCTAAGGCTCACAAATTAACAATACATCCATAGAGTCCATATCAACACACACAGGTCTCCATTCCCTACGATGCTGTCAATAACTAATACTAAAATTTCAATAAAATGTCAGTCCAATAGGTGCGATTGGAGATTTAAATTAATTTAGGCTGCTAATTTATATACGTGAATGTAGCAGATCCACCAATAAATGCAGCTGGTTCAGATTTGCTTCACAGGTTCGAACGCTAACATTAGCTAGCTAGCTACTGCTGGCTAAGTATGTCAGCAAGACATTATTTATAGTACTTCATTGTGGGACGTAATTTCAGCTGAGCATCCTGCTGTAAAAGAGTAAACAATCCTGACATTAGTCTGCAGCTAGTTACAACTCCTTATATTTAACCATACAGCTAGCTTGCTAATTAGCACACTTATTGAATACTCATTGAAAGATTCACTGATCCAAATTTATTATTTCAAGTTTAGTGTTAAAGTGATTTTGATCCTGGCATTTGTTTTAGAATTATATTGAGCATCAAGCATGCTACATCTATTCAGTAATACTGAATGCAGTTCCAAACAGCTTGACATCTACTAACAGATGACTGAATTTTGTGATGACAAGAAAAAAATGAATGTTCTCATATCTATATTCTTATATAAAAACATTTACCCATCCAGAAACTCTTCTAGATAAAAAAAAAGGTGGGTTTCAATATTTTTGAGACTTTGAGAAACGTCCAGACTAAATGTTTTTAGAAGGCCGTGTTTATTTGGAGGCCATGTGGGAAGCGTAATAGGATGACACGTACAAGACTGTCAGTGCCAAATATTTTACTCTTATTATCATTCCATGCTTATGACTGCTGCTTTATTTTACAGAGCTGATGGGTATTTACTCATTTACTGTTTAAGAGGACGCATCTTCCTGGGAGGAAAAATGGCCGTTGTCATTTATTGGAATGCCTTTTACCCCAGCAGCTCTTCCTGGGCATTACATTTTATAGTTCCCAAATAAAAAATGAATCATCCCATGTTTCAAAAGAGGAATATTTAACAAGTCAACGGTGGCATGTTTTTTTTTCTTCTCCTGAGTGTACACCGTCATTCATCAACAGGAGCGCACTTTAATTAAAGGCCGGCCTCTGGGCTGTCATAGCGGAACAGTGGTTGATGGGTTTTGAGTGAATTGCAAGATACCAGGCCTATAATTACAGTGGGCCTCATCGCAACTCTGAGGTTACAGTATTTTCATTCCGTGCTGGGAGCAGCATAAGGCTTTGGAAATGGCTTTTACTTTGCATATAATATGCATAATGAATTCCTGAGTGTTAACCTCCCCTACATAATCACTGGAGTCCCTTCGCTCAAACATCTATATACCAAATGGGACAATGTCAACAAAATCCTTCTCTGCATCAGTGCAAATGGGATAGTGCACTAGAAATACAGCCCATCGAATAAAATAAACCTAAACACAATGTTGTTAAAAGGCTGGAACACTGCTGATCTCAATACATTGTTGGCTCTTCTCATTCCCTGCCAGAGAGAACCAATACTGCCCCAGTCCTACACAAGTGTCGAGAGGCACTTTTGAGCCCTGTGAGGGGGTGTCCAGGTTGTGATTAGACAGGAAGTGCAGACAGGATGGTGTGAAGAGGGGGCTGTTATTGTACCCTTGATGCCAAAGCAATTTACTCTCACAATCCTCTCACAATTATCTGAAATCAATGAAATGGGCCCGCCCACACGCCGCCACCACTACCCCCAAAAAACCTTTATTGGATTCTTTTAGTGCTTCATGCATTTAACCTTTCCCTCGTCCCTGAAGCAGCGCACACACGAAAAAGGCTTCCCCATTAGAGGGAACAGCTGTGGGACTGCAGCACAGCCACAGCAATTTGTATGTGCAAAAGAGAGTCAGGGATGAGCTTCATTTTATAGGGGGGGGAGGAAGATATGTGATATGTGGTTTGGATTACATTTCTATTGTACTGCTTTAGTTACTGATTTCTTTGGGCGAACAATTGTTTATTCCCTCCCTTCCCCCCAATTCGGAATGGCAAATGATAATTGTGCCCATCCATTAAAGCAGCAGCTTTCCTAAGTACATTGAAAAAAAATCCTTGGTTGCTTTAGCAGTATATTTGGGGTCATTGTCTGGCTGCAAGAGAAAGCACCAATGACTTTTGAGGCATTTGGTTGGATCTAAGCAGTTAGGTGTTTCTGCACACTTCAGAAGACAGTACATCCTGCAGCAGCACATCACCAATGAAGGCAAGGGAGCCAGTTCCAATGGCAGCCAAACATGCCCGAGCCATTACACTACCTCCACCACATTTCACAGATGATGGGGTGGGGGGCTTTTGGAGCAGTTCCTTTCTCTCTCCACACTTTCTTCTTTTCATCACTTTGGGCTGCAATTCCTACACGGATCACCCAGTATGGATGTAAATATCCTCAAATTAAAGCTGACATTCTGCACTTTTACCTCATATTCACCGTTTTATTTCAAATCCAATGTGCTGGAGTACAAAGCCAAAATAACAAAAATTGTGTCACTGCCCCAATACTTTTAACGCATTTAAATGTAGATAGAAACTGGGCCAGTATGTGAAAGAAAAGGAAAAACTCTTGGGACTGTGAGACTTTCTCTCAAGACTGCTTCAGGCAACAGTCCTCTCTTTGTTGAATATTTCATCAATCCTGGACAGTGCAAGTAATTAATCCAGACAGCCAACAGATCACTCACCTCAAAAGGAAACAATGCCTTTTCAACCACATATAAACATTACCATTTTTGTGAAGGCCAAAATGCAAGCAGAGGTGCAAAATCAGTTACATTACATTACAGTTACAAATAATGTCTGAGAACTATGTGGTATTTAAACTTACACATACCTGAAGGCAATACCCACACACTGTGTGGTGTTTTTAAACATCACTAGCAACAACTAATAACTCCCTATTATGTCATAGTGTTTACATTTTCTGTCTTGTTATGCAAATTTTACACAACTTCTAAATCTGCCTGTTTTTATTGGTCTCCGCTTGTTATTTTAAAAGCATAGTTTTTATGATTTAATTCTGCATTTTTGCTAAATTACTCATTACAGTAATTATTTTCTCATTACAGTAATCATTATCTCATTGCTGTAAAATGTTATAAAGAAATAAAGCAAAATGTTACCCTAAATCACAACAAAGCTAATACCTGAAGCTCCCAAAGACATGGGATCATTCCACCAACAAAAGGTGATCTAACATACCGGTGACCCAAAATTAATTTATATTGGCATTTAATTCTTATAAAGCTGTTACTGCTGCAACAGCAAATGCCACTTAACATTAGCAAAGCAGCTGCTGATTAAAAGGGTTAAACTGGGGTTCAAGGTTCAGAGCTCGACTCTGCCTCGCTCTCCACAAAGAAATCAATGACTGAGGCACAGTGACATTTTCGTCTAAAGGTCTTGCGTATTTGTTTTCTGGACTACGGAAATTATCCCTAATGTACATAGCGGGACCCAGAGGATGAAGGCCACAAAGGAATTTTTTTCTTCTTCCTTTTAATCCATCTCCTCCACCTTCTACTCTTCCTCCAGCCCCCCTTCCCCAATCATCCCGTTTCCTTCCCCCTTTCTTCTGGTCCCATCACAGAGACAATCACCAATTACCCTTATCCGTCTGTGCTATCTCATCTGGGTTCATTTTGGAGATGAAGTTTCCTAGGTGGGACTGTGGCTGCCCAATCCTCTCTCTGTCTATCAGGGAACCCCTCTACTGCTGTTCCCTGATTGACAGCTGGTGAGCAAATCAATAATTATCAAATTGCAGGTGCTGTTGCCCAGGATGGTGCAGAGTAAACATTCACACGTACAGCACTGCTAATCTAACTATGCAAGCGTGCAGTCGCAGCGGATTTGGTCAAACACGCAACAGATTAACAGCCAGGGGTTTGTGCATATTTTACTTTGGCCATTCTATTTGCGAAATACCCTTTACTTTTATCCATCTGCCACAAGCCCAGGTAAGTGAAAAAACAAAAACAAAATGCACACACATATATTGCCACCAATTAATTTAAGATATACAGATAAATAAAAATGAAGTATGCTGACTAATTTGAAATCCCAAAGAAAAGAATATTAATTAATTGAGCAGATGGAGAATGTCTATCCCTATTAGTGGTGCACATAAAGGGAATTGTGGGGTATGCTGATCCTGACCAACTCTCACAACACTCTGCAGTGTGAGGGCCAATGCTGGTCAGGCCATAAGCAATGTTCAGTTAATGACTGCTTACTGCTTTCCATACCATTGTGGTTTGTGAACATATTTCATGATAAAGGTTTGCGGAACTTAAGCTGCAGATTTCATGGAATTCCAAATTTCTTTGCTTGAGCAATCACACATGAACATCTTACATATCTTTCAGATTATAATTCATGAAGCATGGAAAGGCTAAGGCACAGGTTCTCCAGACAGAGCGAACAGCATTGTTTTATTACAGATCATACAATAAAAGGAGAGTAAAAGGAAGTGAAGTGAAAAAACAAGCGCTGCTACTATGAGTGGAGCTTCGCTCACCTTCAGCCTTCCATTTAACTCACTGTTCTCCTCTCTGAGTTCCTACTGCATAAAGGTGGACGTGGTCCAGGTGATACAATCTGGAGTGTTTTAGGACCTGCGTTTAAAACACATCCAGTGCACAGCTGGGTAGGGTGGGGTGATGCGGGTGCCCCTCGACGGCCCACCACTGGGTCACGAGGATGATGATTGTACACAGAAATCAATACGAGCGAAGCCATCGCCATTGGAAGATGGTTCCCTGGAAGGTCATCGATGAGTGTCCTCATTCCATACCACTCCTGGAGAGTGACATTCTGACTGACACTGGAACAGCTAATGAGTATCAATTAAATTTGACAGCTGATACCAGCAAGAACCAACACAGAAGAAAAAACAACACGGGCTTTTCTCTTTGGGGGCTCACAACCGATCCGATGAAGTTACAGTATGCTTAGCTGAACACACATTAATATTCAGAAAATCATAACTTTAAACCCAGCTAATATATTTTGATCAAACTTTAAAAAAATCTGTGACACAATGTATCAACCAAGCTGACAAATGCAGTGAGAATAAACTCTGCACTACAATGTAGAGACACTTGCAGCTATTCATTTATTTACATTAAAATCTCCCAAAAGCAAAAGGATGGGCATTACAAAAATAAACAAGTCGCACATTTTGCGGATAAAAATTACTATAAATACCATCAAAATTGGACAAAAGGGCACATTCTCAGCTCTATTTCTAAAGAATATTAGGAAGGCAGAGTTTGATCTAACGAAGGACCAGAACAAAAGGGATCAGTTTGCAATCCCAATTGCTGCTGGGTTGGTTACTTCTTATGAACTTAAACTAAGGTTTGTAACTACTAATTAAAATTATATCATAATTAAAAAAGATTTAAAAAGTCAACAGGAATTTAAGTGATGTTTCTTATAAATAAAGAATTCAGATACATTAAATAGGTACATTTTAAGGTTCTGAATATTTCATAGTGCTGAACAACCTTCCAACAACCTTCATTGTGTCTAGAAGTGATAGAAAGTAAAGGTTTCATGCACTGTATTCCTGTATAACACTAGGATGTTTGAGAACAAATTATAATCTCTACTCTTGTTCCCCTCATGCAGTATTATTACTTAAATTCTGAGCTACAATCATGTTTGTATCTTTCATGTTGACTTTCTCTTTAAATTAATGACAAAATCGCTGGCAACAGCTGTATCCTCTTGGAAAATTTCAGAACCATCCGAGCACTGACACATTGACAAGATTTCCAGTAATTTTCCATCTCTTTTTTTGCGAACCCCATATGATGACAGCCAAGGCTCTCTCTCTCTTCCTCTATCGATGTTACGTGCCCTTTGTAAGACACCCTGCAGACTCAGGCTCCTCCCCCCCATGGTTTTATCGGACTTGGGAAAGCGGCGGGGCTTCTCACACATTAGGCCCTGTGACATTGCATCACATGAGGTCAGTTATTGCTCCAGAATTCAACTGGAGCTCCATCTATTTGCCAGCGTGGATCAATCCTCACAGCACGCAGAGCATCAGTGGTCAGGCACTCTGGACTCCACACCCTGGGACTGGGTCCATCCGACAACAGTGTGAACATCCGCACATCTGACTGAGAACACAAGCCAACAAGCAAGGACCGTGTTGCACTGAGCCGATCATTCAATGAAAGTGGCGTTTATTAAACTTCTTGCTGTTTCATTTTTTATATATTTATTTTTCATAAACTTGGCACCCAAGGTGGGGCTGAACATGTCCAAATTTCTACCCTAATTTGGAATGTCCAGTTATCTGCAACTGCAGCCACGAGATCATGCGTGAACCCCACTGCTGATTTGGGATTGATTAAAACATGCAATATCACCAGCCTGCTTCTTTTCACACCAGTCCACAGCTAAGCCTGCACAGAGTGGAGTTGGAGGAAGACCATTCATATCCTGCTTTAATTTGCAGTCTATGGGTGACCGATCGCCCAGGAGGGGTCCCCTTAGAGCAATGAAATACAGACCCCTAACCGACTGAACCCTCCCCACATCCTGGGTAACCAATTGCACATAGCCCTGTGGAGCTACCAACCACATTTGGCACTGGCACGGTCTGGATGCGATCTGAGATTGTGGGGCTCATCCTTGCACCACAGCCAAAAGCCCAGCAGTCCATTTGATAAACTTTAGTACATGCACACTTAAATACTACCACAAAGCAATCCAAAAATTATACAGTATTTTCTTTTTTTTTTTTTTACAAACAAAATAATGGAAATAATCTCATCTGTTGAGGAACACAGCAAGATCAGTTTGGTACCCGCATGTTTTTAGCTCCAATAAATTCCCCAAAGTTGTTTAATGAGACGAGGCAGAATCACAGTCAAAGCAGGATTTGTCCAGAGGACGCGAGAGTAATTCATTAGGAGAGTGGCCTGTCAATACGCAGTCCATCTCCCCTCTCACAGCTTCTCTAATGGAATTACCCACTGTCTGATCACCATGATTCTGTCCAGCATTAGCACAATGGAACATGCACATATATTTTCCTGACAATCTGCTCATACTGTCCTGCCTATAAATAACAGAATTTAAAGATGTACAGGGCAAAGAGGGCATTTTTCCTCCTAAGAGCAGTCAATGCCATATACAGCTGAAGATCTCATTTTCAAAATTACTTTTGCTAAAAATTTTACAGAGGCCTAACCAGTTTGTTGAAATTAAACGCACGCTCAGGCATTCTGTTTTCACTTGCCTGCTTGCATATGCATACAAATCAAACTATTTTCATTTTGTTTGTATAACTTTCTTAATCGGTCAGCTGATAAGTTGTCAATTGAGCCTGCATTTCTTGTACTTTCTGTCTGTTTTTGGGGCTATATTTTCACCATGTAGGGAATTACTGCACATCAATCCCTGGTTGTAAGTTGTTAGATGCCAGGAAAATAAAGGAAATTAAAATAAACATGTTAAGAATGATCACTTAAACTCTCAAAAGCCTAAATTGCCAATGAAGTGAGAGGTCTTCATTCAGTTAGGAAGCAGTCTTGTCCACCACCATAAAGGCATGATGATTAAGTTTTCAGGCTACATGTGAGATAATGGCTTTCAGTGCTCAGAAACATGGTGCAGGTCAGCACCAATCTCATGCTAATCCAGTCATGTGGAGCATCTGCCATGCACTTTGCTAAGAGCTGGGTTTTACACTGACACGTAAAGGATCCAGATAAGATCAATGAAACTCAAAAAGAGGAAAATATCAGTTGACCAGGTTATGCCCAGAGAATTGCCATGGCTGTTTTTTAGTTACTCTACTGTAGTTGCAATTTGGCATCCAATAAATCAAACATCAATAATTTATCTGAGGTATTCTCTGTCATACTGGTTAATGGTGAATCTGTGCTGCATGTTTATGGAAGGTAACCGTAGGACACTCATGACACTGCACTCTAGGTTTCAAGCAATTGATATTGAAAACATTGCATTTTTTCCCCCCTTCAAATACTTTTTGCAAATCAAGGAAAAATTAAATAATAACTATATCTGTCCACAGGAGTTCTGCAGAAATGTTATGCTTGGCTTAACTTAAATTTTAAAATAAATACAATTGTTGATTAAATATGTATAATTTGGCCTCGTGTCCATTTTTTTTAAATCCTATTTTTCCAATGTTTGGAATGAATGCATCCTTATATTCAAATTGAAGATCCAGCCAAAGAAACTGATTCATCCCTCCTTCGTCCAACAACTGAAGCTTCATGCATGAACAGCTTCTATTGGAATCCATGGAACCGGTAAGCGGAAACTGTCTACGGTTCTTGTACTGTATATCTTCACGGCTTTTCTGGAGTGGGAGTGTGAGCAGGAGATGGGAGGAGAGCTCGTGTCATACCCGGTCAGTTAACCAATGAAAAGAGAGCATGTGAAAAAATGTGCAATGCCCACCAAAAACTGCCTGTTCAGCTTGAAGGGTCTCACTGGGTTGTTGTACGGCAATATTTTTTTCCTTTTTTTCCCTTATAAATGTGTTTGGTAGACCTGAAAAATAGTATAGAGGGGACTTTTAAGGTGTGAGGCAACTCAGATCATGGTTCTGCATGTCCAAGGTTTACATAAAAAAAACAATAAACCAAGAGACAGGATCAAATGCAGGGATATATAAAATATTCCAGATGAAAGCAGGATCCCAGACCGTGTGCAGGGAGTGATGGGATGCTGCTCCCTGTGGGCCCGTCCTGTGATGGGCAGGTGAGAGGTGATCTCCTGAACAATCAAGAAGCTGCATTCACTGTCGGACGAGGGTGGAGAGAAATGAAGACTGACATGGACAGCATCAAATGGGACAGCCTCACTGCTCCAGAACAGACTGGAGAAGATAAACAGAGCCAGTTTGTTTCATGCTTTAGCCCATTGAACTGGGTTTACAGGGTACCCAAATCAAAGATCAGGGAATTTTGTATGGTATTAGATGGTGGATAAGGACACCTGGCACACTGGGGTAAACTGCTTTCCGGAGACTGGGGGTTAAAATAGGTAATTACGTGAAAATGCCCAAAGAGGTAAGAAAAAAACAAAAAACTGGAGATGCTTTTTGAAAACAGAAAAGTCTCTGCATGAACAGTCACAGTTGTCGCAGTTGTCCCAGGGGCATGTATCAGAAAGCCTGGGTTTTCTATTCTCGTCGAATATGATTTGGCTGCAGCTAGGAAGGTTGTCTGTGAAATGTGTTCAGTGGATCCACACCCAGCTCCCACTGAATATCTGACTGAGAGCAGAACTGGCCAGCAATCTGGGGAGGTGGTGGAGGGGGGCAGGGACATTTGGGGGGAGGAGGGGGCGGGAAATATTGCTGAGGCCGTTATCTTGCGGATACATTCCCCAGATTCTGAGGAGAGGTAGGACTCTGGTCTAATGGTTTATGGTGAGCGGCTAGGAGGTCACTGATCCTGGCTTTGAATGTCATTGACCCCTGTCGTGACCTTAAGAGAGTCACTCAGGGGTTAGGGAATGACCACCTCCTGAGGTGGATGTGATAGGAGGTAAAAGGGTATTGGATGCTCTTCCCAAAAGACCCAAGTGCCTTATAAGACCAGGCATCATTTCAGACAGCACTGTTCACCACAAAGGGCTAACACCTTGACCTGACTTTAAAAACAAATAACTGTAACACACTGTAACACTTCCAAAAGCTGCATCCATAACTGTTCTTAAAAAACCTAGACAGAAATGAAATATACATATCTTTTAAAACTTGTGGACTATTTCTATGTCACAGTACTATTTGAAACCTGGGGTAGCCCTCTACAGTATGCAGTTACAAACAGCTGCTGTGTGTGAAATGATGAATCACAGTCATCTGAGAATCTGAGATTATGACCTGAGTTAATCTCAAATACGTAACCATCTGGGCTGTAATCCAGAGTTTCACCAGTCATCCACCAAGTGTCCCTGTAGGCACTTCAAGTTCAGCAATCATTCGGCAATTAGCTGATGTTTGTGTGTGTGTGCGTGTGTGTGTGTGTGTTTGTGTGTGAGTGTTTGTGTGTGTTTTTATGTGTGCGCGTATTCTTGATGGAGGACTTTAACAGTGACATTTCTTTCAGACACTGCAATCTCAATAGCAAATTCAACAATGTAAAAGGGCAGCTACAATATAAATATAAAAAAATAATTACTATATAAAAATAGTCTCTGTGTGATTGTCACAGACAGAATTTGTCTTTAGTTTACAGGGTAAATATAATTGCTGAAAACTCTTTTTCCTTTATTTATTTACACATAAATAGGGGACATCATCCAGTCTGCCTTTCAGCCCAATTATATAACCAACCAGCATTCATTTTCAGCAACCATGGACTTATTCATGTAGTGACAGTAACAGACAAAAAGACTTTGATTATTTTTGATTGCATTTTTAGATTAGGACTGCTCTGTTCAAAAGCACACCCAAGCCTGCAATTTCCAGCTTCAACCTGGATTACTGTTATTTATGATTGTTAAAAGTTTCTTCCCCCAGAGTCTTTAAAAACTTTCAGAACTCAACATGACACCTCTTACTTGAGGTCCAACACCAAATATGAAATAAATTTTAATTCAGCCACTCCATTACAGCATATTTTACCAGTAAAATAAGTAATATATTTCATCTTATAATGATCAGTGCTCATTATTGCAAATGGCCCAGGCAAATTTGCTCATCCAGCTCGTCTTGAGGTTAAATTATGTCCACTGCATTCTCACTTGACTGGTTATGCAGCGTATTTTAGTAAAGAATTGTCGACAAATAGAGAATATCTTTTATACTTCTACCCATGCCTATGAAAGTCTGACCTACGGTGCTCCCTCTCCACAACAGAATTAAATATGAAAAATGAATTGTGGTTTCTAGTGCTTTTTTTCAGGCAATAGGAAATATATTTTACAATGCCCAGCCTTAAACCCGACCACACACATGCACAGTCAAGAAACTTGCATTTTGGAACTACGGCTCCACTCTGGGCAATGCCCAGAAGGTTGCAGGTTCTAGTTTTGGTGCCTGCCTGCTGCGAGACCCAGGTGGAGATTCAGAACACATCTGGGAGCTGCTGCACTCGTCCAACAAGAAGACCATCAAACGGCCCTGGTGGCAATGGCCTTACTGAATCTGAGGTGAGTCCTCACTTCCAACGTGGGAACTAAAGTGGGGCCGGTAAATGGCCTCCTTACTTTGGTGGGGAGCTGTGGAAGTCTCATTTTATCGGTCTGTTTAGAGATAGGAAAAGAGGTCATTCCCGGCTGCTGTCGAAATTAGTTTGCGTTTGATATTGATTGTGTGCGTGTGTGTGTGTGTGTGCGTACGCGTATGTGTGTGTGTGTGTGTGTTGGCACAGGCAGCAAGATTGTGGGGTGCCATGGGCCTTATCATGGATGATCTGGACGGAGGAAATCAGCACCTTAATTTCCCAGAGGCCTCTGCTGCTCTTGACTTAGGCCTCATTCTGGTTAATCACACTGTCATTCCCCCCAGAGACTGCCATTCTGACATCTTCATCTTAGGGCAGAAATTATACAGCTCTATGGCTACCGTGCTATATGAATAAAGCAGAAGTAAGTTACACAGAACATCTCTGTTTTATCTAGAAATATTTACAAGCTAATGCTGACTATTTTTACTTTTAGTGCCTGGTTCTGCAGTCTGAACTAGCCACAGTTACAGAATGACAAAAGGTTTCTTTTTGCGCTAACCACCTTGACTGCTCCGATCAGTCTCCTTAGACTTTACAACTTGATCATTTCACAAGCAAATTTATTCTTAAATTGAGTGCATTTGAAAATGCAATGAAAACCATTTACGCTATACTTTCTTACACACTTGGATATTTAAAAACACTGACTGTGATTATGAATTAATAATGAAATATTTACAAAGGAATGCACTTCACCTTTATAACAAATGATAATGTTGGTCTTATACATGATTTGAAAGAAATAGATTACAGTTATATTGCTTAGGATTTATTTTGAGATTTTGAGAATGACTGACACCTCAATGATGCAGGTTCCCTCTGAGTCATGTGACTCAGGGATAATCAACTGACCTTTCACCTTTGCTCTGTCAGCTCTATTAGTTTGGTGAAATAGATAAAGACTGAATTTCTGATGATTACCTGTCTTCATCCTCCACACAGAAGCTAAATGTGCTCTCCTCACACATGTGCATTGAGTAAAGAGCTTTGGGAAACCTTTGACAGCAAAAGATAAGGGGAGTTTGAGGTTAGTTTAATATTGGGTAGCCATTGTTGAAACCACAAAATTCCACCCGTCAAAAACACACACCACTTTTATAAATGAAAAATTATCTATACACAAATTTTATATCACATACATTTTTATATTGCAACATAATGCACAGTCACAACACTTTAACTTATGCACAAGGCTGGTAAAATACCATAACATGGTGGCACTACTTCAACAATATTATTGCAACCCTTGAACATAACTGGCGAAAAAGCCTAGAGAAAATTATACAACCTATTTGTTTTCATTATTTCTTATTGTGTTCAATACCTGAGGCTATATAGAGATAACCAGAGACTGACAAACAATGGAACACTGCAATCAAGGCAGAAAAAATAAGGAATGACCACAGCCATTGACATGTTTAAGTGTTGTCAGGAGTCAAATCTGAGTACAAAACCCAATAGTACAATAATCTTAACAAACAAATCTTTAACTAAAAACCCAATCGGTCGACCAGAAGAACATGGATAGGAAAGGAAGCCTTAATCGTGCTGGCTTACTTTAGTCAGAGACAAGCGATTTTTCTTTGGAGGCACCAACACAAAAGCACATCTACTGTCATCTCTGGGGGGAAAAAAACAAGCTATTTTAAAAAGTACAGATCTGACATGACAATCCCTGTCTTGCATGGCTTCCCCACTGAATGACTTCTCCTTCGCTTTGAGCATCTCACTGGAAATGAGGGCCTGGATGCAGGACACCAGCGGTATAATTTCTGTGGCAGGATGCCCAGTGGTCACACAGGCAGTGCTTTACAATGCCCTTGTATGAATGGAGCAGAAGAGTTGATCCATGAAAAAGCCCTGTTCTGCAGTCTGCACCTCTGAAGGCAAGATCTTGAGGTGGGGGAAAAAGGCAGTTTTCCTACAATGAATAACACTGACAGCTTTGTTCCATCTCCTCCATCACATTACTGCACTATGCTACACTGCATTACTCCAGCTACAGCCATTTAATACTGCACGTTCATTTCATAAAGAATAATTTCACCTCACTGTATTTCAATATTTCCAATATTCAAAATAAATAATGAATAACCTTCATTAAAAACAGTCTTGAGCGGCTGTTTTGCATTTTGAAGGCAGAAGGGCTAAATGCCAGCGAGTAGTTCATGCTATTCACATAGGGATGACGAGGAATTCCTTACACTAAGGAATGAGACTACATTGACTGAAAGTGCTGGCGTTGAAATTCTATAATGATTGGTGGTTCAGTATTTCAAATGAATACTGGAGACACAAGAACCCATAGTGGAAGCACTGAAACACCACTGCTTAAAGCTAAAATTTCTTTGACCTCCAGCATTCAATTAGTCAAACTAGAGAGTGCAATTTTTACAGAATCATGGTGTAGTGCAAAGCAAAGCCTTTTATTTCACCCTTTATTTCTCACATGACTTCCCTTAATCCTAACTACAGAGCCTTTGTAGTCTTTAGCTAAATTAAAAGCAGAAGAGTCTTTCAATTTGAAAAGAAACAGGGGTAATTTAAAATAAACTGCAGTAAAACGGGTGAAGAGCTTTAAAAGTGTCGTATTGATTGCTAAAGACTCCGTCCAGATGAAACTGAAAGAAACACATGTAGCTGTTTTCCACCGAGCAAAACTGAATAGTTCAAAGGATGAGAGAATATGCCTTTCTCCACATCTGAAGGAACTCTGAACAAAAAAAAACTAAAAGTTTCACTCGCTGCATTCCAGGAATGTTTTTTTCGCCCAGTTTTTGTTAACGCAAACTACAGCACTCACAATTAAAAAGATCGCCGCATGTATGGCTGCTACTACTAAAATAGGGTCATTGGTCAAAGAGTATTCTGTTTGAAGCGCACCAACAAAAAACAGGCTTTAAATTTCAGCACACCGTTAAAACCAACAGAAGGGATCAGACTGGGGGGAGAAGAGGAGCAATCCCCATGCATGGGGTCAGAGATGATTTGATTCCCCCGGCTCTTTCATCTTCAGCATGGGGATGGCCAGAAGACACATGGATTTACGGGAGCACAAGTTCACCCAATTAGTAAAGTAAGAATCAATAGCCTGAGAAAAGGAAGATCCCTTTTCCAATAGCTCGGTTGCAAACTATTCTCTCTGCAGTAGCTGCAGTAGGACTCTCAATTTCAATTCAATTTAATTTTATTTGTTTAGCGCTGTACAGAGACACTGTGATAGACTTTTTTTTTTTTTTTTTACAGAACTTTACTTTCAGATTTGAAATCTAGAGGAACTCCATAGTGATCGAATCATATTATGCACTCTTCTCTTTATGGACTAAAGGGTGAAATCGCAGACGAAACGTTTGATGATGCTACTGTGATGATACTGGTGTTTTTTAGTCAAATGTTTATGTGAACTTTATGTTTAAGTATGTTTCTTATCGTTTATCCTTTACATGGCCCTATTTTAAAAGACACAATCCCATACACACCAAAAATACACAGAATGATGCCGTAGCACCACTCAGAACAAGATAATTTTTTTCTTGTGAAATAGAAGACAGTGGCCTGGATTCAAACATTTATTATTTTCTGTGAATTAAATGCAAACATTTGTTATTTCTCTTTTTTTCTTTGTCAAAAAAGAGATACTACTTGCATTTTTAATTCAAAGTTCAGAACAAAATATTGATTTTATCCAGACCCATCTCATGTGAGACTGTCAAAGTAACTTTGACGAATCAGAAGTGACAAAATGAGCAGGCTGATTTGGTTTCCGCATTTTCCAAAGGCTGTTATATGTTTGCGGTTAAGTGTGTGGTTCAGGCTCAGCTGACCTTCTTGAAAAATCAACCACTGTAATTAAGTCCATTAAGTCAGCTCTGGATGGATGTTTTCTTATCCTAAGTGGGCAAACACACATCAATCCACACAGTAGTCACTTTTACACGGAGCATAGGATGATGATAATTGCTACTCCGGTGACATGTCCTCTACACAGACCCTCATTTTGACATGGATTGGAAAAACAAACAATGATCACAGGAAAATAGACTAAATCTCAAGAGTAACAGAATAACCTTCTCCCCAGACACTTTGATTTACAATTCTAACCAAAAGTCCTGTATGCAAAGAATAAATCTTTTAAAAAATATTGCTATGACTGATGAATGAATTTATGTTCAGAAGTGATTTCTAATTCTGTACCGTGCACAACCTGTATTAGCACAAATACGCCAACAATAACCTGCATTTCTAGTTCCAGAGATAGACACTAGTTTTTCAGGTTGTACATCCCTCTATCACATCTTATGATTATTAGTTTCTATTTATTAGTGATAGGTTGCAGGAGAGCACATTGTATTTAGATTTCATTGGAATCCAAGGGCGAAAGGTTTAAGAACCATGGTTTAATGCAATTACACACAACACATAGTACTCACTGCGCATGTTATGTACTTGCAGGCATACAGTGTGCTCACGTAACACTACAGGCAAGACTGAGGTTTTTATTACCATGCCATTTACTCCCAAAGCACCACTGTCTCACACCACACCTCCTGTCAAGCCTACAAACGCATCACAGCCATTTTCCCTGAAGCAGCACTACGATGCTTTTTCCTCTGTGACATCACAGCTACTCTCCAGGCTTCCCACACAAAATGGCATCCTTTCAGACAGAATCAGGCATTCATAAAGACTTGATTAATTTCAACCCAACACAGCACAAGACACCGTTTTATCAAACAGCTGCATCAAGTCCCAAAATCCTTTTATCATTCATCCTTGGAAGCACACAAGAAAGGGAAGGGGGCCATTTGTCTTCCCACCCTCCTTGACTGCTCCTATGAGGAATGGGACAGTCAACCAAAGTGTGCGAATTGCAAAATTTCATAAAAAACAGGACATTATCCATTCTGCTTTTTAAAAGCTAAAAGCTTTTAAATTAAACATGTTTGAAAGATGCAAAATGCAAACTGTTCCCTAAACTGAGCCAAAACATGTGAACATATCTGTTCCCTGATGTCTTTAATATCTATGAAATATATATGATGTCTTTTTAGAGTGTTAATGTAGTTCTACACCTCAATTCAGTCATGAGTACGCAGAAAAAAAAATCAATGGGCAAAAGCAAGAGAATGCCCTATGTGGTCAAGCAGAAGAACAGAAAGTTTGCTGCTTTGTTGTTGTGGCGCTGTTCCAGTCCCCTCAATACCACAAGGGTAAATGTGAACAATTTAAGCCTCAGTAAACACAGACTTACCCTCCCATTCCCCTCACTTCACAATACAGAGCACCATTCCCCCAAAGGAAAGCTCAAGATTAATTTATGCAGTGACCCCAGATGTTGTTAAACTATAGGTTTGCACAAATACCCGAATGTCTTCCCAATGCAATTATAAACTTAGATATTGTTGTTTGTTGGATTTAATCCATATTAGCCTATTGTTTATGCTTCTGAGACCTTGATTAAATCAATACTGGACATTTACTTTGACAATTAAACAAAGGTATGATTTGCTAATCTGTAACTTGTGAAAAAAGAAATTGCTTACAGAATACTGTGAAGTCAGCGAGTGGTTATAGTTTTATAAATATAATATTATCAATACTCTTTGAGCAGGTCGGTACTAATGTTCCTTTACCTTTACATCTGCTAGCAGTCATTTATTCTATGTTATACAGTGATCGCTTCCGGTTTTTCTGGATAAGAGAATTTTTTAAAAGTTCTGTCATGGTTAACCTAGTAATAAATACAGGGTTAACCATAAAGAGAGCAGACTCAAGGCTCATATTTTATAATTACGTTTTACTTTTGGAGCTTGGTGAGCATCTTCCCTGTCACGCAGACAGATATTTTGCAAGGACATTTAGAAACTGAATCCACTCGATTGCACAAAATACTGTATACTCTAACCACAAAATAGTGTCTGCATGACATCCTGTATCGCCCAGACAGAAAACAAAAACAATTGTCGACAGTGCAGTATTTTGGACAGTAATATGGGTTACTGCCTATTAGCTCTGTTATTAGCTCTGAGTATTTGCATCATTTTATTTCGACTGTCCTTTTCTATGATTCATTCAAAGGCCACAAGCTCTACAAAGCAGCACCACATTAGTGGGCCAAGAAGGCCTAAAACACACATAGGTGAAAACAAAAAGTTCAGAACTTGCATATGGTCAAATCATTTAGTTCAGCTTCTGCACATCCACCATCCAACCCCTCTCAGGGGGCAAAGCAGCTCTTTCGCTTTAACTCACAATTACAAGAAGCACATGCGAGTTAAGAGGGAAGGTAGAGGAAAATCAAAACTTCTCAAAATTCCCTTGGCAGGCCCTTCCCTTGCCCATGCTTCTGCAACCCCCCCCCCCCCTCCCCCTTACAAACTGATCTGTGGCCAGACTCCTGGCGAGGCATAGGGACGGGTAATAATGGGGACACCCCATTCACCAAATGACCACATCGGCTTGCCAGTGGCCACAGAGCACATTGTTCTGGTCCATCTACCACATTTGTCCTTAAATACCGGCTTCCCTCAGGGCTCCGGTGAACCCGACTCGGCTCCCCAGATCGATACGGTCAACTCCGGTTCAGGAAGCTGCCTCCCCACTTCCACATAAAATAGCAGAGAGACGAAAACATCTCTGCTTTGAACTGGCTGCCAAAGTGTCTTTTTCTTCCAAATGTCCAACCTTTTATGTGGATTGAGGATAAAGGTTGAAAAAACTTCAGATATGAAAGTTTCACTTGTTTTAATAAAATACACAAAATTCATATTTAATCAGTGCTAGAAATTGTACCAAATAGCCTTGTTGGATAATTCAGGCATGACAATATTATGACCCTTAATGAAATGGCAGCTCAATCAATAAAAATACGGTGCCAATGTGTCTAAAAAAAACCACGTTAACCTGAGCAAAATTTACATGAATCTGACACAGAACCTAATGTGCTTCCACAGCCAGTTAGCCAGTCAGCCACTCATCTATCTGGATAAAAGAACATAAAATTGACAACATAAACCAAACCAAACCAAACCAAAATAAACCATAATAAATCAAACCAAATCAACGGACGGTGTGTGTGTGTGTGAGAATGAGGGGGGGGGGGGGGTGTTCACCAAAAGATTTAGTCAAAAGAAATCTCCCCCCAGTAATTACACAAAGCACATCCATTGCCAGGCATTCATAAAGGTCCTAATGAAGGCAACAAGGAAAACCTTGGCAAAACACCAACCAACCTCTCTGCTCTTCCTTTACCCCACCCAGAATCATACTTAAATGTTAGCTATTTTGAATTTGAGGGACTGCAGATGTGAATTAGCTTGAGGCTAACTCTAGTGCAACTTCATTTTAATTCTGCATGGCCCCTGCTGAAAAAACAATCAAATAAGCTAAACTAATTCTTATTTTTCACAAAGATCGGTCCAGTGCATCTCAAGGGCTCTGGACACTCCTGGACACTGGAATTTTCCAGAAATGGCAGATGGCCTGGCCAGTCCTGGTTGCAACTAGCTGATCTCATCTCAATGGGTCATAAAAGCATATGAATAAGGAATGGGAAGAATGATAAAATACATAAAATTATAAGAAGGTTAAAAAGTAACTAAGTACCATTCAAGGTCTTGGAGGAGGAAAGTGCACATAGAGATGATAGGGCCTGAGATGAAGCTATTTCTGTTGACTTCAATGTTTTTCTTTTTTTGCCTCAGCCCCTAAGGGAAAGAACTGTTAAAGTGTTAGAGGTTTGATGTGCAGGCTCAAAGGGGGTGCAACATTTTGAAGAAAATATATATTTTTTGTAACTCCACACAGCACTTAACGATTAAAAGAAGTCTTAGCTGAAACGTGCCTCTTCCCTGGGGTTAAAAAAGCAGCACTGTTTCTGCAGCAGTTTCTCCTGTTCTTTCCCTTCATAAAGGTCAGACGACTGATTTGTATTCTAAAAGTTTGTTCCTGTATCGAGATGCGAAGATCTCCACCGTAACTGCAAGTGTACGGGAGCACTGGTGCTCTCATCTACGCACAGGGGTGAGCTTATCTGAAAATGAATCTGTAATTTGGTCCTTCATTATAATTCACAGGTACAGGAAAACAAGTGATTTGAGCACTTAAAACTCGAAACATGGAATTCAAAATGACTTGCATTGAAGAAGCAGCCAATTGCATAAAGAAAAGTAATCCTGTTGTACAGGAATGAAAAGATGGCTTTATATGCCACAGCAATATTTTTCTGTGATTAGCACAATGAGACATTGTGCACATGGCAACTGAATGATGTTACACTGAAATCTGAATAAAAGTGTACTGGTGACCTTGATTAAGCTTTATCAGTATGCTTGTGCTGTAATTAAACTGTGTATGGTAGGACAGTGGACATTTGCTGTATACACACACTACAGCAAGAACTTGAGCTCACTTTGGTCAACTGTGAACAAATTGTCTGTCAGTTGCTCACCAAGTAGACCAAAGTGAATTCAATTGCCACTGTCAATTGCCTACCCAACCCCAAGACCCTGTGCTTTTGTCTTAGAAGAATCAATGTTTTGTATCCTGCAAATCAAAGCCAGGCGTGAACATTACATTGCAGTAAAATCACTCAGAGGAAACGTTTATCCAGAGAGATTTAACAAGCGTAAAGGTCTCAGAAATACAAAGGTGTGATATCATCAAGAAGGCACAGAAGGCCCCTTTATCATTAATAGATCTGAAGTCTTCATGTAGTTCTTTTATTTTGGTGGTACTCCTTCTGACTATTCCTTCCCTATACAGTCACAATTTAATAATGTTAATACTGATAACTAAAAATGAAGTTGTCAAGTTGCTGGTAAATTATACATTGAAATTATTGACACACAAGTATTAATGATTTATCAGCCTACTCAGCATTTAGCCAGTTGTTTTTGAGGGCTGATTTCAGTAATGGATGGCCAAATAATTTTGATTATCATGATTAATATAATTAATGCTTAATTGCAATTGAATGTAAATTCCATAAAACAAGCGAAGTTTGCTATAAATAGCGCGCTGAAGTCATAGCTAAGGCCGTCATTCCTATGGCTGCCCTCACTTTTCGATTTTCAATTAAGATTTTCTCCTTTGCCTTCAGTTTCATTTCAAACCATTTTTGTTTAAATAGTGTATGAATAACATGAATAGTACGAATATGTGTTTTGGCTTGTACGTCGATGGGCACTTTAATCTCCAAGAGCACCTCAATCTTCGCTCCAGAGTTTTTTTTTTTTGTTTTTTTTTTGTTTTGTCTTGTCTTTTCTCGACCATCTCTTTAAATTGCCTGCAATGGAATTCCAAGCTCCTTGGTATTTTATGGATGACAATTACAACTTGCTAATCGCAAGTTCTGTGAACACCCTTGTCATTTATGATTGATTGGTATTTATCAACATACACACATGGATATGAAAAAGGTTGTCTACATGTTTTTGACAAATCTGGCAGAATTTGTTAGTTTGCGTAGCGCATAGATTAGATGCATAGTTTGTAGGAGTTTGAGGCATACATTTACACATCGTTTTATGAGAATATTGATAAATGCCCTTTGTACAATATTGAAAAATAATAGTTAAGAACCTGCGCTGTTGATAAGGACATGACCCTCGGCATGGATCAAGTTTGTTCTAGTTTTAACCTAATTTTAAAAGAAAAAAGTTGCTTTGTGAAAAAACTAGCTGCCTCAAGAGACTGAATACACTGCATTTTCTCAGCAGTAGATCAGAGAACTTTGATTTCACCATCCTTTATTCCAAAGACCCCAACCTTGGAAGACAATATACTTTCAATCTCTTCTTCAGTCATGTCCATTATAATGGGCCTGTATCCTTAATTTCCGCTTATGGCTATATTTATCATTATTCTTGTTGTTGTTGTTATTATTATTATTATTATTATTATTAGATGAGGCTGCCAGCCTGTCAGTCCCACAGATGGCACGTTACTTTAAGATGCCGGGGGCGAGGGTCAATATATAAGCATGCAGGATCTCTCCTGAGGTCAGAACTGCATAAAACATGCCATGTCAACCTTAATGGCACGCAACAGTAGTTATAATTCTGAAATTGGGAGAACCCCCCAGGAGCCACAATCTTCCATGCGTGGAAGCGCGACTCGGGAAATCTGGCTTAAACCTTTACGCCTCCATGCAGTCTGACTGCAAAGAACATCCAGTTTTTCATTTAGAGTGAGGAGTTTTGGGAAGTGCTCATAGTTTCAAGCCTTCTTAATTACAGCAACCACAAAACTGATTAAGCTGTTTAAAAAAAGGTTTCAAATATATGTAAATTGGGTTTAATAAGAATGCAAATTACACTTATTGAAACGGGGCCCAGCTTTACATAACCCTTTTGATGTGATGAACATGAAAGCTATCATTTCCACATAAATGCACGGGCTCTCTAGATACTGTGCAATTCAAGGGCCAATATAGTTAACATTGAAACAATTAGCTTAAAAAAACAAGGACATGCCCAATAAGTAATTTTAGTAGCATGCAAGAACCTTCACATCAGTGTTTTTAGAAAATTCATTTCAGTGTATTTCTTTTCAAGTATATAAAGCTTGCATTTTATAACCTGCAGGCATATAATATTTAAATGAGCACCGTAACATGTCTCTGATGCATGTCTTCCCATGAGGTCATACGAGAGAGGAGCGCAGAGAATACCAGTTCTCTCTGCTCTTGTGGTCCCAACTCTAATTTCAAAGCAAACTGTGAGCCTCAGTATGAAACACTGTATCAATGAGATGGGAATCAATATTTTTTGCACCATCATTTGTCACACATTTACAAGGCCAAGGAACAGTCCATTTTGCTGTGGAGTAATTTGTCAAGCAGTGACGGTAGAGGCTGTGTGTGAAGCCTTCTTGCCCAGCTGGTCACTCATCTTTCTAGCCTGGCCCATCGGTCAGTTTGCTGTGACGAGATGACCCGAAATCCCTGTGCTGAAGGCAACTGTGCTATTCAATTAAATGTGTATTTTCTTTGCTAATTATTGGACTGCTTCAATAAAGTGATCTATGTATCCCACTTTGTCTGAAATTGAATTTCCCAGCAGTTACTTATAATTTAATATCTTGTTTCAGACTTAAAATGGCTTGCCGATTTTGGTGGATTTGGTGTCATCTGGTGACTGGTGGTCACAAATTTGTTTTCATAAATACCAGAGTTCCATTCAAAACTAAGCTATTACTAGGAGCAGATTGAGTGCTTATTTTTTGTCGAAGATAATCCAAAGGTAGTGTACTTTGGAGGAAGAATACTGCCTAGAGGCAACCAAGGGCTTGATTAGTTGTATCAGGTGTGCTTCAAGTGGAAAACATCAAATATCTGGATCCAGTTGAGGCTACTCGAGGAGAGGTTTGGGAACCACCGAAGAAGCATGTCAAAATATTGCATGGATCAGATATATCATTGATACAGTGAGACATATATAAGACCTATTTAAGGCTACACCACTCCTTGTTAAATCGGGATTTCTATTCTTCAAAAATATAGAACACAACATTTTTAAAGATCTATAAAATATAATTTTCTGACAGGTTATACCCACACGCTGTATTATGTCAAATATGACATAATACAGCGCTGAAAAAAGTGTTTGCCCCCTTCCTGATTCCCTCAATTCTTAGATATTCATCACTGAATGGTATCAAATCTTTAGCCTGAAAAGTAATATTAGACAGGGAACCTGAGTAAACAAAAAACACATTTTTTAAATGATCATCATTTCATTTATTTAACCCCTTTTTCAGGCTGTAGAGGGTTAATATGCATTCATTCTGCTTATTCATTCTCGATAGAATGTCCATTGTTTACTTAGAAATTCTCTGGAGGAACTATCATCATCGCTTTCGCAGTATGCCAAAAATATTGTGTACACAGGAATGTTATCTCCGGTTTGTATAGATTCTCTGGAACAAAACGAGCCCACCTATAAGCTTCTATGAACAGGACTTCTGCCTAGTACTCTGCCAGCAATTGCCAAGCTATTATAGTGACGATTGAAAAGCATTTAAAATAATGAAATTGCGTTTATAAGAGTGTATCAGTTGTTAGGCTTGCATAAAAGCCCGCACATAGTTTCTCCAGGGTAAACAAACCATATCTTTTTCAGTGTACATTCTGAAAACATTACGCATGAGTCTCAAGGTTCCTGAGACAGTATGCCTACAAAGCTTGTTTTATGACGAAAGTTTATTTTGCAATGCAAAGTCTAAACAGAAGACCGGGTATTTGGAGGCCTTGGGAGAAATCACTCACCCGAGTGAATATTTCTGAGGAGGGCAGCAAAAACAGCTTTGACAGAGGGCATGTGCAATGAATGACTTCCATTTTATATTCGTGAGCATCTAAATACATTCTCAAAATGTATTTAGTGTAGACATATTGAACAATAATAAAAATATATTGAGAATATTGAGAATTGAGAATACTTTGAATGGACCTCAATCAATGGATTAGTAGCAAGGCGAGAGCAAGGACAGGGAGGTGGAGAAGGGGGAGAAGGAGAGGAAAAGGGAGGGGGAAGGCAGATGGAAGGGTGAAAGCAAGTCACGACTTCATCCATGAGTATATAGTACAAGGTATATGGAATTTTATACCTCTAATAACCTAATATAATTTGGTTACCAAGTGTCCTTCTAGAGTCTCCAAATGACTTTTTTTGGGAAACCTGCCTAAACATAGCTCCAAAAAAACATTGCAGAATGCTCACTTTTGGTGGTACTGTCATCAAATTTGAACCATAATTATGTGTGTAGTCAAAAGGGTTCAAGAATAGTAACCATTTTATTTTGGTCATGTCATTTTCTGGCTTGTGTTAAAAAAGGGGGTGATATGTAAGGGGTGAATGAAAAATGTTTTCAAGCACCCATATGAAAAAGTAATTGCTCCCTTAAACTTAATAACTGGTTGCACTACCTTTAGCAGCAATAACTGCAACCAAACACTTCCTGTAATTTGATACCATTTCCCCTTGATCTTCGCATAGTTTGCTTGTAGAAACGTGTAGTGCTTCGCATTTACTCATTTTCCCTTTGTCTAATATTACTTTGTAGATATTAGACCTAAAACCATTCAGTGTGACAAATATGCAATAATAGGGGAAATCAAGAAGGGGGGAAATACTTTTTCATGGCACTGTAAATGTTTAAAGGGTTCTGCTGAGCACTTGTTTTTTTATGGGGTCTTCTACCGGAACCTTATGTCTGTTTGGTAGGTGCATGTTCTAAACCTGGAGATACAGCATGTAACTTTTACCATAGAAATACACTTTATTGGATAAGTCATAGTGACATTAATGCTTTCAGCCCATGGGATGCTCACAAACATGTAGCAATACTCAGAACCCTTGCTAGACAAGGGGGACAAGTTTTGTCCATTTATAGACATTGATTCTGTAAGTGAAGTGTCTTTTGGGCCTGTTGCGGCAAATGCCTCAACTTTCAATGCTTCAAATGATCAGCCTAATCCTTTCCACTTCTATGGCTTTCATTACAGAAATTCACTTCTATTATGATAAGCAAACTCAAAGGAACAAGCCAGTCTTTCTGATAACTATTGACCTTTGGATATCTAGTTATCACTTACCCAAAATAAATATAAACACACACACAAACACACACGCACGCACACGCATGCACGCACACATACATACATATGGAGCATATGGAGTTGCAAAGGAAAGGAAAAAATACCCTTCTCTTCCGTTTTTTGTTTTGATATAACTTTGGTTTTATTTCTTTTAGTTGGATACATTTTAGTTATTCCATTAACCTTATGGGAGAACATTTAACAGATATTGAATGTATGTAAAAGGTAAATGCCATGTTTAAGGAAATGTCAGTTCCTACAGTAATAGTCCAGACATATTGCTTCATAAATCAATTTGTTATATAAACCCTTTCTGAGCAGTTGAAGCACAACATTTGGATTTTTAATTCAAATTCACAAAAGCTTCATCTGGCATATTCCCTTTGGAACATCCAAGATGGGATAAGCTTTTGGGTAAGGAACTGGTCTTATAACCTAAAGGTCACAGGTGGTTGTGCCCTTGTACAATATTTATCCAGCTGTCTAAATGGATGCAATGTAAAAGTTGTGTAAGTCACTCTGAATAAGAGTGTCAGCTAAACGCCTGTAATTAAATTTCTTATGCACTTATTGTACGTCGCCTTGGATAAAAACGTCTCCCAAATAAATGTACTGTAGATATAAAACTTCAAATCTAAAAGAAACCAGCTTACAATGAATGCGATCTAAAAAAGAACAAGCATTCTACATTAAGTTAAAAAATGTCTCGGAGACCTTCATTAGATCATCAGAAGTCTTAATTAAGGGAAATCATTTTTTTCTGATGAAGAACGGATGAAGGCAGCGGCTCCAAAAAAATATGTGATTTTTTCATAAGAGTCGCTGTTAGCCTTGGAACAATTTCCACTGTCTTGATTTTAATTTGTCAGGTGGCAGCTTCAGTCACCAGATGTCAACAACTTCAGCATTTATAGAGTACAGATCGATTGCCTCTCTCAATCAACAAACCATTCAATAATTCAATCAATCTAGAACTGCTTTTTGAACAACCACAGGAGACATGTTAGCTGATTCAATCAATTAACAAGCCTTTGAATAAACATGCTACACATGCATACACCATGTGACCTTGTAGGACAGTTCAAAATGGCTGATTCATGTTATAGATCAATTAACCAGTTAATAGTTAGAAATCTATTATCACCTGAGGAGTTGCACTTTCAGTTGGAACTAAAACCAGCGGCCAGTTAATCCCAAGGACTGTGGTTTTACATCTCCTGTCATAGGGTTCAAAAACCTCCGTACGGAAAGTGACACAATCACTGAAACCTAACACAGTTAAAAATCCCAATAAAACACAATCACCCACAATCAACCTGGAAAATCCTTCACCATCAATTTATGCAAGCCTGTTCCATCCTCCTGTCTCTTCACTCACTCTTCAACCACTTCACTCTTCAATAGAAATATCACCATAGTTTGTCATCATTACAGGACAATAGGAGCAGCTGTTTCAAACCCATTATCAAAATTGCTGGAGATGACTTCTCGGATTTTCTTTAAAAAAGTGGAAGAAACCCCCCCCACCACCACTATCTAGAATCAGTCAATGGAAAACTACTCACAAGGGGTGAAAATTAGACCAATTTTGGAAAGAGCTGAGAGATGTGAGCTATGTAAGAAAGTTTGAGACACACGCACGCACATACACACAAAATATGTGTGGTACTTAAATTTAACCACTTTAAGCCTAGCGGAGGAAGAGGAATCTGTTTACTTCATAATGTGGCATAAATTCAATTTATGTTTGTTTCAAGAAATCGTTTAGTGAAAATACAGAAATTGTATAGTAAATACAGTGCCAGTTCCTGATTTCCTCTATTATTGAATATCTATCACTGAATGGTTTCAGAGCTGTAGACAAAATCTGATATTAGAGAAAGGGATTAAACACAAACACATTTAAAAAAAACTTATTTCATTTATTTACTGAAAAAGATATCAAACACCCATATTACCCATGTGGAAAAGTAATTGCCCCATTAAAGTTAATAACTGGTTGCACCACCTTGAGCTGCAATAACTGCAAACAAATGCATCCTATAATTAGATATCAGACTTTCACATCACTGTAGAGGGATTTAGCCCACTCATATTTGCAGAACTGCTTTAATTTTAAAAGAAAATGTGTAGGTTTTCAAGCATGAGTTGCTTGTTTCAGGTCTTGCCACAGAATCTCGATTAGGTTCAACTCAAGACTTTGACTAGGCCACCCCAAAACTTATAAATTAAATTTAAATATAAATTTTATTTATTTTCAGCCATTCTTTTGTGACTTGTTGCGGGATGAGTTGTCGCTGGGATATTGGAGAAATTTTATCAGTCTGGCCACTCCTCCTCATTTGGAGATAGGGGCGCACACTGTGGTGCAGTAAAGCCCCAGAGCCGTATACATTTAGTAACACTTTGTAACCCTTTCCAGACTGATATATTTCAACAACTTTTTTCCCCTCATCTCTTCTGGAATCTACTTTGATCGTGGCATAGTGTTCTTATAGAAACTTTGTGGTGATTATTTCACTCTGATGGTAAGGTTCAATATGAGTGAGGTTTCGATAGAACAGGGCTGTCTGCAATCAAGCCTGGCTGTGTTCAATCAGCAGCAGAATCTAATTATCAATTAAATTTGGTTAATTGAGTAACTAAGGGGGGAATTACTTTTTCACATGAGTGATATGGGTGTTTGATAACTTTTTGCATTAAATAAATGAAATAATCATTTAAAAAATATGTTTTGTGTTTCCTCATTTTCTCCAATATTACATTTTGTCTAAAGATTTGATAACATTCAATGCAACAAATATGCAATAATAGAGGAAATCAAGAAGGGTGCAAATACTTTTTCACTGGACTGTGACACAGTTCAGTACTGTACACGTTGTGTATTGTGGCACAGTTTAGTACTGTACACTGCATGTATCGTGGCACAGTTCATTACTGTACACGTTGTGTATTGTGGCACAGTTTAGTACTGTACACTTTGTGTATTGTGGCACAGTTTAGTACTGTACACTTTGTGTATTGTGGCACAGTTCAGTACTGTACACTTTGTGTATTGTGGCACAGTTTAGTACTGTACACTTTGTGTATCGTGACACAGTTTAGTACTGTACACTTTGTGTATTGTGGCACAGTTCAGTACTGTACACTTTGTGTATCGTGACACAGTTTAGTACTGTACACTTTGTGTATTGTGGCACAGTTTAGTACTGTACACTTTGTGTATTGTGGCACAGTTTAGTACTGTACACTTTGTGTATTGTGGCACAGTTTAGTACTGTACACTGCATGTATCGTGGCACAGTTCATTACTGGACGACATAAAGAAAAGAGGAATACCCAAGTGAACATGGAGGAAATGGACATCCTTAATCCCATCATCCTAAATACACAGCTATGAAGTGACACTTTCTTGGTTGGTGTGTAGAATAGTAAAACTGTCTATTTTTCATCCCTGTCATTTGTTCCTTGATCTAAGACAGACTTTACAGTGATTTCCGCACTAGCTGACCTTGGCTGAATATTTGTGCCTGTACCTGACAAATGAAGCTGACTTGGTACATCCATATTTCGCTGTGGAGATGACTGGCTGAGACCTCTCCGGCCATCCCACCTGTGTGACACACAGGAATCGTGATGAATTGTCTCCAACTTCAAACCAAGATTGTTTTTTAACATTTAATTTAGTTTCTTCCTGTGCTTGGATGAACATGGCTGTGTTATGGATTTCTATCCTAATGTACTCCAGCAGGCCAAGAGATGTGCCCCAGCTAGCCATGGAAATTATAGAAGCCAGATCAATAGTCAAGGTCATAACCTCCCCAGACCCCTCTGCCAGACCACCATCTTCTGCACTTTACCCTAAGGATTTTTACCCCCTGCCCTTCCCCTAAGGTCTCTGGCTATGCCTTTAACACAAAAGGGCAGCACACTGCACCTACAAGGACTGCAATTTATCTAGGCAGGGGAGGAGGAAGCCAAGTGCAAAAAAGGTTGTTAAATGTTGTTGTCCATTTTCCTAGTTGCACGACAGAATATGTCCAACCTCCCTGTTAGATTCACTTGATTAGGGTTAAGTGATGCTTCAAGCCAAACTGACCACTCTTGTACTAGTGATCAAATAAAAGCTGACACCGATAGTTTAGAGCTCTTTATGCAACACAAACAGAAAAAATTAAACTAAATGAAATAAAATCAAATCCACATGAATTTCTATGACATAGTGATTTACTATCACAATATTATTCACACATACAGACACACACACATATATATATATACACATACACACACAACATACACTCAGTGGCACATATGTCAGTACGTGTGTACACACTCAGCAACTGCAGGGGTTAGGTTCCGGAAGACCCCTGTGGTTGGCAAAACCACAGTTGGTAAGGTTTATTGAAAATGGGGGGTTAGGTTCAATGTCCATGGTTAACACTCAACAAAGCCTAAGGTGTTTCTCCGAATCTCATGACAGTTGTCAGTTGTTACAGGCTATGATACTTCTCAACATAACCACAGCAAGATTCCTTAATACAAAATACTCAGAGACCGTTTAAAAAAAAAAAAAAAGAACAACAACAGCAACAAAAAAAACAAAAACAAAAAAAAAAAACAGGATATTAGGCGTTAAGTGATAGCAGCAGGGCTTGACAATAACTTTTTGGCTCACCAGCCACTGTCACTAGTGGTTTTCCAAAGCATTTACACTAGCCAAAATGGAAGGTTCCTGGAAGGTCGTATCAATAATTCATATATCATATACATATCTCAATGATTTCAGTGTCAAGTACACACACAATATCACACATAATTTCAGCTTGTGGTAGGCTTATCTGTATTTCAAAATAAAAAACATCTATAAAGAAATGATGCAGAGGAGCGTGACTACAAAATATTCTCACAAAAATGAATTGATCGACACGAATGTCACACTTGCAAGTAGAATGGGGATTTGCAGTAACCCTGAACCCCCCAGATTTTTTGTGAATTGCGCATGACAAGATCATTCTGATCTGCAAGTTTAGTAATGAAATTAAATGAGTCCCAGGCTACAAACTCATCTTTGCAAAACCATGATGATAACTAACCAAATCTGAATGTTACATGTTTCCCTCCCTACTGACAAGTCTAGCTAGTGTTGTTGTAGATGCTAAACATTAACAGCTGGCTCTGCTATTGAATAATGTTAAACCTGCTTTCTTAGTAGTCATATATATTTTGTATTATCCCTGGCTGAACATTGGATATATAAAACAGAAGGCTCCAGTTGGTAAAATGGTTTACAAAGTGAAAACTGCAGATGCATGGAATCTGCGGCTGTGCGGCTGGACTGCTGCACACGCACACAACCATCCTTTAACATCTTTAAAATCTTTAACAAGCTTTAACATCTCAGAGTCACAGAGGAGAGCAGGCATAGAGACAGAGGATGGGAAATGGCCATTGCTAAGTGACATTAAACCCCTTAAACCCTTTAAAAGATTGCTGCTGTGTTTTGACAATGCTCCGTAAACTATCTAAATTGCACTTTTTTATCCTACAAAGCTGAACCTGTCCAGCTGTCAGCCACTTCACAGCATTAGACGACCCTGTGTCAAAGATGCCTTTTTGCACAGTTATTGTCAAAACTGCCCTTTTAAAAGTTTTTCTTTTTTTCCCCTTAAGATTGCGATTCCCTTCTTCCACCCTGGGCAAAATGACCCTTTTATTTTGTTGTGGACATAAAATTACGGCCCTGGGAAAATTGGACGCGTTTCTGTTGAGGGAAATCAATTTTCTTTCTGCCACATGTGATCAACGTGTCAGAGCCATCACGCGGATAATGGTAAAAGTCCAGGCCAAATGACTGCTAATACTGGGCTGCAGGAAGAACAGGAGGCTGAAATAACAGCTCTCCCTTTTGGGGGAAAAGCTCTGCAGTCATAGAGAAGAAACATAAACCGGGCGTTGGGAGGGTAGCCTCACAGCCAACTGCAGCCCATTAATTCAGCCCAGTCAGACATGCACGTCGCCTGCAATGCATGCGACTAACATGGTGCACCTCTTTTGTTTAAGCCCTTGCCCTTCTAGATCACGTTCAGTCTGACTGTTAAAGGGAGGGGGGTGAGTTGGGGGGGGGGGGCGTTGGGGGAAGAGCAGCTGACTGAAGACTCCACAAAGGCTCCTGGGCCTATTTAGGTGGAGGGAAGACAGACACAGGGAGGAGAGGAGGGTGAAGAGAGAGACTGAGAGAGAGAGAGAGAGAGGATAGGAACATGCTGTATCTTAATTTGCCCGTCCAAACAAAAGGAAACATCAGATCCGACCTTGGCCTTGGTGTTAATGGCTTTTCTACCACCCTCCCCCCATTCTGCATCCCTTTGAAGCCCGATTCTAAAAGCCACCTGACAGCCATCATTTACTCAGTCAACAGGATTTCAGCACGCAGATGAAGTCTCAATAGGGTGAACAGAACTAAACTGTTGCTTACCTTTAAAATACAGAAGTATCCAACATACAAGAATGATCATACAAAAAGGAGAAAACAATAAGAACAAGTTTAGGGTTACTGTTTTCTGTTCAGCACTGGATATCCTTTCTTTTATACTTGGCTATTCATGTTCGAGAGCTCCTTCTCATTTGCCCTGTACAGATTTTCCTGTACAGATAACATGGTGGGAGTGTTGTGGTGTGGGCCTGTGTGGCAGCCACAGGTACTGGGTCACTTGTCTTCATTGATGTGGAACTTCTAATAACAGCAGGAGAATGAATTCTGAGATGTTCAGATGTGTCTTATCTGCTCAAGTTCAACCAAAGGCCTCCAAACTCATTGGATGGCACTTCATCCTACACCAAGAAAAAGATCCCAAGCAGGAAAATTCTGGACTGGCCTAGTCATTCACCTGATCTGAATTCAATTGAACGTGCGTTTCATATAATGAAGAGAAAGCTCAAGGCAACTAGCCACCGAAACAGGCTGGAGCAGGAGACAGCTGCAGCGTAGGTCTAGACAAGCATCCCCAGAGAATATACTCAACACCTTGTGATGTCAAACAGTCATTGCATGCAAAGGATAATCGACAAAGTATTAAACATAATTTAAATAACACTATGATGCCCTGTAATAAGGGGCTATGTACAAAAAAGTGCTGCAATTTCTACGTGGTGAGTATAAAAATACCCTTCAATAAAAGCTGAGAATGTGCAACTTAACCACATCTGAATTGCATGATTACAAATCTAAAATAATGGGGTAGCAAGCAAAATCAAGAAAAAATATGTCCTTGGCCAAAACATTATGAAGCTCACTGTACTTTCTAGTTCTGAAACTACAACATCAAAAAAATATACACTACTACATCTTTTACCTGTACTTCCATTTTTAATTAATATCTGAATTCAAATCCATTTTAGCTTTGACACCAGAAATGTTAATGGAGACAAAATGATCCTTCTTTCTCATGAAATCCACAGCAGCTCTTTAGTTTTGTCAACTTTCATTTGTAAGAAATTCCTCTTGAGCCTCTTGTGCTCAATTTTTCATTCAGCACCATCCCTTTTAATAATGCATCCCAGGACACTAGAGGAACCTTCAAAGAACTTCAGAAAAGCAGCAGAACAATTGATTCTTTCGGGATCTCCTATGCAAGACACAGGATCTCAGAAACATATTCATGGAATTTAACTGCAATCTACAGCACATAGCCTAATAGATTATCAAAGAACCGCTTAATGGTGAAGTAGCTCAGCTACGTGTCATTCAGCCTGTATGTAAATAAGTGTGGTTGTATGTTATTTTTTTGCTTCTGCCGTCTTATAACAGGTAAGAGGCATACAAAGAGTTACTGAGACTCATTATCTAGAAAATGTACAATGTTCCTTAAAGCTATTTTCCTTTTGGTAAATTAATAACCACTGTGCAGACAAAACTGTGTGCTGAAAATCTATAGCAGTGTTATCAAGTCTAACATTCTGTGACACCGTTGTTTTATCGGCCCCAACGTTTTCTTCTCCAGAAACTTCTGAACCATTTTGCCGGGCAGACAATATGTAAACACTGTCCTGATAAGAGCCTGATTATACTCTGTGCCTGGTAGCTCCTCTAAAAGAAGAAATGTTGATCTGTTGTAAAAAAAAAAAATAGGAAGTGCCTAATGTTCTCCACTGTTTAATTTATGGTGATTGCTGCTTTTCCCCATTCTGTTTAAGCTATTTAAACATTATTATTATAAACACATTAGACAGCATTAATATTATATATTAAGTCAGTTAATATATGCACATTTATTAAATAACAAACCAAAGTATAAACAGTCTCAATTTCTACCAACAATAACTGACCTCCCTGCCACCCCTCCAGATCGCATTTTGAAAAATGATTGACAGACTTCAAATAATTTGTTTAATTCTAATTAAAGCCAAATGAGGCTGTTTCAAGGAAAGTCGTGTCTAACATTATTTTTTAGGTAAAACTCATCTTTTTGTGTTGTTGTAAGTAGAAATAGAAAAAGTTTATAATTTTGTTTGTAATTCAATAAATGTACATATATTAACTGAATTGTTCTCTACCTTTTAAACCACCTGTGTCTTTATACTTTCGGCCTGTACTGCATGTATGTATGTATACATACACACACACACACACACACATACACACACACACACAATTGTTACGTAGTCATAATGGACAAATACGGAGATACTGATCGCAAACTATGATGATGGCCAAAGCCAATTCATCGCCATTTTGTGAGGAATGCTTCTACGTTTAATCAAAACGTACATCTTCAGCATTCAAACAGCACAGCAGTGAGGAACTGCCGCTCATCTCCTTATACAGGTATATATTTTTTGGTACAGTGGAACATAGTTGCTGTCTAAGGTTGTCAGTGTCACAGCATGTACATTGTGTATTTACGTTTGAATGTCTGGCTGGTTTATAATGCAAAGCAACACACAGAGAGGGTCTATAGTGGGCGTTTCCTACAAAAGGGAAAGAGCAGAATAAAAGAACACATAAATGGAGCTGGGGAAAAGGAAGAAGCAGTTGGAGCACAAAAAGAGAACTGGTCTGAAAGAAAGAGTACAAGCAGTTCAGGGCTTTCCAGCACAAATGCTGCAGTAAAACCGGAGTGAAAGGGATAGAAACCTGTAAGTGAAAATCAATATATAGAGGCAGGCAAGCATGATAACCAAGGGAAGAAAATAACATACAGATCAATTCTGGGGAGAAAGAGAACCACAAGAAAAATTATTTTAGCATTCTGGCATACACAATGGCTGCATTTTGATATAGTTTCAAGTGATTCTTCAGAAGAGCAGAATAAAAAGAGTGATTGTCGTTAAATTGTGGTATTTTTCTGGAGTCAGTAAATGAAGAACTTGATGCTCTCTATTAAAAATGAAATCATGTCTGGAATGGCATTATTCATTTTACAATATACATTTTGCAGGATGTGGTCAAATAGATCTTTTTTCACATGGTCCTGTAATGCCAAATAATGTTTGTTGAAAGAACCTGGAGGAAAGATTCGAAAAAGATTCAAAAATCCAGTATCCATAGTGACAAGATTTTTCAAGCTACACCATTATTATATATTTCAAGCTACACTCAATATTAAAAAGAATCAGTTGCTTTCAAAATACATTTGTTTTTAAATTCATAGGCCTTGAACAGTAGCCCCGCACAATTGGCTTCTCTGTAGAATACAGATTTGCACGCCCTCTGTTTAAGTCAACGTAATAAGAGAAGCTTAAACTGTCAACTACCTACCCATCTCTTGCAAACTCAACTCTAGATTTATACAGCTTTCATGACAGTGAGCTGACCGAGTGGGCAACTTAATCTATGCTGCCATTCTTGCGTCTCTTTAAATTATAAACAGCAGTTTTTGATACTGCTAAAAAAGGGTATTTAATTGTATTTGAAATGCCTCAGAATACTGATTGAGATCAATAGCGAGCCATTGATCTGTTTATGCAACTCCATGTGCATAATATCAGATTTGGGATCAGATATTTAAAAACTCAGTTATTGATCAGCTGCCTCTGTGATCCAGCTCAAATGATGCTTGAGATCATTACCGGAAAATGTTTTATTTTGGCTGGTTTCAATTTTCTCTCTTCTTGTCCAAATGACACTTTCAGTCTTTAGAGTTGACTAATGATTGTTGGGTGGGCCAGGTCAACCTAAATTAAGGACACAACGAAGAGAGCCAGGTAGTGCAAACAAAGGGACAATCACATATTCCATACCCAGAGCTCAGATTTCATGGAAGGGAATACATTACAATGATCAAAACCATGGTCTGATTCATACATACCAATAGTGTCATATCAGTTGGTAAAGTATCCAATAGGGGCAATTTTGTCAGGCAAATTGGTCAACAGTGTGCAAAACAATAGTTCCCCACCCTCAATACTGAGGGTGTCCCATTCATAAGCACACTGTGCTTCAAATCAAGTCATATCAAATCATTTCAGATTTACGAAAAGGAAAACAGCCTCAAACTGTTTAATCCACATTGAGAAAACTGCCTGCTGAAATCATGCAATGAAATGCATACAGGTGTATAAAGCCATTACTTGCTCATCAGGTATATCCTACATATTTCCTAGACAAAGGTGATTTTGGCAGCCGTTGTATTGCCTGCAGTTCTGTTTTCGCAATATGAAACAACGACAGTGAAAATATTGAGTTTATCGTTCAATGACAATTAGACTCTGCCCATGAGAGAAAACAAAGGATACAGAACCAAGAAAAGAACAGGAATTACAGCAATCTTGCAGATCCCTAGTATTGAAGTATGGGGGGATAATATTCCCCTTTCAGATGTGATGCTCTGCAGTCCCCCTTTTCGGAAACATCAACTGCCGGCAGTCACATAACCCTCTATCAACAACAACAACAAAGAAAACAGAAAGGAACAGGGGGAGGGGGGTCCAAACAAGATCAGTCACAATGCACCTCCCTATTTATTCCTTTTTTTGGGTAGAGAAGACTGGAAAACTGGTCTGAGAGCACCAGTGCTTATTACATTTGTGACTCTTTAAAGGGTTTGGCTGCTATTGATTTTGTGTCAAGGTTACGAGCTCATTCAAGCAGAGTGCACTGCTTTTTTTTAAAGGAACTGGACTGTCTTGAAACACACTGTGGTCAATGCGGAGCCAACAACCTTGAGGCGATAAAAATAGATTGACTGGCCATGTTGAAGGGGTGCCTCTCACCACATATGACGCCCCAAAGGGGGGGGGGGAACAAAAAATAAGAAATTAAAATTTAATCTGAAAATCCCTGAACAGCAAACGCCTCCTTTTTAGGAGAAATGCACAGAGTTTTAGGTAATTGTATGAAATTTGCTTTCAGATAAAACTGATTGAAATGCAGACTTCCTGCATGCACCCCTGGACAATGGCATCACATAAAATGAGATGTGTGTACCTTGAGTATTTGAAGCTTTCTTCCCTGGCATTTCTCTTTAGTGAATGCCGTTTCTGGTACCGGGCTGGCTGAATATGAATGAATCCTGTATTTGTGCAGGAAAAACATTCCAGGAAGCAGGTGCATTTAGCATGTAGGACTGGGGAGGGGAAGGCCTGGGGGTTTGGGCTCTAATGAGATGATGCTTAATGTCTTGACCACTCCTTTGGATAAAATTAAACACTCTTACTGCCTTCGAAAGGACCCAGAAGCCCATTCCTCTAAGAAATCAGGTTTGTTTTCAGGAAACCAAAAACAAACAACACACAGAAACAATTCCACAGTACCTCTTCATTGTATTCCACGTGTGCAATGCATATCAGCAGCAGGAAGTAAGGCAATGAGCATATACATTCTTAAGATTTCTAGACAATGAATTATCATATGAATTTATTAACATGACCATGCATCGCATATGCATGATTCATGGTCATGTTAAAAGGTACAGATAACGGCAAATTAATCACATTTTCTAATCATAATTGCACCATTAGATACACTTCTGGAATACCAGGACAGTGGGAGATGTATAAAGGCTCATTAGAGGCGTAACTATCCAATTAGATTGTGTATTCATAACTCATCATATAAAATCAGCATTATACTGTATATATAAATATACACACACACACACAGACACACACAACTGCTGCCTTTGGGCAAAGGAAATAATATGCCCTTTATAAAATATTCACTGATTACAGCAGGAAACCTGTGGTTCAGTTATATCTTGATGAAAGGCTTTCATTTGTTTTCCAGTCGTGCAATGGTATGGTCATAAATAGTTAATGGGGAGCAACTTTGTACATTGTACAAACTACCCTACTTTTCCAACCTGACACACAACAAACATACATTCATACTTGCATACATGAACACAAAAAAAAAAACATTCTATCAAACATGACTATTAATCACAGAAATATGATTAACTGATTTATGAAGCATTACATAGAATAAACTGTTTTGGGGGGTTTGCGTTGATATTTTTTCCTATGGAGACAATAACTAACTACCTGTTCGAGCAGCCAGAGGAACGTAAAGGCAGAGGAACCCTGCAGACTAATGTGCTACTGTCACCTACATGGCCGTAGGGCCATACATTAGAGGAGCCAAAATGGCCACGGCCCACTCACTGCCTGTGGCACCACAGAACACCTCCAGAGACCTTTCCTTGTGAACTAGCAACTGCATTCATTTCTTGAAAATTCATGTGGTTCTGGTTGCTACTGGAAGTCAAGAAATAAACATATATTTTTTTCCCCCTGCTATTTATTTTCCTTTTTGTCATGGGCATGGCAGGTATATGACATGGTGAGAAAAAGGTTAGTGCAGGCAGTCTATGCATCTGTACAACGATCATCCTGGTTAGAGGTGGAACACTTGGTGAGAGAACAGGCAAATGAGTTTCACCTAAAGGTTGTGAAGTGCAATCACTGCACCTGGCCCAATTCCTCCCACTTTGCAGTTTTAACTCATCTCTAAAATAACAGTTAATTTGAAAAGCGTTGTAATACTGCTAGATAAATATTACAAATATTACTACAAATATTACTACATGAACTTAATTTGAAAAAATCTTTCTAAAGTTATAATTTATTAAACATTTTGAACAAATTTCTATTAATACATTGCCCATCAAAAAAAAAAAAAAAAAAAAAACTAGCAAAAAAGGTGGTGATTCCTGATACTTTCCCACAATGCTCAGCGCTTTCAGCCTGCTGCTACCTCCTGTAGCCCTGCTGAAAGGTTATGGGATCTCAGAGTGCAGAACATAAACCCAGAGTTTTTCAAATGAAGCGTTTCTTTAGAACAGTGATATTTTATCGGAAACACCTACAGCGAGCGATAGATTTCCTTCTGGCTTTATCAGGCACAAATATCCAGAGATAAAATAAAATCCCTTTGAATCTCCATGGGCTCCTCTTTGAAGAAAGTACAAACGGTAGGTGTTTTAAAAAAGCTGTGCATCAGCAGGAAAAACAAGCAGTGAGAGAACCTGTTTAAGCTGGTTTCAGTCAGCCCTGGAACACTGAATATATGAATATGGACCCATGCAGAATATAGGCTAATTTGCTAACACTTCATTTGACATGAGGTATATGTAACATCACAGCACATTATCACGGGCAATATAATGTATAATCACTACTGTGTTGTCATAAGCACACATAAATATTTAACCATTTTAACCCCCTTGTCCACAGAACTAAGAATACACTGGTGCTGGTCAGAGAGGCCCTCCTCTCTGCTCCAGCAGCTTCCCTTTCCTCCGCTCTGATTCTTGACTGCTCTGCGGCCTTAGCCACCTATGACCTCCGGATTCTTCAATTCTTCTCTGTCTGCAACGGGGCTCTGTAGCCCAGCCCGGATTGTGGCCCACCTGCCTGGATGTTTCTTCCAGCTCATTTGGGGTGGCACAATATGGACATTCGGTATTTCGCCCGTTTACAGGCGTCCCCCAGGGCTCCGTCCTTGGTTTCCTCCTCTTTTCAATCTCCACCAAACCCTTGGGTCCTGTCATCGCTGCTTATTGTATCACTGAAAGGCTGCCAACAACACTCGACCCTTTCTCTCTTTCACACCAAAAGGTCTGACCTACAGGTCTTCACACGCATCTTAGCTGGCCTGAATAACCAATGAAAATCGCCACCTTCAGCTCAAACTGGCAAAGACTGAGCTCTACATTCCTGCTGTGCGTTTTATCCTACGTGATTCTAGCTGACCCGGGGTAGCACCACTATGTCACAGTCTTCTAACACGAAGGTCCTCAGAGTGATGTTGGGTAATAAACTTGCAAACAAGTTTATGTAGTGAGCCACACATTCAGATTCTCTCTCTGCAACATCAGGACGATTTGCACATTCCTCACAACCAACTTAATCCAGATTCTGGTTTGGCACTGGTCCTCTTCGACTTTAAATACTGCATCTCTGGACATCCTGTCCATGCAGCTCATCTAGAATAATACTGCTCACCTGTTTCACATCCTCCTAAAACACAGCCACATCACCTCCTCACTGCCCTCCACTGGCTACCCATAGCAGCTCACATCAAATTTAATACCCGAAGAAGCTGTAAAATTAGGGTCCATGATGCACGATATACAGTAAACTACTGTTTGTTACTGTTTTAAGGAAGAACACTTCTTACTTACTTTCTAATGCTTCATTGTGAAAACCCCCTTCTCATTTATTTTTGTCATGTGATGTTGGATAGGATACAAAAGCACCACCACATATACTGCTTTGGTCTAATTTTTAAGGGTAGAATAATTATGGACATGATGTTCAGGCAAACTATGAAATAGGCACTATTGGTAATATCTAAATTTCAGAACAGTACACAAGTGACTGGAAGGTGGGGAATAAGTTACATTTAAAAGAATGAATATACTGGTGTGTGTTGAAATATCGTGTGAACTCCCATCCTAATTCTAATGCTTTTGGCATGGACATCTGTTCTTCAAAAGTCACAAGTATATCCACTATAATCAAGTAATTTAAAAATAATTAATCCTGTATCTGTTATATCATTATCTATCATTCTCTTTGTTTCACAGAGGCCTTTTATGATGTGGCATTGAAAACACAGAGAAACATTTTAAACATTCAACACTCCTGTACTGTGGCCTCCAACACACAACAGTGTAAACAGACAAAAACCACCCCAACGTTCACCGTAATTGGATATCAGCCGCAATGAACGTTCAAGGACTCTGCGCTGTGAGGATTGAGACAACCAGTCCAGAATTTCTTCTTCTTTGCTTTTCTTGTCCTGTCTTTTAAATCAGAAAGTGAATACAGCTGAAACTGTATAGCACAGGCACTGCACTCTAAGTGTCTTAATATCTTATCAGGGAATGTCTGCCGGCTGCACACACAGGCCAGTAAATAATTCATTAATAATTCACACTGGACACTTTTTTGCTGGGTGTCCCTGAGCTGCCCGGGAGCTGGAAGAGGGCTGACAGCTGTGTCAGGGGCGGGCGCCGCAGATCTGACATGACAAGAGACTAACAAGTTTCTCTCCATCCTCGCCCGAGGAAGACAATGGCGCAAAGGTGCAGAGTGGCGGAGGGGGAGGGGGCTGGCGCTGGGGGGAGCAGGGACGACAAGAAGAGAAGGAAAGACAGAATATATTCCCTAATCCCCTGTCAAATAAGCATTCTGTTTTAGCCCATTTAATTTATAAAGCAGTAACCTCCTTTTTCATTTTTTAAACAACGTAGCCCCCCAACCTCCACTCTCATACAGCCTCCAGGCTCTTTCAAAGCACCCCACACCCAGCACCCCCCTCCACCCAATCTCTCCCTTTCCCTGTCCTCCCCCTTTACTCCCTCTCACTTGCTTGGTCATTTATGCCTGTCCCTGGATCAATACAAGCAATTCTTGGAGAACTGCAGTGTCTCCATGGCAACCAGGCCACAAATTCTGGGCAGAAAGCAGTGAGTCCTGCTGCTGGACCCTCTGGAGGGCGGGGCTGTGCCGTCTCGGTACAGAGGACCAGACTATTACAGTACAGCGCATGTAGTATATAACCTGACCACAGGAAGGTACAATTACAGGGTGCATAGAGTATGGAGATCTAAGATCCTGTCATGTGATGTCATTCATAAACTTGTTTAAACTGCATGAGTGGGACAGACTGACTATGAAGAGAGGTGAGTGTGTAAGAGGGGAAACAGCACAGCGTTCCCATAGTATAGGTTTCATGCAGCCGCCCAATCACAGATCTCCATCAGACCCAGACATTCTTTAAATCAGGGGCACACAATGAGAATGATCCATTTCGAGATTCCATGCTCTAAAATGATTTGACTAGCCAAATTATTTATTTATTTTATCTGACATTTTGAATGAGGTAGCGTGCTAAAACCACAGACTGCACGTAATTGTTTATGAAATGCGTTGTTGTGGTCTGCAGTAAAGCAGCACTGGTGTGTACAGCAGGATGTGAGTAATTGGTTGGTATAAAATGGACGCGCGTGCAGGTGCGCTGAGAATGGAGCCGTGTACCTCCGCCTTAACCGAAAGGTCAGATGACATGCACACGCAGCCTGGGACCCAGCGCACAGCCAACGAGGACGGACCGAGGGACAGAAGCACATCGCCTCAGAATTGATTACAAGGCTTTTCCAATATGTCAGAAAAAAAGCATTACACTTAAGCACACGGAGCGTCCGCATCATGGGGGAGGAAATACCAGCCATTTGAAGAATAGCTCCAGTAATTTCTGTGTTCAAAATAATATTTACAGAAACATTCTTTTCCGTGTGGCACTGCTAACCGAATCCGAGACCGGTTTTAATCATGAACCAAATGAACAATTGTTCTCAAAGAGACAATAATTTACGGTATTCAGCCAATCAATCAAGAGTCCCAATCTTGGAGAAATGCTTTTGTACCAGTATAAATATGCACAGTACACATAGGCCTGCACAGTAAATACACAAATTATGCAATTTATGCTTTGGATGCAAAGGCTGACTGGGCTCTTTAATTTTTAGCATAACCTTAAATTCCCTAAAAAATTAAAGGAATTTCAAGTCCTCTTAAAAAAAGAAGCAAGATTTTTTTTGACAGAACAGCACTTCTACTTTGATTGCTTGGATGAGTTTGACTGAACCATGGGTGTCCGTCCTCAGCATGAACCCTGACTTGCTGCATTCTGTCATACTGTAAGTATAAAATTAATTCCTATGCTCCAATGCCCCAAGACCCTCCAATGTATGTAGCTCCTCACCCATCCAATGATATGCCAGTCATTATGACTCTGCTCCTCCCCCTTCAGAGCCTCATAGGCATGTCCCCAGGTTGTGCCTTAGCCTATAGCTCCTCCCACATTGCCTCCAACCATCCATTCACGTTTGCTGTCTATGCAGCGTGATCCCCTCTGTCATATTTGTCACAATGGCAACTGTGACTGTCTTTTAAATGAGTCTCACCTGTGCTGTCAGTGTCTCCAAAGACGCATCAGTTGCTTCCTGTTGTCCCCTGGCATGGAGCCAGCTTGAGCCACAGTCACGCTCGGCCACACTGGCGGCAACTATGAAGGTCTGGAAGACAAAAAAAAGCTTCTAAAAATAAAGTCAGGTCCTCCCTCTCCTCCCCTTGTCTCTTTCTCTGTCTCCCTCTTTCTCTATTGTCCAATTGTCCTGAGGAAACACCTTGTAAGTGAACATAATGAATTGAAAGAGACAGGCCCTTTAAGTGTTTATTGGCAGCTGTGCAATTGATTGAAAAAATCTGTACTGGTGACCTCATCCAGGCGGAGGCAGGTTCAAGGTGTTGTCGGTACACCACAGAGCCAGCTACTCCATGAAAGGGGGCAGTTCTTCACAGGGTCAAGCATTTCCACAAAAGATGCATTTACATTATTATTCACATCTCAGAAAGAGAGAAATAGAGAAGCACTCAATGTAAATAAATAAAAAACAAGATGAGAAATGACAACAAATTCGACTTCGAATTTACATTCAGCACGACCTTCCCATCACACCACCCCCCCCCCACCCCCCTACCCACCCCCTACCCCACATGCACTCAGAATGTACTCAGCAGAAGCCAAGCACACTTCAACATCTCCGCAGTTGGCAAGTGCTGAGAGATGATCCTTAGCACTTGTGAAAGAGATGGACAGACAGACCCAGCTTGCAACCAGATGTGGCACAGCAGTGATATGGGGAGTGTCACTGGTTCACACAAGTTCACTTCACACAGCTCCATTCCATTCCCAGCAGACTGCATGGGAGCAGTGTGAAACAGTGTTGTAGCGTAACTGCCTGTGTGAAGCACGCTCTGCCTCTCCCCCACCGCATCACCACTCACTAGGGCTGTCAGATTTACATTTGAAATAGTATAATTCCTTGAGTAGGGATTTTTTAAATTGTTAAAATTAACGTATGATAATGCCTTTTTTATCATAAGTGCAGGCCAAAAAATTTCAAAAATACTTGCTTTAAGGACAGATTTGCCAAATTGTTCTCCAGGCCATTATTCTAAAATGAGAATGTGGTGATAAAAATGAAATAACATTAAATTACATGCACTAGAAAGTTGATACATAATCTCAACTGTCTATGGTATTGCACCAATTTTGTTTACTTGACATCTACGTTACAAACAATAATATTCTCAGTCAGTTTGCTTACAGTTAATAAGGGTGAACCTAAGGGTGAAGGGTGAATTTCAAAAATTGAAAAAACAAATTGGGATTATTTTCAAAATATAAATTGTATTGAAACAGAAAAGTGAAAATTGTTCAACACTTACACACACACACACACTCACAGACACAAAGTGATAATCACTCAACAACACACAAATTATATATGTCTATTAATCTATTAAATAAATGCCGACAATGATAAATAACTCATAAATACAGCAAGGATTTCCATATCTGCTCATTTTCATTTGTAACCACACAAAATATAACTTTGTCCAGTTTAGGTGAAAAGGAACACGGATATCCTATTGTACCAACTGTAATTGAAAACTACAAAATCTTTCATGAGCTGAAACATTAAAAAATTAGTTTTCCTTAAAAAATATTTTTTTTTGTACATGACTTTTCTTCTGTTTATTTCTTTCAAGAATAAAAGTGAGACCTACCAGATTCTAATATATTTTTACAATAGTGAAAACATGTACAGTATATTTGGGCCTCCTGAACCCAATTAAGTGCAAACACTGGTTGAACACTACACTGACACCAAGAACGGCCAGTACACAAATAGGAGTGAAACAAAAATAGAGAATTATGGGCCTCAAGGCATTATGTGAAAAACCAACACAGTCAAACCCACAAGTAGCCTACACCAGAAATATCACTGTGCACACAAAGAAAAGGCACTGGGATGAATTAAAAATAATCTTTTAAATTAAAATGAAACGGGTTTAAAGGTTAATCAAATTTCAGCATAAGGGAGAGCAATAATGAAAACCTGTTACGAAGCCTGCATTGTCCTTAGCTAAGCGGAATTATGGACATAACAGCAATCTTTCCAGTAAAACAAGATGCATCATTTGACCAATATCGTAATTGAAACACAACAAGGGAAGGGGAGAGGGAGGGCAAATGCATGCAGTCAAGCAAGTAACTAAGCACGGGGAAATCGCATATACTGTAGCTTGAATGCTTTAAATAACTAATTCATTTGAACTAATATAGGTGTACAAGTAAGCATGACTCATATCTCATACCTGTCAGCAAAATGCAAAGGTATGATCCATCAGAGTGGTTAAATGTTCATTCTACAAATACTGTTATTAGGACACATTTATTAAATCATGCTGCTGGAGCTATCAATCATCGGCAGTGGCACAAGGCCGCTCGTTCCCTCTCCCCTATCCTGCTGTAGAGATGAAACCCCCTCTCTGACCTTGTGCATGTTTTCAGAGGTATAGTGGGCCTGCCTGCACAATGGCCAAGTGCTCGCGTAATTAACGCAAGTGTCCGGAGGAGAAATCAATAACTGCCTTCATTTTATATATTCACATCTGAAGGGTGTTCATGGAAGGCGCTAATGTAAACCAACAGGTGCTGTATATGAAGTCTGTGGCATTACTATGGTGATGACGATTATGATGACAATGATGAAATGGCACCAATAATAATAATAATAATAATAAGTTTCTCTGTCTGGAATTCTAAATATTGTTTATATGAAATTTATAAGAAATGCTTGTCATACCAACACTGGCAGAGCACATTCCCAGCATAACATCCTTCACCCTGGATTGATTATTTTGGTTTTGTTTTCACAGGCGTATCGCTTCCCCTCTTGTTTATCAATGGAAGCTGGAGAGGGGGCGCAGTGCGTAGGGCTCCGGCACCCAGACTAGGCCTCATTACTCCTGCCGACAGCATCTCCCCATGCAGCCGTTATGGAATTCCAGCCCAGCGCTGTTCGTCATGGAAACCCGGGAAAGCGGGCGGATACATCGCAGAGGTGATCGATACAAGCCGCCGTCTGACCACAGCCCCTTCCACCGCCGCAGGACACTGGGATCAAGGGCACTGTAGGCCAATAGATCAGGCGCAACACAAACACCACACCCACATCTGCTCAGATCCATACACCGCACCATACACGTGGTTCTTCTGGTTCAGTATACAAAAGGTTAAACAAAAGGTTCACAGAAAAATTCTAATCAACCAGTGCGCAAAAGGGAGTACAAAGTGCTTGATGTTCACTGCTAAACTGAGCTAATTTAACAGTGGACATTTAGATTCAGTCAAACCACAGTTCTCCTTTACCGGTAAATAAAACAGCAAAGGAAGTGTTTGATTTGAACTCCATTTTGTTATGATTCTGCAAAAAAAAAAACAAAAAAAAAAAAACCTTTTCGCGATGATGGCTACTTTGTGCATTTTAAAATAAAAATTAAAAGGCTACAAAAATGGAAATCAGAGGTATAGTAGAAGTAGAATATAATCATATAAGCCTTCTTACAGGAAAAATGGTGGAAACAGAGAGAGAGCTGTAAGGATCATCAGGGTTTATGTTCTCATAGCGATGCAGAGAAGAGACTGTCACTTCCTCTGTCATGGCCTGTGCCCCAGCTCCAGCAGTCACAGAACCGCTGTGAATATTAAATGAGACCTGTTGACCCCTGACCCCAGACCTGGGCAGATCAGTGTGAGTCCCTCTCACCAGATGCCGTTAGCAGAAATGCAGGGATTGCTCAGGGGTCTAGTGACTTCCCTTATACAGCAGATGAGGAAAATACCAGAACATCATTCATCACAATTGTTCTAAATGAGATATGTTCTAATCATTGCGTATGTTGCTGTAATGTACCGAATGGCATACATCATGAAACATTTTGACTGTTAAATACAAATTCTTTTCCATTTAAGAAAACAAACATTTACTAAATGTGTGAAATATTGACCAAAACTACAAAATGTTTTAAAAAGTTTAGCATAAAAAATGTGTTTCATCCATTTAAAATATAATTTAGTAAATGTATGATTCAATAAAAGTTCATATGATCAGAATTTAATAACTGAATAAATATTGAAAAACACTAATAAAAATTTAGCTAACACATATATTTGTCTACAGTACATAATTGTGGGATATATATCATCATAGAGGGAAAAGTAAAATCTTTGCATTAAATGTGGCTGAAAAAATGCATGATAAAATAAGTAGCCTACATTTTTTGTTGCACTCAGAATCCCATACTTATGTAGGCTAACTCTACAGGACCAATACAGCAATAAAGACTAACATTTGAAATGTTTGAATACTTTAGCTTCACTTACACTAAAAAAAGAGGTCTCTTTTTTCCCCAAAGTTGAGCATTATGCACGACTTTGACAAGAAACAATAGAAACACTGTCACTATATCAATAACCTACATGTTCTTAAGTATAACTGTTCAGCGTTTCCATGGATTGCCCTTAGACTGAGCTTTGAGCATAGCCTTGTAATCGTCTATCTGGCGCCTAAATTAAGAAAATGATACAACCAATTATTTTATTAGCATCCATTGAAATTGTAAAAATAACCTGTGAAAGCTTTCAGTAAATCAGACCCGTAGGCTGAAAGGCTGCCATATATTAGAGCAGATACCAAGCAGCACACAATATATCACCAAGCCATAGACAAGTTATTGAGCTGTCTATGAGAAACACACCAAACAGGGAAGCTTTCAGCCCAGGAGCACAGTGCAAGAGCTGATTGATGGGATCGAATGATGTAAAGCTGTCTGATGGCCTTCTCCCAGCATGCACTGAGGGTACTCAAGGTCTCAGTGATGATCTCTGACCATGGACAAACAGCTACTTTATTACAGCATGGAAACGAGTTGTACCGTAGGTCATATCTCACCATCTTTGCCATGCACATCCCACTTCTGAGCTCTCTGACAAAGACTCAAAAACATGAAAATGTCCTCTCACCCATGTGCATTTTTACTGTCCGGCTTAGTCCATTGCCAGATTGTGATCCACGAATGGAGATGTTTTTATGACCCCATCCCACAAGGTTTGGGGTTCATTCATCAGTAATTTTGCTCAATTGAATGTATTATTTACTTATCCTTTTACAGAGTATATAAAGTGTATAGTAAGTAGGCTACAGTAAGTTAGGAGTGTTCATTTGAAATCAGTCCCTCCTCTCTCTTCCCTGGGCTGCACATCCATAAGCTTGAGGGACTCGCGCTGGGTTTCACTTCACAGCAGGAACATATGGCAAGCCGTTTTATCACTTAATTGCACAACATCGCAAGTTAAAAACACAGCCTCATATCTGATTATCGGCATTGTTTTGTCTCGAAGCAACACTTTTTGTTCACAACGCAGCACGTATCCTATTGATAACGTTTTACCTCCCTGATATCAAAAAGAAGGTCACTTGATCAACAACATTTGTTTGCGGGTTGTTGTTTTTTTGCTAGCAAGCTGAAAATTCTCAAAATCTAGTAGCCTACCTAGCCTGGGAGGTAGGCTATTCCACGAAGCTGGCTCACTCAGTTAGCGGGATAACTTTAGAAAATATTTTGAGTAGGGTGAACTTTGATTTGATGAAATCATGAGTTTTTCCAAAATATTTACGAAAGTTATCTGGTTAACCAAGTTAACCAGCTTAGTGGAACAGGTTTATTTATTTGCTTGTACATGGACGTTACTTATGGGGGGCGATATAGCTCAGGAGGTAAGACCGATTGTCTGGCAGTCGGAGGGTTGCCGGTTCAAACCCCGCCCTGGGCATGTCGAAGTGTCCTTGAGCAAGACACCTAACCCCTAACCTCTAACTGCTCTGGTGAATGAGAGGCATCAATTGTAAAGCGCTTTGGATAAAAGCGCTATATAAATGCAGTCCATTTACCATTTACTTAAACAAGCATATTCTAAACATAAATAAGAATTAATTAATGTACAAAAAAGGGGAAACAATAATGTGTACATGTTACTTGAAGGACATTACTCTAAGCATAAACAGCGCACCTTCATCAGTCAAACTCTCACATTTCCCAAAAGTCTCTGTTGCACTGACATGCTCCTTTGCCTTTGCATGAATCTTAACAGACTTGTTGAAATTAGCTGGCCGCTCCACCTCCTCGGATCATGAGTTTTTAATAAACTCTGACTTACCGAGCCCACTTGCCAGATCAAATTCAAAGGAAACATCGGTTTCCTCTGTGCCTTCACTCACAGCCTTTCTTCATAATTTAAGGACTGAAAAGAATCCTGCAGAACCATATTCAGGATGTTTACAGTCACATATTCCATTCTCTTGCAAATTCAGTCAAATGAAATACCAAAAAGCTAACGTAACAAAAAGCGAACTTGTTCAGGTTAGCTAGTTTTCTGGCTAACAAGTCTTGTTACATGCACCATAGACAAAAATTAATTGCTTGCTAGCTAGGTGGCTAGCGGGGCTAATGCCGCTAGCCAGTGGCCAACTCGCTAGCCATATGGCAAACAAACATAAACCAGTGGCCAAAATGTTTGCTAACCCTAACCAAATATGCCACAAAACCATATAAGACACCATTCCATAGTGCAACCACGAAATAGCTTCTACAAATAAACGCAAAACAAAATTGTTTAACGTGCAAACCGACCCAATTATGAAATTTTCCACTCCAACTGCACGATAATGCATAGTCAGCTAACATTTTCTGTTTTGACCACAGTAAAACAATACAGGTAGCAGCCTAGCAAGAACTCAAAGATAAACAAGCCCGCTTACCTTAAAGCCTGCGAACGCCTGTTGTCTTAATTGACTTGAGCAGATTATTTTGTTTTAGCCAACCAAAGTGTTGACGGTCACAGGTAATATTTCGCGCTTTCAGAACGCGCTTGTATATTGCGTGCGTGCTTGGTGTGTCCAATGGAGGAAGGACCAGTTTAGCCCTTATAAACCGGTTGCTCTTCCATCGGTTTAAAATCGTTTAGTGTAGCCTAACATTACACTAAAACACAAATGCATGTTTCACAATGTGGTGTAGGCCTATATTGTATAGAATTAATTCTAGCTGAAATAATGTGCTCCATATGATTGAGTGTTATCAAAATACTAACCAGATCCCAATAGAATATTGGGAGCGTTTTTGAAATAGCCTAATAACCAGATCCCAATAAAATACTTTAAAGAATATGTGGCCTATGGTCAGTTATAACATAGGGTTCCCACTTATGGTACTTATTTTCCTTCACAAATTTATATAATTACCAGTTGATATAATTGAAACAGAACACAGCCAATACTCATTGGTGTGGATTTCATAATGGAAGTCTGGGACTCTCCTCTTTTCAATCAAATTAATAATCTGTTAGCTTGGGTCCATTAGACCTTAGCAGCTCAATCTTCTGACCCTGAATTACAGTACCCTGAGACTTGGATCTGGGTGAAATCAACTGTGGAAATGATAGAAATTGAAAATCTCTATCACTATTTTTTTGGATCATCAGATGTCCTCCAGTACAAGAAGAAACACTTTTTTCCCATTTGGGTGTTCAGGCACTCACAATAGATTTTGCAACACAGCAATTTCTTCTTTTATTAAATCTAATAGAAATAGAATGTTTTTTCAGAGGCAGCGTCTTTTTTTTCAACATCACAACTATCCCATGCACACACAATGCTCCATTATAAGAGGGATGACACACACGCAGTGCACACACACTGTATGTGGTTGTATTTGCAACTATTCATAGACACAGACACACAAAGATGTACATGCATTCCAATTCTGCCACGTGCCTATACGCACATCAAAATTTACTGACCTCGTTTTTATAATGTTACAACAAACAAACAAACAAACAAACAAAAAAAAGCTATCTGGGTTACTATTTAATGACTTTGAACCTGCCACCCACTGAGAACCAGGGGCTGATTTATAATAATAAAAAATGCTTATACTGGTTTGCGGCAGCACAGTTTGCCAGAGGGCTGCACCTCACCCAGCACATCTGGAACTTGGCCATGTCTTTGCTTTGGGGTTATCAGATATGTCACTGGGCTTTGTATGTGTTGAGAGCATCTCATTCATCACCAGCTGTTCTCCATAAATCTCAATCTCTGCATCCTCCTTGTCTGTTTCCATCTCCCTTTCTTCCCCTCATGGTGCAGATTTATCTGTGATCTCTGACAATATGGCAATTGGGAAAGCTTTCATCAGTTCATGTTATCTCAATGCATAACGTTTATTTCTCCCTCTTCACCACTCCCCGAACACACACACGCATGCACACACACACAAACATGCACGCACGCACGCACGCACACACACACAAACATACAGACACACACACGCATGCACACACACACAAACATACAGACACACACACGCATGCACACACACACAAACATACAGACACACACACACACGCACGCACGCACGCACGCACGCACGCACGGCTGATGATGTGAACTGACCACATTCCAAATTCAGTGTGAATTTGTGTGCCCTATAAAAAAATAATAAGTAGTTTTTGGAAGGGCTTTACTTTTTTTCTGAGTATGTGCCTTGGACTGTTATTGGCAGCTGGAACAGAGGAGAATCACTGGCCCCAGTGTGCAGCCGATTGGCTGGAAGAGCAGAATGCTGCAGCCCTCCAGGGTGCAGAAAGACACGACCATACTAAAGGGCTAAGGCGCCCTTCCAGATGCCCCTTCCCTTTGCATTTGGAGCCCCTCAGCAATCGGCCACAAGGTCAAGGGTCACCCTGACCTCTACACGTCAAGGCCGTCTGTCCAGTGACTGTCCAACGCAAACCTTAGTGTGAACAGATGGACAGTCCCCCCCCCCCCGACTCCCGCAAAACCCTACTGAGAATAAAAATAAATTGAACTGGCTCTCAGAACAGTAATTTATGATATGCAATTATAGAAAAGTGATCCTTTACTACAACCTCAGCCCTGTGAGAGGCACAGGTCACCTGGAAGGAAAAAGCACCCTGACCAGTTCAGCTCAGTCAAACATTATTAGAAAACTGTATTTATAATAAAGGTATGCTTTAAACTGTTTCTGTTCATCAGAATATAATTAACTACATTCAGAAAAGGGTCAGCGTTGTTTATTTTAAACAAACTATATTCAACATATAAAGTATGTCTTGATGTGACATCACACCAGCCAATTAAGAGACTGTGCATTTCAGGTATCCAGGAAAACTAACTGTCCCAAGGATCTACCCAACAGAAAAACAAGATATATCAATCAATAACTAATTCTATGTGACTTTAAATTCAAGGCAGTATTTTGATGTGAACATACATTCCTTCATTTGCAAACATTCTCCTCTACAGTCCAACAGAGTACAATTTTAATATTTTGTAGTGAAAAATGCATTGGTCTTCAACGGATTCCTCATGAAATGTCTCATCTCTATAGCATGGCATTGTAGTCTGCTGATTTTTATATGACACAATCTTAAAAAAAAAAAAGTTACAAAATAGGTTTTCACCTGATTGGTCAAGAGTTACAATAAATAAAATGACAATAAATACATAATACATGCATAAAGCATTCAAATAATTAATGCAATTTACCATGAGTATACACATTAACCATTATAATTTTCTATAATATTATAATGTTCTATTTTCAAAAGACTGCATATGCAGTGGACATCCAGCTGTTGATTAAAATATAAATTACTCCATCGGGGAAGGCTTAATTGACTCCATCCTAAAAGGGCATTAATCTAATTTACTGCTATTAATTAAGCAATTTGCCAGTATGTGCAGACAACACATACGAATTATTCTAAGGAGGCATGAAGCTAAATGATCTATTTTGTTATCTGTGTAGTTATGTTGACAAAGATGTTTTCCAATTAATGCAAGTGATAAGTGATTTTCCTTATCCACACAGACAAAGACAAATCAGTTCATGGTGCAGTAGGGAATTAAACCCTTTGAACAGCGAACGAGGACAATTACTTACAATTTACATGAAGCAGAGCACTGTTGGTCCCAGTCATTGTTGTTGTTGACCAGTTCAGCTTCTATATGAAAAAAAATCTGCATCAGTAAAAGCACATTTTTAATCATCAGCACTATCTGGTTCCTGATTTTGTGATGAGCTGCAGTTCTCAAATGTTATTACCATTGGCCATTCCTTTAAAGTGTGAGAAACTGCTAAGGAGACTTTCAGGCTTTCAGTAGATTGTAAAACAACAAAGTACTTATTTTATTGAAATATGTCAACAGCTGGGATATGACTGTACACTACTATTTGTGTTTCTATCCTTAAATTCTTTAAATGTATACAATGCAACCTGCACCAAAATAATGTGACCTACTTTACTCTCACTGAATACAACATATATGGACAAGTACATGGAAACTAAAAGTGTGCCATGCATAGGCAGACTTGCTTTACTATTATTTTGACTTTTGGGTCTATGTTGAAATGAAAGCACAATTTTTGTTGCATTTAAATACACATCTTTTCTTAAACAAAATGAATTTGCTCAGTACAGCTAATACTCTCATGTAGGAAATGGAATAGCAAGACATGCTGACATTCCTCACAGCCGAGGTGAAAGAGCATTATGGATTTCAATGGGTTTAAAACGATGTTTTCTGATTATATTTCACAGAGGACAAAACAAGATTCATATTTTGCCTTCAAAAGATAATTAAGAATTAGTTCAACATTCCTCATGCACTGTTTCACTACAGAAGAATAAACAGAGATTTTTGCATAGTGCAGAATGCATTATGGGGATAAAACCTGAAACAAAGGAAAAAGATTAAAATAGCTATGAAGTACTGTTGTATTAGACTGTGTGTTTCTGCAGAGCTTGATGATGACCCAGTCATTTGAATGAGGTGTGTTGGAGCAGGGAAACATCTAAAACATGCAGGGCAGTGGGTCCCCAGGAACCAGGGTTGAGAAACACTGTATTAGACTATTCTACTTTTTTTCAGTAGGATGCAAGTCAATAAAAACAACCTTGCCTCAGGTTATTTTTATTGCCTTAGGTTGACTGTAAACATAACCTGCAGTCCTATATTAATTGTATATATAATGTAAATCAGTATTTAAATATTGAACCCCCACCAAATAGCCCAAAAAATGTTCTAATATGATTACTCATGCTTACATACATACCATTGTGTTATGATTTTACTAATGTCTGCATCTGTTTATACATTTACAATAATTCAGAAACATTGTTTTTTACAGCATATGGTAAGAGTACAGAATGCATGTTTGTGTGTGCTTCAGTAAGCTGGTACTTCAAAACAATTGACTACACTTGAACAACAAAGTCATACAGGTTTAATTGTGATCTTCAGTCAAAATTATATCCTTAATATATATAAACTGCAAACTTGTAGTAAAATAAAAGGACAATTGTGCTACTCAACCCTATTGAAGGGAATACATTCACAAGCTCTTTGAAGGATTACAACAGCCACCTGTCAAGTGGTGCTATCTAGTACAGAGAGTAAAACAGTGACGATCTACAACATTTAAGGTATTGTAGCAACTTTTAAAATGGGTTTGGTGATATACAGTATGATCGAAAGATATGCATTAAAAGTCAAAGCACACCACAGATGATGATTGAATAGGGATAAATAGGGATGGTTAGGTGTAAAAATCATGGTCACTGAAATGACTGAAACCACAAACTGTCTCATGTTTCTTTTCCAGACAATAGTTGGCATTTTATGAAAAGAGGTAGCAAGCAGCAATTTAAATTGATATAACATGGAGCTCGCCTTTATGATAAACCCAGAATTTTCTCGTATAAATCACCACAACAGAGAGAAGCAGCTTGTTATGAACAAGAACACGATATTGATTTTTAACCCTGTTTTTATCTTGTGGTACAGTGCTATTTGGATTCTGTCAAAAGCTACACTTCACCAGCTGCAGTCAAATTGTTCTATTTACAGCAAGGTCTCTTGTCAAATGGACCATAAGTATCCAGACAATACTCTATTCAAATGGCTTCTCAGCTCGCGGCAAAAAATCCCCCAGTTTGATGTCTAACTTGGGACAACATAAGGGTGAAGTTCTTCCACCTTTGTTACACATCCGGTGTGGGTGCACACCAGTCTTGGCCCAGCAAGCATAACGACCCATCCTTTAAAGGATGCCTAATGTGAACTTTTTTGTCCTCGCAAACTTTCCATAATGAACACACATGCTGTGACAAGTGCATTTGTCACGGGTGGTGGTCAGGGTAGAAGAGAGCCCCCCAAGCCCCCCCCCCCCCCTTTTTCTGGCACGTGGAGGACAATAGACACGCGCAGCTGGCAGAGCAGTGGGGATTCAAAGCGCTCAGCCATTGTGTGCCTGATTCAGGCCATACACAACCACTTAAGTTCCACTGAAGGACAGTCGGCTTTGTGTATTGTTGTGTCACACACCCCGCCCCCCCCCCCCCCAAACAAAAAAAAAGTCGCCCATAGACTCACAGAGACGATACTGTATTTTCACAATATTTTCAGAACTATGGAAAAAATGAGAAAGCCTCATTTCCACATCATCAACAATACAAACACATAATAATTAATGTAATGTTTGAACTACATTATAAGAACTTACAATAATACAACTAATAATGCAAAAATAATAGGAATATGTGGCAAGTATTCCTTGTATGCCATATAGCTCACATTAAATATTTAACTATTTAAAGATCAAAGAAGCTTTTTATCTTCCCTAAAAACATTCAATTGTATAAATTGAATTCATATGGCACAGTTTATTATTTACCTATATGAATGTGGCAGCGTTTTATGTATTTTAAATTGAAAATGAATTTTGCCACTTTTTAGAAGTGCTTGAGGGTTGTAGATTTTGTTTGGACAAAATTGCTTCCATGCTTAAATGTATTTTACATTAAAAGTGTGTATTTGCTAATCAATTTGGACCTTTGATTACAGAGGGAGAGCACATCATACTTTCATAAAGAAGCATATTTTTTTATTTTTGAAATTTGGAACCACTGCTACGAAACTGAGCAGGTTACTATGTTCTGAAGTTTACTTTAACAAATAATCTGACACTAACACAATAAAAATGCACTAGCCTGAATTGTCAGAGTTTTTCTTAGTCTGAATATTGTATGAGGAATTTTTCTGTTGGTATTGTTTAATGCATTTACCCTTGAGTAACTTAACTTTGATATAATACATAATAAAGTAATAAATTAGTAACAGAAGCCACATTATAAAAAAATACATGCATAACGATTAAATTATCAAATAAAGATGTATTTATTTATCTTCTCAGGTCCAATGAAGAGAATCCAATAAGCAAAATAGACTAAAAATTAAAGTGAGTGACACCATTTATAAACCCAGATTCTGCTAATAAAACAATTACATTTGGTATGAATAAAATGCCTTTTATATCCAAAAAGAGAAAACTTAAATAAATGAGCCAGAACCTCCAGGTTTGGAACTATTCAAGGCATAAGTCCAACAGCTGCTTCTCTGGTAGCTTCCAGATTATCAACAAATTCCTGGCTACACCACAAAAATACGAGCTGCCATCTGTAATACAAATTAATATCATGCTGGGCAGGGCTTTTGAAAGACATCTTGCAGTTCATTGTACTCAGAACAAACAAGTTATCTTTATTATATATTATCTCATAATTATGTTTAAATATTAGCCCATTGCTCCATTTAACACTGAAAAATATCACTTGTATTATTAAAATTATTCACCACCATTATCTTGATCCCAAATTTCAAAAACCACAATGTGTTGTTGGCTGGGGTTTCTGGAGGCAGAGTCCCATTGATCTGCACACAGCAGTATGCGCATGTGTGTGTGTGTGTGCGTGCATGTGTGTGTGTGTGTGTGCGCGTGTACATGTGTGGGTGTGTGTAGGTGTGTGTGCATGTGTGTGTGTGCGCGTGCATGTGTGTGTGTGTGTTCACGTACGTGTGGGTGTGCGTAGGTGTGTGTGCATGTGTGTATCTGTCTGTGTGTACGAGAGAAAGACAGCGAGAGAGGAAAAAAGAAAGAGAATGCATGCAGCATCACCACCATTACTCGGCTCTCATCATTCACATACCACAGGAATATTACACCCAGACTCATCACTCATACAGGAAAAAAAACCAAAGCCGACCGTGTGACTGAAATAAGATATGAAGCTCCCATCTTGTGGCTGGCAGTGCAGGGGTGGGATGCAGACCTGGGCCTGGCTGCTGTGCTCTTCAGGGCGGCTGCTATGCAGATGGCCAGGCCCTGCTGTTCTGCTGTGCTATATTGGACACCCCGGATCAATTATCAGCATCTGAGATTGATCACGGAGAGCACGTTCAGTTTAGCCACCTCTCCCGGGTCATGTTGACCCACTGTCTCCTCCTGCAACATGACTAGAGGCTCCAAGCAAACAGACGCAAACTTAACAAATTTGGAGTTTGCGTAGCAAGGAAATTTCAGATCATTGAACCACTTCATGAGCCGTACATGATATTGATCAGATTCAATTTTTAAAATGTTCTTCTCCAAAACCATGTTATTTTTTTACCTTAATGCTTAGAAGCAGGTTTGCAAGAAAAAATAAAAATTCATAATTACAAATAAAAAGGTTAATAGTATGTGCAAACAGTTAAAATTAAATCCAATGACAGAGCAAACTTCAGATGATGCTTATGTGGCAGCGAGCAGTGAAATACACATACAGATAAAAACCTTACATCTGTACTTGTAAAAAACGAGCATTAAATCAATAGGCCATATAGGATTTGTTTTAGTCTACTGGTACCATACATCTGTTTTTCTTTCCATCATTTGCATATGCAGCACAAATAGTAAAACAATGGCTTCCCACATTTGTGGGAAGCCATTTTGAAAGCAGCACTTGCCATCTCTCTGGCTTTGTCTTTCTATGACAAACTAGGTTTGTACACAACTACATGTCTGTACAAACCTTCCCTGGCAAATGTACATATTGTTTCTCACTACAGCCAAATGGCTTGGTTAACAAATGGCTTCATCTTCCAAAATTGAGCATTAACACACACTCTGGGTAGAATGTTCCAGGACCAAGTAGTGGCACACACACGGTGTAGAATGTTCTGGGACCTGATTTTTTCACTTTATTGTTTTTTGTATCCTAGCTTTCTGCTATCGATTGATTGCAAATGAGATCAATAGCAATCCACTCTGTCCACATACGGCATTCTGAGGATTTAAGCCCAGTGTTATGACTGGAATCGGCTACATTGGTAAATGATTGTAGAAATGATTCAAATACTGCTACACAACAATCATTATTATTTTTATTACTGCCACCATTATTGTTTAATTTAGACCATGATCATTACAAATTCATAAAATGATTGTTTGTTTCCAGGTTATGGAAATATGTCTTGCTCTTGACAACATATTGCCTAAAGGAAGTCAAACTTATTGGGAAATTTGCTATAGGCCATTTTACCCATAGTTAGACAATAAGATTGATATCAATCTGTGCATCCAGTACAAAATTAGACAACTTGTATGGGCTGCGTGCTAACTGCACTACCCCTATGAATGGCTACAGATGGATACAATGTTAGCACTGCTAAGTGAAGTGATGGAAATACATCTTTCACAAACCCCACACTGGAGTTATTTAAACTTGCATCTGATGAGTTTATAACATGCAAGTAAAAATAAGAACCAAAAAAGAGATTGTAGTTGTTTTATAGACAGTTAAATTCAGAACTTTAATGGACAAATAAACATGTATCCATCCACTGGGCACAGTGATAAGTAACTATTCAGTGCCCCTTGGAGCGGGAGTTTGCGGTTGCCAGATATGCAGTACTATTGGCTGCAGTGTGCATACCTGGCAAGCCCCAGCTCAACGCTTGTTTTCCATCACTTCACTTAGCAGTGCCAACGCTACTTCCATATGCAGCCATTCAGAACTTTAATGGACAAATAAACATGTATCCATCCACTGGGCACAGTGATAAGTAACTATTCAGTGCCCCTTGGAGCGGGAGTTTGCGGTTGCCAGATATGCAGTACTATTGGCTGCAGTGTGCATACCTGGCAAGCCCCAGCTCAACGCTTGTTTTCCATCACTTCACTTAGCAGTGCCAACGCTACTTCCATATGCAGCCATTCATAAAGGTAGCACAGTTAGCATGCACAACATAAATACTGTGTAATATTATTGTACTGGACACATGGATGAAATGGGTATCAATCTTATTGTCTAGCCAAAAAGTGAATTTCCCAAAAAGTTTGTCTATTTTTTAATATGTTTTTTGTGTTAATGGTGATCAGGCTGTGGCATGTGGAATTATGAAAAGGAGCAGTTGAGATCACTTGTAAAACATCACGCAGAAGCTGCATTGCAAAATGCATAACAATCGATGTCACAGATTTAACATCCCTGGAGCAGAAAATTTATGACTAAGCAGATGAATAGTCCTGTCCTCACTGCCTGTCCTCTGGCCCATGGGGGGTTCAGCTTAAAGGCTATAGTGACCTCTTTGACCTTGACCCTAGCTCGGCCACAGCTTCCAGTGCATAAAAGAGGCTACTGGCGGATGTTTATCAGCTGGGACACACACACACACAACATCACTCTGACCAATGACCTTAAGGGAGAGAGGGGGGAGAGAGAAAGAGAGGGAGAGAGGGAGGGAGAGAGAGAGAGAGGGAGAGAGACAGACAGACAGACAGAGAGAGAGAAAGTGAGAGAGAGGATACAATGATAGAGAGCGAATTCAACGAAATGAGTCGAAACAAAAAAAAAGGAACCATATATCTTGCTGTGTATCAAAACATTCTTCCCTAAAATATATTGTAACATTAAGTCAATATAGCTCATAGGGCGTTGCACATAGCTCAATGAATGGCAGTTTGTTTTTTCCAAATAAAATGTTTGAATTTAAAACAAACAAACTAAAGAGAATAAACCTTTACTGGTATATTTCCTTAGAAAGGTATAAGCAAGACAGTTCTGCTTTGTAAGTTCAAATATTACTAATACTTAATATAATGTGAATTTAACTCTCAACGGAATTCTTGATCATAAATTTAATTAATCAAATTGAATTGTTCGGTTTCAAAGAGGCCTGGCGTTCACAGTGAGAATCAGAAACCGAACAGCTTGCTTCATCTGAATGATGTAATTTCCTTGTGGCTGAATGTAATGTTGAAAAGTTGACATTAAATCATATGTCACTATTGATTATGTTACACAGCTTTATGGTAAGATGTTGTAAACGGCCTGTTTTATAGTGCAGCTGTTTGAAATAAATCTGATTAAAGTATTTGCTCTGTTAAAGAGATTGTGTGGAAAATAGTTTAAATGCAGCCATTAGGAATTACTCGGCAATTAAAACATTTGCCGATTATTATATGACCTTTGTCAACTTGTCAGCACAAACATTTTCTAATTTTTGTGTGTATGCTGTGGAGCATTGCCATAATCACACAACAAAATCAATTCATAAAATAAACACATGCCATAAAAAGCAGTACATTTTCTATGCAGTGGCACAGCAATAGAGTTACATGGTAAAGCATGAAGCAAAGCATATCTAAAAGTGTAAATGAACACTTATACAAATATCTTTTTATGTTAGAATACATTGTTTATAATTGACATTTTACTGCATGTTCGCAACTTATCACTTTTTCCCCAGAGGAGGATACACTTGCAGCTGTAACATTCAAATATACAAACTCACTGCAAACCGGCATGAGCCCCATTTTGAGCATAAATGCCATAAACACCTGAGTCAACAAACTGAATCTTCGCCTACGCTAGATTTGGTAGTTTTTTGGTCTTATTTTACAGTACTCAGCTTGGTTCTGAAAATCTGTTATACGTGTGTGCTGCATTGTTCGGATGTACACACGCATACACTGACAGCTGGTTCTTAGGCATCAGAGTGATAGTAAGTCTCTAATTACAGCCACCTAACAGGTTGTGCTTTTCCAGCAAATGATCCTGAAATAATTTGAGCAGACAGAGAAGTGTTTAGGGGAATACTCAATGCCTAATAGGTGAATGTGAATTGCATCTTATCATAATGACATTTACATACTGGTTAGTGAACACAGATAGATAAGAAGGAAGGGAAGTAATAACCATTTTTAAAACCATGTGTGGTGTTCTTATCACAAGTTGCCCTTAGTAAAGCAAAGAAGTGGTATTTAATTATTCCTAATGATTAGCTTTTAAACAACCCGAATAAAACATCCTCTTCTTCAAGCAAATATTAGTCTGCTGCTTTACTGGATTATATCTAAATAAAAGGTAATGCAATGGCTCCTGTGCAATTTCATTAAGGATATGATGTACATTTAAGTAGGTTAAGGAACTTTCACATTAAGAACATTCTGAACCATTTCTGGCTCTGTGTCTTATAGTCTAAGATTTTAAAAAGTAAAAATGACAGTTACTAAATTTTTGAACACTAAATACTGCCATTAAATGGCCTGAGTTACAAAGACCTTTAGCATGTGCAAAAACGTATAGCGCACGCAAAAAACAATAACATGGCCGATTATTGGCCATGGTATTTGTTTTGCACCAATCAATGGTTGTGTTACTAATTTAGTGTGAGCTAAAAGGTTTTGCATATGTCTTAGAACATGGCTACCAGTTGCACTGAAGCACTAGAAAACAAGAGGAAAGACGTCAGGTCAACTTCTACAGAAACAGCATCCACATCACAGCAGGCCACCTTTCTCCTGGCTGAAGCCACACAGAGAGCCACTCTGTGCCTCCCCTTCTAAGGGGCAGCTTTAAATCACAGGCTGTCCCTGGTGCCAACTGCAGGAATCAACTCTTTATTAGCAGAATAATCGCTATGTAATTGGTCTAGCCATTCCAAATGAATTCCACTCTCACTCCACAAATGAGACTTATCTTACATACAGACCTCCATAAAAAAAAACAAGGTAATATATATGAAAGTTAAGGAAAGCCAAACTGCCCTGACACATACTTGTAAATTCAAAGTAAACACTGCAGTGCAGTGACCTCAGATTTGTGTCAGCGAACACAATTGATGATCTCGAGCGAACGCAAATACATTCTTTCATAGAGACCTTAGGATTGCAGCGACCTTGTGTAACATTTAGGGTTGACACTTTTATTGATTAGTCCCGGCACTTCGTCTCTCACTAGGGCTAGTGTCGAAAAAGTAGAAAATTACACCCATGCACTTAATAACTTTTTACCCGGCAACTTGCCTTCACTTCGCAAAAGTAATAAACATGCCACAGACCTCAGAACTGCAATAATCAAAAAGCAGACAACACTGCCAATAAAGCACACAAAATGTACAGTATCATAAGCATTTGAAATGGACCTGCCAACAGGTAAACAAGTAAATATTTCAAAATGTTTTTTTTTTTTTTTAAACCCGGTTTGGTTTTGGCTCATTTCATAGAAAAGCAAAAATGTAATGAAATTATAGAACTACCAGTCTGTTGACACAACTGAGATGAAGTGTGCATTTGAAACGCTGGAATGCAGTCATATACTTCACCTGCTTGCATTTCACCTGTAAAAGGCCCAGGCGATGGAAATGCTGCTTGGTTGCTTTTCAATTGCCCGATTTCTCTGTTGGGAGACAGTGCGCTGGTACTGTATGATTTATTTTATAATCAATAACTTTTTACCATGCACCATGTGATTGCTCCAAATGAACATTTATGCCTTCATCCCTTGGTTCTGAATAGTGAAAACACCAGCCCTCTGTTTTAATCTTGCACATTGCAGAAAGCAACTGCCAACGGTAATACATTTGACATGGCTTTGCACAGTGTATTTATCAACTAAAATCTATTAAATATAAAGAATGGGGGCTAGCTGCACTGCAATGTTCAGGTCAAATAACAAAACCTGTCTATCTTGATCTTGCCACAAAATCTTCATTTTGGCTGATTGACTCTACCATCCCATGCATTCCCTACCCATTGAACTAAATGAATAATGAGTAAACGGTTGACTTTCCTGGTTAAATAAACAAAGGTTTAAAGTGTAATTTTAAAAGTCTAAATGATACTTTATTTTGAAAATTTCAGGGTTGATGGGTCGTAAACAACCTCAGTGTTAAAAAATAAATTATGAACTTCTGCTGATTTTATTTATGGATGCTGAGAAAAAAAAACCCTTTCTCCAGGGCAAATTCAGCCTGTTTGCATATACCAGTACTGAATACACGCATCATACTCTCAGTGTATACTTTCTATTGAGTGGATGCGTCAACAAGGCGAAAATCCTTGTCTGCCTCCCCGAGTCGCACCACATGGTCACCACCACACTTAATTTGTGTGTAGCCTCCTAAGACCCAGAAATTCAATTTTGTCTCCTGTAGGGGACATGAGCCTCTGGTCTTAATCTAAAGAACCATATCTTCCTCTGTACCAAAACATACACTGCAAGGATCATTCAATAAAAATGAGATAAATACTTTTGAAAATATTTTCATTGCTGCATGATTTTGTCATCCAAGACAGTTGTATTATGATTTTAAAAACATTTTTAAGTACTTGGAGGCATTTTTCATGTGGCATTGCTGTTGTAGTTGGAAATGATAAGATTTTCTGTTTTTTCCCTTTTGAGAATGGAACACTTGTTTCACTGAGTGTATATCACCTGGATAACTTCAAATGAAAATGTATAACAATATTGCTCAATAAATGACTCGCGCTGATTACCCTGGCTAAAGGTGCTAAAGGCAGTAAATGATGCTATGTAAAGTTCCAAGAGGAGTTTAAACAATGAGATGCCCATCAATTCACATATTTCATGAGAACCAGTCAAGCGCTTGGATGTGCTGAAAACATGACTTCTCTAAACACACTCCCCTGGAGATAAAGACTATCAGACACTGGACTGGCTGGCACAGTGTAAATCTGTACAAAACCCAAAAGAAACAGAGAAAAGCCGTGTGTAAACACCGTCCCGCCAGACTACACAGGAGTGCTGCCCTGCCCGTGACCTGTGTGCATTGGGAACGAGGCGCGGGGAGTTATTCTGCAGGTGGGGCTGACGAGCGGCTCCTCTGCGGCGGCCTTGGGAAGTCGCGCAGAGCCGCGCACCCGGAGGCTCGAGTGTCAAGCGTGACACACGGCTATCGATTCTGCCGCTCTGCACCAACAATGGCCTCAAAGATCGGCCAGATTTAACACACGCCCAATAGCGCCAATGTGGGAGCTGCTTTCATAAAAGGAAAATGAATATCTGGGGCTGAATAAACTGATAACTATGATCACAAATTGAAAATCTGGCCATGATGGATTACCCGCATCCCCCACACCCATGCCCTTCCCCATCTGTGTTTAATCTCAGCTTTCTGTTCTTACCTAAACAATGGACGATTGGCTGAATTCAGCACAGGAATCAGGTTATTGGTGGCGGTGTCATTCAGTACAGCAATTGTGATTGGTAGTGATGTTATTTAGCTCTGGATTTCTGATTGGTCCAGGAGTAATGGAATTAGTCTGCCTAATTGAGTAACCTGCAATCATATGGACTGGGAAAATACAATATAAAACTGATTTCACTGCATTTCGGATGAACACAACTCTTTCATCTTGCACCCCAAAATAAAACTAAATAAAGGCAAGTACATCTCTTGATTTTAATGCCGTGTATTACATGCACTGCTGTGTATTACAATGCACAATGCAGAACATTTATATTAGTACTATGATTATACAGATGTATTTTTGGGAATAATTACAATAGAACTGCAAAATAATGCAGATAAAATAACGTAAACAGTATGCTTGGATATACAGAGTGAAATGTGTCACAGAATAGCTTTGAAATTAAAATGTCAGTTTAAATTTTGTAAATATTTTTCAGTTGTTCAATGACATACTCAATACTAAGGCTAATAATACTAATTAGACAAACCACAGCCAACAAACCAATCAACTAAACTAACACAAACACACAAATATAGCTGCAAGCAGCAATGTCAGGGGCCAAGCACCAAGGGTGAGCCTAGTCAAATTTCATACAATTTGGGTTTATGGAACCAATCCAAATTAAATTGCAGAAAGAGCCCCCTATAGGCCATATTGAAGTATAACATTGCATGCCTGTGCATGCTCATAGACAACATGGATTTCTCTCATCCTTTGAAGTATCATTGCATTCAAGCTAAATCTGAGACTATATACATAATTCGTGTGTGATCTTTGAAGAAATGAAAACGTTCTTCTCAATTTAACATAGGGATATACTGTAGATCCTGCATGGCAAATTTAGTAAGAATCAGACGAACATTGTAGGAGAAGTACAATGAAGTTTGTTTTTCAAATAATTCAAAAACTGGAAAGGTTAAATGTCTATTGCTCAATTTATGCATATTCATATTCAATTATCTTTAAGAACCTTGGACAGAGGGAAACTCCACAATCTGGCTATCAATTCCCGGAAGTATCGTTGCAAGCGACATAAATTTGTGGTCATATGCACATACTGGGATTTGTCAACCATTTTTGCTAAATTGAATTATTGAACACAGTATTTAACACAGTATTGCATTGTAAATCACACATGCCAATTTCGGTGAGAAATGGACAAACATTGTAGAAGTACAAAAAAGTTTGTTTTACAAAACATTTGAAATGACAGAAATATCCAGTATGGTGGACATTAAGGGGTCTATGAACTTATTTGTTCAGGATGAGGAGGTACATGTGGAAATTTGGTGCATGTGCGTGAAACAGAATGGCCATAATTATTTTTTCCATTGTTGCAATTTTTCAGGTGGTGCTGCAGTGCCATCTAGGGTGTCAGAGGCACGGGTGTCATGCATAATATACTGGCAGCTATACTGGACATGCCTGCTGAATTCTGTGGGTTTCTGATCAGGGGAAAGGAATGGAAATGTAGGAAGTGGAAGAAGGAGAAGAGGAAGAACAGGAAGAAAGAGAAGAATACTGTTTGATGCTTCAAAGCCCACTACTGTCTCCTCCCACCTTCACAGCCACTCCTGAGTTCCAGACACCACATATACAGCCACAAGCATGGACACAGAGAGACTCACCCCCACAGATACACTTATATTTGAACTCACTGATGCATCAGTCAGATGATAACAGATATGACAGACTCAGACTCCATCACAGATACAAACACAGTTCCATAGAGACTCGCACAGACACATAGACATAAGCCAATCACACTATAGCAGAAATACACTCAACACAAACACAGCCACAGAGACACTTATCAACAGACACAAATTCACAGGCAGTTGAACACAGAAAGACACCCACGCACACAAATGCACAGACAACCACAGTCACACAAACAGAAATCTGTGCCAATATATAAATTTGTGGCAAATACAATGTAATTGTACAACAGAGGCTTCCTTTTTTGGTCTTACCATTTCCACTTAAACATGTGCCCCTATTCAAAAACCTCAATAGATTAATTTCATAATTAGAAACGCATGAATGTTTATAAGCACATTTATAAGCCTGACTTTCCTAACACTTTGCCAAGGCATATTGACAGATGCCTCAAAGGTGACTGCGGAGGCCTGTACAAGAGAATCTGCTACATTACAAAAACATGCAAATAAGTATGAGTGTTCATTTTATAGTGCCTCCAATTTTCATGCTGCTGCAGAGCGGACTACACTTCTGACAGACCAACAGGAACCTGAAATAGCAGCCCCCAGTCTCTATTAACGGTCAGTAATTTCTAATGAGGGAATTAAATAGTGGGTCCACATTGGTACTAATCTGTAGCAGCCTGCTGCTTTCGTTGTCAGCTGTGTGCGGTGAACGGCATTTGTGTGTGATTGTACACTAATGACCATCACATCTCAGATGTCATTTCACTGGGCCTGCCTCTTTTCTCTTCCTCTGTCTCTGCACTCCTCTCCCTAGGACGCGGTGGCAGCTGCTTGGTCCTGCATGGATAATCTTATTTCTTCATCTCCCGCTGCTCTGAACAAAGCCCCTCGCTTCCCAAACTCCAGGCAAATCTTCAGGCGCCATCATTTTTGTTTGGCCCTTTCATGGTGTGTGACATGGTGCCATTTCCTTCAGCAAACCTCCCAGAGTTCACCTTGTACCTACACCTCCTGAGGGGGCATCCCCCTTCTGGGCCCAGCTGTCAGACAGCTGAAGTGTGTATATGTGCGTGTGCCTGCATATGTGTGTGTGTGTGTGTGTGTGTGCACGTATGTGCTAAACTCCATTCAGCCCATCCTATTCCTTCTCCCATTTGTAGTTAAGTTTGGTATGAAACTGCCTGTGTGTGCAAAATGAGTTATTTAAAGTAAAGGGGAAAGCAAAGGTGATTGAATTGCATGGCCTCCTTCATTACTGATATTGCAGAGTCTGCAAAGAATCGCATGTTTGAACTTTAATGTACATAATAGACTTCCTTATAGCAGGTTTCTTGAATGTTCAAACATGGCATTTCTTTCTTCTGGAATACAGATAGGATATATGAACATAGACAAAGGAGGCTGAAAAATGTGTGTGCATTTGACCTTGCTTATCCGTGACATGGTGCAAAACCTCCACCTAGCGGTAGAAAGAGTCGCCTGTGGGAGTTTTACTGTCCATGTGGGGTGGGGTGGGGGGGGGGTAGACTTGGCCACCCTGAGGCCTGTGTGACAGACTGTCTTATCTGGAACTACATATATTTTAACAAAATAATGTACACTACAGAAAACTGAAGAGTTTTTCCTAAAATTTTCTGATGTGGTAACTATTGTCAAAGTTTTTTCCAATTATAAAAATGCATTATACTATGAATCAGTAATAACACAATTACATAAGATAACCTTACAAACTTGTCAGATGAAAGCAGACACTCCATGTTAATATTCTACCTGCCGGAGGTGGCACCTACTTAGCATCTGTTTGCAAAACTGATGTCCATTATACAAGAGAGAGATAAGGAGCTCACAGTCTCATTGGACTGTTATGTCCCATTGTCACTCCTTGGTGGTGGGCACTAACCTTAGACTTTAGACACAAGCTCCATCTAGAAGCCACCAGATAGCTACCTGAGAAGCAGACCGAGGAGCTCTGTCACGGTTATCAGCTGCTGGATGACTGGGCTATGGTTGTGATTAGCTCTTTGCTCTTGAATTCCAACTGCAGAAAAAGTGGGTATGGGGGTGATAATGGCGAGTGAGAGAGAACAAGTGAGTATGTAAGTGAGAGTGAATGAGTTTAGGATCGAATGAATGACAGAGAAAAAAAAAATTAATTTGTGATTGAGGGAGTGGGTGAAACTCATTGAGATTTTCTAACTGTCACTAACACACAAATGGTTTTTCTGCATACTCAGAGAAATAAAGCTACATCCATCCATCAAAACATACATCCATCAAAACATACATTTCAATGGCATTTGACAGCAACAAGTAAAATATGCCATTTTGTGTATCATCAAATATAAATTTCATATTTATGGTAGTTCATCTACAGTTTTACATTCACTAAGATGGTGTCAGTTAACTATGTCATACTATGTTAGCCAGCAAGTAATTTTTTATTAATTAGTGAGAGTTATTTTGTAAATCTCAAAAAACCAGTTGACCCAATGATATGATCAATATTTGAAAGCTTGAAAAAATTATATTATTTCTAAATATAATGTATAGTAATACACTGAAACACACAGCTATTTTATGTTCCTTCTTTTGTTTAACAAATCAGGTAAACTAATTTACTGCATTGTTTTATGCTTACATTGAAGTTCTTATGCTGTCATATAATGTTTAAATAAACCCTGAATTTATAAAATGTAATAATTATTATTTATTATAATGGGCACAAACTGTCGGGATATAATGGCGGAATGTGATATAATGTAAACGCCGATGTACTGTATGATTAATGTAACTCTTCGGGCAATGCGTGATGTAATGTCGCCCCCTAGTGTAATTTAATGTACATAGCACACAGCATGCAGAAATTCACACAAACTACGTTTTAAATACAGAATTATCTATGCGGGAGGTCGCACTGGTTACATAACAGACATGAAATTATACCTCCTGTGGTGGAATGAGTTACCAGAAGTGGTCAGGTCAGCATTACCCATTTTCCAATGCAGACTAGGGCTTTAGACGGTACCACATCGTAGCTTAATTTATCCAGACCCCCAAAACACTCCTTCAAATTTCTTAGGCCATAGCTTAGTTATGTTTTATTCCTGATATACCATATAAGATAGTACATTATGATTGGCAGTGTATAAACATTGGTCCCCACGGGTGTGCTACACTCAAACCACTATGTTCTGGCTTTCTGTTCATAGATATAGCCTAAATTCAATGAAGCCACAGAAAACGCCTTCGGGACAGTAATACGCGCTCCAATGTATCAACTTTTCTTTGCCTTGTATTACTCACGTTTTAATGATCTTGATAGATGGACGTCTGAAGTAATCCACGAAGCAGGATATTGTTTGTTTGATTTTGTATGAGCGTGCATGCGTGTGGCGCAATGGCTTTCAGTAAATAACCAAAACAAAAAAGAGCTATGATGCATGCATCAAATAAAGAAATATATCAAAGCAAAATAAAATAGTATCAGCTCAAATCAAACTAGCCTAAATCAATTCAAAATATGTTTTGGCTAGTATTTGGTTGAAAATCAAGATAGAGCACAGGGGTTGGTAAAAAATAAAATAAAGATTTAAAAAAAACTGTTTGTCGGCAGTGCCTTCCCCGTTCAAACACACACCTGCTCTAATTATCGGCGCCACAGCCATGTTAATTAGTCCTTATTCCATGTAGCCACTAGGGGACACTATTTACATATTTACTCTTGAGACATTGGCTCCAACACACTCCACACCCTTAACAAACACTGAAAACTCAGGGTAAAAAGCCAAGCGATTATCATTACCGTAACATTATTTTAAATAAATAAATAAATAAATAAATAAATAAATAAAAATAAAAAATATATGTGTGCTCACCCCTACGGCTATACAGCAACAGCTGGAGAATTGAGCCCCAGTGGGAGCTGACTGTGTCACTGCACTCAGAAAGACAACCTTTTCCATTAAAGCAGTCAGAAAATGGAACTCACATCCCACCAATATCAGAGTACATCAGTTTAAACATTTTAAGTCAAGTGTGAAACTGACTTAAGACCACATAATCATGTTCTCACCAATATTTTCTTATTTTCTTTCACCCAAATACAAACTGTCACAATCATGTGAGAACTGCTCCCCAGTACTTTAAGTAAAAAAATGTACATTTCAAAAATTGGTATTGTTTGTGAAATTAATATCCTGATATTAATAGATATGTTTCATAACTACCATACAAATATTGCACATTAATAAAACAATTCAGACATGTCAGGCAGCAACTTTTGCTTTATGTTAGGAGAACACCAAAATGAACATGATTAAAAAATATAACAATCTTTTCCTCCATATAACTTTTTATACTGTTAGATTTGCAGTTTTGTTTATTTGCAGCACAGCTACAGTATGACTACAGAATAAGAAGGAAATACCCAGTAGAGTTTAGTAAATGCCACTCATATTTCACAAAAGACGAATTAAATGATTGTCATATTTGTTACATTTAATGTGATTCATGAAAACATCTAATATCTAACATCCCTGAGGTATCCTGCTACATGTTACAATCATTCTATTAAAAATTGACTGTGTTGCCATATTAAAAATAGGTTACACTGTTTCTTATTCACACAAGGCAATAGTACCTCAGAATAATGTACAATGGAGAGGGCACTATATTACAGTAAATCAGAGCTTAATGACCTTTGACTCTATGGAATTGTAAATCTGCTGGGTCATTGGTACGTAGCGCTTCTCTTTCTCATCCAGGAAGTAGAGGGGGTCAGAGACAGCCGCTGGGCAGAATCCCTCTTCGACCAGCTTAACTTTCATCTGCTTGAATGTCCCAGTCATCTCCAAGAAACCCTAACATTGGTCATTGGGGGAAGAAACAAAACATTATTAAGGAGAGTACACAGGTATTTGCTAGAAGACATTTTTATTGCTTACGTTTTGTTGTCCAAACTTCCAACTACACTGTATCCATACAAGCACTGAATCACCTCTGGTCACAGTCCATTCCTGCTCCTGCAGGTTTCTCATGACCAGGTTTTTTAACCACTCAGGTGGTGCTGAGGGAGGAAGAACTATTACCTGGATCCGTAAGAAACGTGGCCAGGCATACGCAGGCAGGTAGCCGCTGACCTGGCTGAAGACGCCAATGGGATCAAACTCTGCCCCTGCTTTTAATGTGACAGCAGCCATACCTATCCTCCCCTCATGCCCTGGGAAGACACGTCAAATAGAAACACATTCCTGCAACATTCTCCTTCAACTCCGGCATGATCAAATGGAAGAAATAAAAGTATTACATATTACATTAAAGGCACATAACAAAAGTAGACACAAGCTGGATTAAAAAAAACTGCTATATCTACAACATGGAAAATGGCCATAATTCAAATTCAATTAAATGCAGAAGAATAACAGGTACTGATAAAGGTTTTTATTAAGATTTTGGGTGCAACAGTTCAACAGTTTATAATCTCATGATTTATTGCAATGGTAACAGCAGTGCTACATTATGCTAGAAGCAGATATTCATGTTACAAAGAATGAATATTCCAAATGTATTTAAGGACTTTCAACTAGCTATAAGACAACAAATGCTGTGGTAAATTATTTATTTTGAATATGGGAATAAGGCTAATAAACATTTTTATTTGATTTAGATGACAGACCTACAAATGAAATTAAAGTACTAAATTTTGAAAATATGGACGCCTGGTCATCGGAACATGGAATTTGAATGTTTTCAGCAACCTAATTTACACAAGATTGATTTGAATGGAAACCAGCATACAAGGGATACTCCAGAACCAGAACCAGGGTTGAGAACTACTGATTCATGGAACAGATCCTGGGCTGAAAACATGTTTTGTATTAATGTATCAACATTGGGTTGTACGGTATTTAAAGTTCTTAAACTGCCATGTAAGCGAACAAACACTGCAGTATCATATAAATCTACCAGAACAAGACCTAACCAGATCACACAAAATGAGTTTTGGACACTGTCCTTTCCTTGCCACAAATACAGGTGTCTCACCTGGCACTTTGACACCGTACACGTTCGCCTCTTGGATACAGTCAGCCATAGCGAGAACATCAGACACTTCTGTGGTTGCCACGTTCTCTCCTTTCCACCTGCATAATGCAATTTAAGACACAGCGCTTCAGAAAACAGGGAAGCATATTTCAGTAATAATAATAATAATAATAATACTGCAGTCACACTGAACAGTTTATTAGTTGAAAGCTTAATCAGGGAAGAGTTTACAAATATTGTATATAACCTGAAAACAGAGCTAACGAGCCGTTAAAGATAGTTACTTATCACCATTTTACTTAACACTTTTTTTCCAGCCTCATGTTGTTGTCACCTGATATGCTTTAAGCCAAATAGAACAGGCCTGAACAGGTATCTGCAGAGAGGAGCATTGCTTCACTTGCCCTTGTTTGCATCTAAAATGGCCACCCTCACATTTTGGATTGACAGCAGTTTTTTTCTTCAAAATGACACCACACAAAAATATTTTAGACTGGCAATATGTCATGTTTATATTGTATCTAAAATATATATGGATTACACTGTAATAGGCCACCCTGTTCCCATCACAGGTCAAATATGTATGGATTACAGCTATAATTACATATCATACTCTTACACCTCCTTCTGGTCTAAAGCCAAGTGTGAAATCCCTGTTGAGATGCTTGCAATTGGCTGAGGTTGTTCGGGTACCAGGTAGGCTACCTGAAAGTGTCCCCGACACGGTCCTGGAAATAAATGAAGTTTTGGTGGTCTATCCTCAGCAGGTCTCCGCTGTTGAAGTACAGATCTCCTTTCTGAAAGACATCACGCAGCCTCTTCTTCTCTGTCTGCTGATCATTTCCCGCATATCCAACAAAAGGAGCTATCTTCGTTATTCTGGAAACCAAAAGTCCTATCTCCCCTTAAAAAAGAAATACGGAGAAAAAAAAACCTGTTGGAAAAACCATGTCTGGGCATGTACACTTACCCAGTCACTTTATTAGGTACACCTGCTCGTTAAAGCAAATAGCCTGCTCCTCAGAACAGTAGATTATGTGGCTGAAATAAAGCATGCAGACATGGTGAAGAGGTTTAGCTGTTGTGTGGCCAAACATCAGAATGGGCAAGATGCCTGATCTAAGCCACTTTGACCATGGTATGCATGCTGGTGCCAGACGTGGTGGTTCATCTCAGAAACAGTAACCCTCCTGGGATTTTACGTACTACAGTCTGTTTTCAGAAAATGGTGTGATAAACAAAAATCATTCAGTGAATGGCAATTCCTTGGCCAAAAACACCTTGTTAATGAGGAGAATGGGCAGACTTGTTCAAATTAGCATAAAAACCACAGATGCTCAAATAACGGCTTTTCTACAACTGTGATGTGCAAAAGGGCATCTCTGAACGCACAACACTTTGAACCTTGAAGCAGATGTGCTACAGTGGCAGAAGGCCATGCCGGGTTCCAATCCTGTCAGCTAAGAACAATAAAATGAGGCTACAGTGAATGAATGAATCATTGCATTTATATAGCACTTTTCCGAATGCTCAAAGTGCTTTACAGTGATGAAGAGGAACTCACATCACCCACCACCCACTACAGTGGGCACGTAATCACCAAAACTGGACGACTGAAGATTTGAAAAACGTTGATTAGTCTGACAAATCTCAGAATTTGGTGTAAACAGCATAAATCTATGGATCCATCCAGCGTTGTGTCATGGATGCATACTACTGGTGGTGGAGTAATGGTGTGGGGAATGTTGTCTTAGCCCTCAATAGGTCCATTAATACCAAATGAATGCCACATCATACTTAAGCATTGCTGCTGACTATGGTCATCTCTTTATGGCCAAAGTCTATCCTTTCCAATTGGATACTTCCATCAGGATAATATACCATGTCATGCAGCACACATCATCTCAAGCTGGTTCCATGAACATGACAGTGACTTGACAGAGTTTACTCCAATGGACTGCAGTCCCCAAATCTCAATCTACAGTAATAGAGTCCATCTGGGGAACGGGAGGTTTGCAGCATGAATGCGCGGCCAAAAAATCTGCACAAACTGCGCAATGCTATTGAGTCAGCATGGACCAAAATCCCTAAGGAAAGTTTCCAGAACCTTGTGGTATCCATGCCACAAAGAGTTCAAGCCATTCTGGAGGCAAATGGGGTCCTAGTCTGTACTTGACAGGTGTACTTAGTAAAATGGGTGAGTGTATTGGTGAGTGTATCTCTCAGATCTTTATCTGAAGTCAAAGAGGGATACAGACAAAAAGGGCTATGCTAAACGAGTTCAGTTGAAACTGGGTTCATTGAAAAGTGGACAGACTGACCTTTGGCAGCTTCAATGCACAGCCCCCTGTGGTCTCTCACTGGCTCCTCCCTCTCTGCATCATATTTAATCAGTGTGTAGGGGAATATTTTCTGCAGCACATCAAGTAAGATTTCCCATACTCAAGTTTGTTTCCATTAAATAGCAAAATAAGTTAATGATTGTGTTCTGTATTCAGAGTAACTAACATTAAACCGTGTTAAATGATAAACCTTCTGGATTCAGGAACCACAGTTTTCAACAAATTCCCACTTGCTCGATACACCTTACCCTGTGGAAGTAGTTGACACGTCCGACGGCACCAATTTTTCCTGTGTAGTTCACAAATCCCACATTACCCTCTGTGGCAGCATAGAATTCTCTGACTTCAATGTTGCCAAATCTGTTCAGGAACTCTCTCCATACATCTGTCCGGACACCGTTGCCAATAGCCAGTCTCACTTTGTGATCTCTGTCATTATCTCTCTGTTGAAAGGAAATAAATATGTAAGTGTGTCTGCTATCAGCCTAACTTGGGCAAGCTGTCTGGCAGTGTGATGAGTGGCTTGTAGAGTGCCCCTTCATCTGCAGTGCTCCCTATGTGACTACAGGTGGCAGAAGTCATGTAAAGGCATACTGTAGTAATTCCAAACATTGGAAAATGGAGATGGAATCAAAAGGAAGTAAAAAGAATACGAGAGACAATGATTCTTGCATTTTTTAGGGAACGTTTGAGCAGCAATTTGTTTTGTTTTTTTGTTTGTTTTTTTTGGTTCAGCCATGCCTGGTCCAGCTCAACTGCCTCCACACTCCTGAAAATATTAATTGCGAGAATTTTGTAATATAATATAATATAATATAATATAATATAATATAATATAATATAATATAATATAATATAATATAATATAATACACCCCTTACATAAAAGCACACACTTTCAAACCAGACAAAATATCCCAGGCCAATTAACATTGACATCATTCAGAAAGAAAGACATTCCATTAGATTTTTGCTGTGAATATAAGCTACACTATATGCACACAGGTATCTGGACCCCCCTTGGTCTGGGGCTGTTTTTCATGGTTTTGGCCAGGCCCCTTAGTTCCAGTGAAGGCAAATCTTAATGCTACAGCATATAATCACATTTTAGACATGACCTGACAACGCCCCCGGGCACACAGCAAGGTCCATATAAAAATGGTTTTCTATTGTGTAAGATGGTTTTACACATTGTGTAACTTGACTGACCTGTGCAGAGCCCTGACCTTAACCCCTTCCAACAGTATCCATTATCTATACCCACTTATCCTGGGGTCAGCAGGGTCGCGGGGGGTGCTGAAGCCAATGGCTAGTATCATCCAAGTTAAACTATGCGGTTGTTCCCTGCACTTGGAACGGTACTTCTCTCTAGGGTTGTCGACACACTTGTTCCTGGTTATGGTTATACACTTTGTTGTACGTCACTCTGGATAAGAGCGTCTGCCAAATGCCTGTAATGCAATGCAATGTAATGTAATGAAGCCTATCCCAGCGTGCATTGGGCAAGAGGCAAGAATACACCCTGGAAAGGCTGCCATCCAACATGTTTTGGATCAATTGGAAAGTCAACTGCAAACCAGGCCTCATCGCCCAATCATTGCCAGACCACACTAGGAGAGTAGAGGCTGTTATAGCAGCACACGGTGGACCAACTCCATATTAATGCCCATAATTTTGGATGAGAATTATGTCAGGTGTCCACATACTTTTGGGCACGTAGTGTACATTCACTAATGGCTAGTATCATTGTGGGGCGATATAGCTCAAGCGGTAAGAGCGCTTGTCTGGGCGTCGGAGGGTTGCCGGTTCGATGCCCCGCCCTGGAAATGTCGAAGTGTCCCTGAGCAAGACACCTAACCCCTAATTGCTCTGGTGAATGCGAGACATCAATTGTAAAGCGCTTTGGATAAAAGCGCTATATAAATGCAGTCCATTTACCATTGTCATCAGTGTCAGAAAATTGTGGGAGTCTATGTATTCACAAGTAACATGCCTGATATAGCATGCCAAAGTACCTTCCAGACACTTTAGTATGCAACAAGTTGTTCAGCCATGTGGTTTATTTTGGAAGTTGAAAATGTACAGAATATTGGCTGATACTTTAACATCTGTATAGAGTATGCTGAAATGTGACTACTATTACTTTCAATTTAGGTCACACTGCCACAACTCTGCACTTGTGAACTTTTTGAACCCGTGCCCTTATCTGTAAGATTAATATCAGCTAAGATGTCAATACAACCGTTTCAAATTCCAAATGAACCACATGGCTGGGAGACCCTGGTTATAGATTAACAGGAGTCATTTTAAGGTCAGGCATTTCAGGTCATTTTAGCTGAAATTTAGACCTGCTGCCTGCAAGTACATAGACTCATTAGTTTAGCACACTAATGGAAACAATGCCAAATACTGATGCATGTGTCATGCACCTAAACCCTTCTCCAGATGTACACTATGTAAAATTATAAGGAAAAAATCAAGATTGGTGAGCTAGGTCACATAAGGATCTGTCTTTTAGCCTGTGGTCAAAGGAAGAGACTTGCCTTAGGGGTGTTGCACAAATACCGCAGAACCTCTCCGATGTACTGGATCACTGTCACCTGGTGCTTCCTGCAGTCTTCCCAAAACTGGGAGGCCGAAAATTTTCGTCGTAAAACTATGGTTGAACCTGATGTGAGAAAACAATTAACCAACTATTATTCATTTATGCATTTAATATTATAACTATATGAAAGTGCAATTGGCTAAAAGGGATGAAATGTTTACACTTTTTGTCCCCACAACAAATACAACAAATACAGAAAAGCAGCAGACTGTTTGGGTTTCAGTAACTTTCAAGGCTTATAACTCTTCTAAACAGCAATCCTTCAGAGACCACTGCTGCCTAATCTGTACACGAATGGAATGAACTTTCCCCCACTTGGAAAAGAAACCTCTCTCTTTCTCTCTCAAAAATGTGCAGGGCCGTGTTTTGCATTTCTTTTTTTCCCCCCGTCGCCTCCTGTTGTTGAGATTTTACTCATAAGTAACACCAGTAGATGCACAAAGAGCTCATTCATTAGCATTCACCAGAGGAGGCGGGGATAGATGAAACACAGGGGAAAGAGTTCCCCGGCTCTGAACATTAGTGGCTTAATCTGCCCTCAGAAGGAACAGGTTTAAGGACATAATTACAATCAATTACACTTACAGTCGGTGCAGTATGTTTATTTGTTCCTCTGAAAGTACAGAGCAGACAGCTTTACAGGGAAGTACATATACGGTCCAGCTGTGTAAAAACACCTGCTTTCTTAACTTGGAATAACTCAGTAAAGGCAAAAACCATTGTGAAGGAGGGGAAGTGGCTCAGTCAGTAAAAGCAGGCACCATGAGCACAGGCTTAGCTCGGTTGCTGAGACATTGCAGGATTGAGCCTTGGCTGGGTCACTAGCTGAATACAGCTGCATCAGAAACCAGGCCACCCTGTTCCCATCACAGGTCAAACTGCTGCAGAGTGCAGAGGTGTGGACTCGGTTAGTACTTTGATGGGAGTCAGATCTCATGTGAAAAATAAGCTGCTGTAGGGCGTGCCTGACAGGGAGGACCTCTTTCCTCTGGACCACACTGATATCCAGTGCCCCAGTACAGTATTGTAGAGGATGCCTTCCTTTGGATGAGATATTAAACTGAGGTCCTAACTCATTGGTCGTCAAAGACACCGTGGAAGTTTTTGGAAGAATAGAGGGGTCAACCCGAGCGTCTAGGCCAAATTCCCACAAAAAATGGCTCTTTACATCTGGCCACCTGGGCATCCCCTCTATTTCTTGCACAACTCCTAGATTCTGCAGGTCTTCCTTGAGAATTGTGTCCTCAGGTGACCTACCTGGCTAAACAATACCAAAGTAAAAAGATAAAGTCAGGTAGTCTACAGAGATGGGCCACAATTGGCTTCCTTCCACGGAATAGGGTGGGACCAAGTCTGGCAGGATTCATTTGGGAATCACTGTACAGTGTACAAGCACCCTTAGCTGCTACCTATACACACAGGTTACCAGCTGTCATGCGTGATAAGCCACACCTCACCTCTGATCAGTGCTAGCTCTGTCCTGTAGTAGAGTGTGGACTGCAGTGCTCCCTAAATGGGGGTGCATCGTACATTGGTAACAAGACTGCCAAGAAAAATTAGTGATTCAAACGAAAGAAAAAGGAAGAAAAAGGGAAAAATAAAAAAGGCAAATTATACACCATTCATCCTGCTGTGACTGTACTGTTAGCTCCTTCCCAAAGGCCTACAGAGAATATCATTGTTCTTCCTTGGCACATTTTCATGCTGCACTTGAGGACAAAATGGCAGGGGACCAGAGAACTTTACTTCACCCGTTTCAATGGAGCCAATGAATCCGATGATGAGGCCAGCAGCGTGGTACAGAGGAAGGTTGATGTAGATGATGTCACCTGGAGTCACCCCATTGGACGTCAGCACCGCCATGGCAACCAGGAGGCGGTCCTGATTGATTAAAGCAGCTTTGGGCAGCCCTACACCAGCAGGAAGAGACAGTGGTATATCAGGACTGCAAACACAATGACTAGTATTGGGTTATAGTGCACAGCATAAGTGTGCCATCCTCGGTGGTGAGTTCAGTTATCAGCGTGTCTGCTTTACTGTCCACGTCCACATATATGTGCAACTCATTTTTTATTGAGCCCATGCCCTTTCTGTACATGTTCCCTCTGTAATAGCTCGTCATAATGGTCTAATGCACTCTAAGCTAATTCAACTTCCTTAAAATTATTGCGGCTGTTGTGACTTCTTGATTATTACTTCTGTGTTTTCTTGAGTCAACTTGAGTTTGTTGTCAAATTTTTCCCGTAAATCTGTTACTGTGCACAGCATTTACAGCAGCACATTGCTGCAATAGCAAGCAAACTTTTTTTCGCTAAGTGACTCATTTTAACAATATTTTTTTCTTGTTATAATGAGATAACTTAATATTTTGTGGTATATTTTGACATTATAAGGACACAAGGTGTCCTCCTGTACCTGTTGTGCCGGACGTGTAGATGTAGACGGCGGGGCTTTTGAAGGTCAGGTGTTCCCTCCGTGACGGTGATATGGGGCTATCCTCAGCCTCCTCTGCCTTGTCTAAGAGGCTCTCCATGCCATTCGAGCTGCACTCCCTGGACACTATGAACACGACCACGCCCTGCTCACGCAGGGAGGGCAGCACATCCGCCACTGCACCCTGCAGCTCTGAGGAAACAACAGAGGCCAGGCAAATCTGTATTTCCTCACATTGAAAAATATTTTACAAGAAACACAGAAATCAATGTTTGCTGCATTTTGAAAGCACGGGTACAGAGCCCACCAAAATTATTCACACCTCTGCTAAAGATTATCAAAAAAATTTACAACAAGTACTAGTCTTGCTGATCAAATATTTGGTTGGTTGGTCTTCAGGGATGAACTAGTTGGGTTGGGTACCGCCAAGGAGAACCATTGCGTGGAATATCCTAACACATTTTTTTGTTGTTGTTATGTACAGCCTGTTTGTTTGTTTTGTACAACCTGTTTACTTTTGTTTATTTATGATTTTTTGTGACGTCCGCATTATTATCATTCTGCTCTTGAGCCCGGGTACTAGAATTGCACCTGCTGTAAATAAACCACTGATGACCCAATGTGTGCATGTATGTCATTTAAAGCCTACAGTGGTTGCACTTTAACAGAAACACTGTGGTGTAGCCTGATAAGGTCAGTTTTTAGATGCTAGTGTAAGACAGCCAGTGAATCTCCCTTCCTGGCTGAATGGAAAAGATAATTCTGCAATGAGGAGTCAAAAGCAAGAGACATGGGACAGCCAGCTGACGAGAAGATGCTCAATGGAGAGGTTGGGTTGAAGGGTATGGTGTCTGAAGATAAGATGGGGGAATACCATTGGTATGCCAATGAAGGGTGTTCAGATGTGGCCTGTGTTCATTTAAGCAGGTTTAAAAGCAAGCATGCGGCACTCAGTTACAATCTTAGCTAGTAATCCAGAGTCACATCAAGATCCTTAACCGATTCCCTGTCATGCATCTTGACCAGAGGTCTCACTTGGTCTTTTGTGCATTGCCCTACATAGCTCCCAGCTACAGCTGGTACAGGCAGGATCTAGATTTGCTTACTCACTTCTGGAGTCTTTCTTGAATGGTGAATCAGTGCTTAATAACATCTCCATATTTTTTCATGCAAGAAAATCAATGTCTTGCCAATCAAATGGGTATGTTTGCTTGTTGAGCCTGCACCACTGTTACAATTCCATTGTCATATTTTTGTAATACAGAAACTGCATGTGACAAATACCTTGGTGACATGATGTAGGTTAAGCTATATGGCTTGTAGTCCTGTTCAAGTTCTGCGTTTATGTTTTTAAGAGGTCAACATTGACGGATGTCTACATTGTGCCAAGGTGGAGGATTAGATGCCACCGTCTGTTAATTTGCCAGCATATACAATTTATCTGAAAGTAAACTGTGAACAGGACAAAAACATATTCTTTGTATATTTTATCGAACCAGAGCCAGTGGTATTTTTATGTGAAAAGGAAAAATTGGTGACCTGAATCGCAACAAACTCAAACGCAGCTCCCACGTAAACGTGAATGTTCGCATAAAAACATAATGAATGTGTTTGAGAGGATATATAAAACAGTTACAATCGGACTATCGGCCTGTTATATCCTATTTCTTGCATAACAACGGTCCAAGTCCAACTACCAACGACAGTTTTGCTTGACAACAGTAAAAAAGGGATATCGGTAACATGTATTTTAATAACTTTATATAATAACAACAGCTAATAACTTTACCCCTTTTTAGACAGGCCCATCTAAAGATAAAAAACCCAACTCTGGTAACAAATAAAACCAGATTTGTAGTGCAGTGTAGTATAATGAGTTGGTCTTGTAATCTAAAGGTCACAGGTTTGATTCGCCAGTAGGACACTGCCGTTGTACACTTGCGCAAAGTACTTAACCTGCATTGCTTCAGTATATATCCAGCTGTATAATTGGCTACAATGTAAATTCTATGTAGAAAAGTTGTGTAACCGTCTGCTAAAAATACCTGTAATGTTTATTCCTTCTTAGGCCGACATCTAGACATGATCCTACATGGCACAGACGAGTAACGCGCGCCTCAGTTCCGTTCCACTTCTGCGTCGTTACAACCATATCATAGAGTTCAGTGGTATCGACCACAGACACGAACGTAGGCTACACTTCTGACTAGCTACACTGCAGTGTTGGCTGGCCCGTTTATAATAGACTACACGACTTGTTTTTTCCGAAGTTTCTTGAAAAAATCAGAAGTCGCGGTTCGTTTAAAAAAATCTGGGTTACTATGGCAGCAACTGAGGAATAGTATTGTAAAGGTCGCAGCTATCGCCCCTATGAATGACTAAATGTGCCCAAATTAAATAATTAAATAAACAAATGTGTAATTATATTGTGTATGTGTATTATATATCTAAATAAATAAATACACTGGCATACATTTCATAATAACACGTTGTATCCCCCCCCACCCCCCCCTCCCCCTCCAAGGTTACATACCCCCACCCCGTCCTAAATTGCTCTTCCGAGATCTTTATAGTTATTGTTCTACAGCGCATTTTGTCTCGAAAATGTATTAGTATAAAACAAAGCGGACCTACGCCGGAGGAAGATGTGTAACTTTACACGTGTGACTTAGAAAGGAAGCACATGGGTGAGTTATGTAAGGAAGATATAGGCCTACATAACTTACCAAATAAATATCATAACACGGCCTTGTTCCAAGTAACTTGTTAGGATAATCACATTCACAGTCAATAGACTACCGTGCTTTCAGCTCTATTACGATTCCTCGCACATTGCGAAGAGCAAAGCGGCGGCGAAGTGACGTACCTGCGGCTGCTATGAGCAGTTTTGCTCCACAACAACTAAAACAGTGTAGAAGAGACTTCGACTTAATGTTGGTGTTGAGCAGAGCTACGGGGCAGCCCAGTTTAGCCAACGCCAGCCAGGTAAAAATAAAAGTGGGTTCATTTCCCATGTAAAGCGCCACCGTGTCCCCCTCCTTTAATTCGGTGTACTTCAGTAAAGCATTGGCGATTTTGTTGCTTTTTTTGTCTACATCTCGGTAGGAGTATGATTTGTCCTCAAACACAATGAAAGCTCTATCTGGATGATTCGAAGTTTGTTCAAAATATCTATCCAAAACGAGGAATAGTGGTTTTCTCCTCCTCCGCTTGCCAAACGTCACCAAAATCCGTACCAAGTTCATCAGATAGAACAAATCATCCCAAAAGTAAGGACAAAATATTTTTAAAACCAGTGGGAAAATAGCCACACTGGCTAAAACTATAGATAGAATGTACATATCCACAAGCAAATGTCTGAATGAACGGCAAGATACACTTAAAAACAGAACTAACGAAGCATTTCCACTAAGTATGTCGAATGCCTCTCGATGCAGCGGCTTAAACAGCCACTTGCTCCGAAGGCGGAGCGTTGGGGTATACGATCATAGTACCGACCCTCAAGGGTTGTCTTATCTGAATTCCAGAGGGATAGCCCAGAGAGGCAACTTTCTGGGTTTTTGGTCCACGCGAACAGCAACATTGTATGCAATCTTATTATATTTTCTCCATTATTGTCAAAAGGGAGATTTTTTTCTGACAGATTAAACAAGTAAATATCTTGAAATAACTTATTATTAATTTATATATTGGCAAAATAATATGAATAATATTCTATAGAATTAATTGTGTGAAAGTGCGTAGGCTTCTGTGACACTAGGGCGGTTTTAAATAAGCATGCATGTTCTTTCATCTGGTTACTCCGGTTTCCTCTCACAGTCCAAAAACATGCAGGTAGGCTAATTCGATACTCTAAATTGCCCATAGGAGTGTGTGTGAATGGTGTGTGTGCCCTGACGGACTACAATCTGAGTAAATTTGATGACTCAGTCTCCACTGGCTTTCATGATGTGTCTTGTCATGCCCCCACCATCTTACTACTCTCTCGCGATCCGGGGAACAGCTGCGTGTTTTTTTTTACGACTAACTACGCCCCACCAGAACTAGACCACGATTGGGCGGTCGCGCTACACGGAACGGCAATGCATAAACGTTATCGCATAATTTCTCACATATTGATAGTCATATCGCTGCATTGTCCTGCATGTCCTACGCAATGGAGCAGGACAGTAAGACGGCGCGGGACAATTAGAAGTAGGCCAGTACTGAAATCAGATAAACTACTGATATATGCAGTCCATAAGTATTTGGAAAGTGACATAATTTTTTGTAGTTTTGGCTCTGTACTTCAAAACATTTGATTTGAAGTAAAACAATGAATATGAGGTTGAAGTGCAGGCTCTTTGTGATTTCTGAGCTCACCAGTGCTCTCTTTCTTAATGATGTTCCAAACAGTTAGGTTAGCCTAAGGTTTCGCTTATCTGACTGCTTATTATTTCTCACCCTCATAATGGCTTTCATTGGCACAACTGACCCTCATGCTGACAAATGCCTATAACAGACTCCAAAGGCAAGAATCAAAACTAGATACTGATAGAGATCTTTTACCTGCACAAAGGAAGATATTGAACACACCTAACTAATCAGAAACACCCGTGACACCATTTGTCCCAAACATTATGAAGGGGAGGGGGGGCTATTTATAAAATAAAAGTGCTTTATGAGTAATTTCTGTATGGTGAAACGGAAATGTATAAAACTGTCCTTAAATGCATACTATGCAGGATTGTTTTGCCTGTGTTTACTACCAAAGAAGTCTCATAATGGATATGCCTTAGCATACTTATTTTAGAATATTTTAAAAATCCTGTATTGTATGCCTTTAAATAAAAGCTGAGAATGTGCACTTTAACCACATTGTTTGATTGCAAATAAAAAAAAATGCATGTCTTTGTCAAACACGGACTCACTGTGTCAAATGGCAGGGTTTCCTTTTATCAAACAAAAGTCTTATTTCTGCCTTTCCCTTTGTCTCCACCTGCTGGAAGATTTGCCACACTTCTACATGAAAATAAAACACTGGAGGCTAATCAAAGACTGGAAGGATGGAAGTGCTCTCAAAGTCACAGGAAAACTTTCCAGGCACGTTGCACTATTAACACAGTTGCTAATACTGGCTTTCAAATAAAAGGCGAGAGGAGCTGCCAAAAAAGAAAGAAAAAAAGATTTAAGATAAAAATTATATACAGTAGTACAGTAGGGGAGACCAGAGCATGTTGTCACATGTTATTACACCACTTTTGACTCCAACACCAGAGGGTGCTACCTAAAAAATGTAATGGTATGTGTGGCCAATGAGGTCAAGGACATAATAATCTGGTGCACGCATTTTTATACTTTTTCACCCTTTAAAGTAAAAATGAAAATTTTTTTTTTTTAATTAAAAAAAAAACAATAGCACTGTGCACTTGTATGTAAAACACTTTGTTGTGTATGGAAATTTTTTTTTTTTTACTCGGTAAAGGAGAGAACAATGTGTCTTTTGATACTTCATTTGTAATCCTATTCTAAATGATTTTGGGATTTAGCCAACATTTGGGCAGTTTGGGGCAAATTTTCCAATGATTTTGGGGTAAGTCGTCACATTTGACAGCCTGCCCTTGTATAAACATAAACAGACACAAGTGACACCCTGCCCCAAAATTATTGTGACATTGTGTTATCAGCTGCTGTGTTTCTGACAGAATTGTTAAATTTTATTCAACTTCACTACTCATCATTTGCTCATTGCTAGATGATCATATGTATTGTTTAGAGCAGCAGACATACCCCTGGGCCACACAAGATAAGCTACATCTTGGCTGAGTCTGACTATCAAGTTTACAAAGTGTGTGTGCATACATGTGTTTGGACATACTGATTCATACGGTGTCATGAATATAGAGTATGGTTATGAATGGTGGTGTGACAGTATTGGGGGAGGGGTCGTAGACAGGGAGGGGGTGTAAAAAGCTTGTAGTTAATATATAATTACAATGAGGAAATGTGTGTTTGTCAGAAGGAAGGGAGGAAAAGAACTCAATCTGAAGTTTTTGTTGATCCCCTTTATGAATTTAAAAGTCTTAATCCAATCACCCCTGAGTCTCCTTTTACTAAGCTTGAAGAGGTTGATCAACTATTACTCCCAAGTCTTTTTCAAATTGCGCACATTCCAATTTTGTTCCTCCCATAAAGTAATCCTGCCTAATGTTTTTATTTCCCACATGCAGAACTGTACATTTGGCTATATTAAATTTCATTTGCCAGGTTTCCACCCACTTTTGGATTTTATTAAAATCTTTGATTACTTTAGGTGACTCCAAACTATTAACTGGGCCTCCCAGTTTTGTATCATCATATGAGGAAGAGCAGTGGTCACAGCACCGATCCTTGTGGGACTCCACTTCCAACAGTTCCCTGCTCAGATAATATCCCTCCTACTACTACTCTTTGTGTTCTACCCTGTAGCCAGTTCCGAATCCGCTCTGAAATACGTCCTCTAATTTATAGTGTCTTCATTTTACTAACAAGTCTCTCATGTGGTACCTTATCAAATTTTGGCCTTTTGTAAATCATAATACGTATGTAACATCATAATACTTCTTATAATCAAAACACTTGGTAGCTTCTTCAAAGAATACCAGAAGGTTTGTCAGGCATGACATTCCCTGAGAAAACCATGCTGGCTATCCCTTAGGATGTTGCTATTTTCAAGAAATACTTACAACTTGTCTCTAATGGTAGATTCCAGTATTTTACAGATGCAAGTTAAAATGTAATATGGCCCCTTTTCTTATAAATTGGTATTATATTGGTACTATATTACCCCACTTCCAGTCCTCAGGTATTTCTCCAATTTCTAAGGACTGTCTAAAAATACCTGCCAGTGGTTTAAAGATGATCATATTTAACTCTTTGAGTACTCTTGGGTATATGTCGCAGGGCCTGCTGCCTTATTTGTCTTTAGTTTAAGTAATTTATCCTGTACTTTTTTATTCTCTATTTCATTATCTGATAAGACATTCTGAGTACTGAATATGCCTTCCAGTCTATTATTAACCTCTTCTCTATTAAAACTCTCAATAAAATAACTATTTAAGGCATCAGCAATATCTTTGTTCTTAGAAAGCAATGCTCCTTTTTCATTCCTGATGCACCTTGATATCCTCTTTGACATTCTGTTTCCTACTACAGTATTGAAAGATACATTTAGGATTAGTTTTTGCATCTTGGTCAATTTACCTTTCAAAGAGCCTTTTGGCCTCCCTTTGGTTCTTTTTTAATCTTTGCACGCATATTACAATATTCAGCCTTATTACTCTCAGTGTTGTCATTGTTATATATCTAATACAGGATTTTCTCAAACTGTCTTGAATGACTTTGTTCATCCCCTGGGGAGACAGCTTCTTCAACATAGAGGAGGCCTTATTAATTTACCATAATACATCACATTCAACTGCAGAATGACTACGCTGTGTCCCACAAAAGTGGAACACTTGGGAATTATGCATAAGAGCAGCTCTAAAACAACTGATAGCCTACTCCTGTGCTAGCTGAATGGCTGGCGATGAAACCATCGCTCTAGATATTGCTGTTTATTATACAACTGAATTGATGTCAGCTTAACCGTATACCTTTTTATTTTGATGATTGCACGAGCAACAATTGCATTTCGCCACAAAAGTCGAACACTCGGGAATTATGCAAGAGTAGCTCTAAACAACATCGTGGTTCCTGTACATTAGCTAGATGGCAGGCTACTATTTAGGATGTATATTGGAGTGGTTTAAATACCTCTCACATATCTCAACATGCAAGGAATTTATTTACGGGTCAGGATGATAAGTAACATTTTTGCCAGGTGTTTTTTTTTTGGTGTAGAAACCAATAATGCTGGTAAATCATAAATGCAACCATGGATGGAATATCATTATCGCTATATTGTTGCATTTTTGTGCCATATTTTAAAAATCGCATCCCAAAAACAACGTGTTCTCGTCGTCATTATGAACGCGAAAAAAGTCGCCTGTTAATAACGCAGATCTTTTTAAAAGTTGCCTCTGAAAGTACGTTTCGCCCACCAGTGAGCTTCATGCAACTGATTCGCTCAGTTGAGCTAATTTGCATTGACGTCAGTAAAGGCTGGAGGTCAATCCTTGCGGGTACTCTTATTGGATCTGCGGCTGTCAAGCAGTGCTGAAGAATTGGAAGGGCAAACGCTGGAAAGGCAGAGAAAGACTAACAGAAAACAGCATTATGTGGCTTATTTTTGCCTTTACGTTTGGACATAAAAAGGAAAAGGCTTCTTTTTTGCTAACTGAAACTTAAGAACGGAGAGCTGTGTGTGTGGATTTATACGATTTCATTCTCCAGAGGAGGTACCGCAGACAAATTGACAGCCTTTACATCTTTTTTAAGAGGAAAAAAGCAGTGGGCCTTTGAAACATTGTAATCCGTTTTAAACGAATTTATTATTATTACACTTCGTCACTGAACTAATAATGGTCTGTATTGAGGTTTTGCAAAAAGAACGATAGCTTATTTTCCCTAGGCTAATTGTATTTACATTTTGGCTTGTTGGAATGTTTGATCGGACTAAAGCGCATTTCGTTGTGTGCAGAGAGTCTTCATATGAAAGCGGGTGTAGAGAGGATAGGCTACTATGCGTTGTATATCTTTTAGCCTGTTGATGATGTGCAAGTGTGAAGTGGATCAAACTGGAGAACAGATTTGTGCCCCGTGTTTTAAATACGCGTCCACCAGCTCGTTAAATTGAAAATATATCGCAGGGAAGATCGGATATAATTTGTAGTGGGGGAAAAGAAGCAACAGACTTTGACAAATGGATAAAAACAACTGTCTGGGTTGAGTGGGTGATTTAATTTGGAGAAAGAAAAATACAAAAATAAAATTGCACCTTCACGATGATGCGGTAAGGCAACGACGAGACGAGCCAGCGGAAGAGGTCATTAGCGTATGGAATTAAATAATCAAAGTAAGACTACTGCGGAATTAATGCTTTTGCAAGAGAAGCGCGCGTTTGCGAAAATTAAAAATAAATTACTTCATGTGAAAGTCAGAAAGGAAATCTATTTCCTGGTTGGGGGGCTAGGAGGGAAGGAAAATATATTATTCATGGTCTCCGTGAGGGAACCGAGAGAAAGAGTGCGTTTTGCCTTAAAATTAAAAGAAAGGCGTAAGAGTGAAACGTAGGTGTTAAAAATTGGCAGAAAGGCCAAAGCAAATCACTTGAAAGAAATTTCTGAAAGTGGCGTTGAAGCATGGGCTGCGCGTCGAGCATTAACATCTCGGACAGGGTGGTCTATCACAGAGGGAAAGACTCAGAGGATTCACATTCACCCCAGCAGACCAACACTACTCTTCAATCTCAGCATCAGGGGAATCCAGCCCTTGGATTACCCGCTAAACCTTCCGACAATAAGGTGAGGACTGCCCCCCTCTCCTCCCCATGAATGAAAAAGGTCACAGTGTGTGTGCGTGTCAATGAGAGAGATACCTTTAATCTATTTCTCCTCAAGCATCTATAACTTAAAATATTAATTGGTACACAGTTGTTGTTTTATATTGTATATAAAGTGCACTACCAATAACGACCAGATGTCAGTGAAGTTATTGACCGTCTTCTTGGCCACCATTGGATTAGCAAATTGCATGTTTTCAAATATTATGGAAATGACTTTATACGCTATTTTTAGTCCTTTTTTTCTTTTAATCTTTTACCTTATGCCTACAGCACTTAACATGTCACTTGGATTTTATGTATGATTGTTAGATGTCTGTGTGTTGTATGGTGTTTTATGTCAGCACCATTCATGCTATTTTACCCAACTTAATTGCCCCATGTGGTATAAATAAAAGGTACTAGTGAATTCAAAGCATCTGCTGACACATCCTTCCCACTTTCTTAATGTATTGGGAAGTGGTGTCCTTAAAGGGGCAGTTCACCCAAAATAAAAATAAAACTATATTTCCACTTGCCTGAGTGTTGTCTGTTCATTTGCATAGTTTTGCTGAGATTTTAATGAGTTTTCTTGATATCCTCTGCAGCTCACTGTGAAACAACAAACGTCAAAGCAGCCTGTTTTTGGTGTTGAAAGCACCAAAAATTAACATAAAAAATTGAACAGAAACATTTCTTTACAGATATAATGGCATGGTTACTCACAAACATCTACAGACCTTGTTGTGCACCTACATACATTTCTGTGCATCTACAGCCCTCATTGTGCCTTGAAAACTACTTTCTACCAAAGTACACCAACTGTTTGTATCAATGTCTCTGTGCAAAGTCTCAGCCAAAGCATGACAGTATTCTGGGCCACAGTGTCAACATTGTTAAACTAAACAATTAACAGAAACATTGGCCTTGTTGAGGTCCATTGTACGAGGGTGAGTTGCAGCAGACATCTAGAAAACATGTCAAATCTCAGCAAAACTATCAGGATGGATAGATAGCACTCAGGCAAGTGAAAATATAGCTTTATTTTATTTTTGGGTGAACTGCCCCTTTAAGAACACATAGGAATTTACTTTTATGTGTTGCTCCTCGAGTGAGGCTGATAGCTGTTTAGCTTGTGTTATCAAGTTTTTGACCATTGCAGCATATTTGGATCAACTAGCTTCATGTGGAATGATGAGTATTTTCACATTTTTTCCTTTATTTTTGATGAGGTAGTATTTGATATTTTCAATTGACTAATCATTGCTTTGACAAGAACATGGTATGAGAGAACCCTACCATTCATAGGCACTAACTGGTGTGAGGTTAATGGGTGTTATGAGGTCTTTGCAGCATATTTGCCTTGAACATACCTGCTTCATGTTTGGTGGTTTGGCAATGACTATGAACAGCGTTCAGTAAATGATAAAATGCACACCATGTTTGCATGGAGCAGAATTACCTGTGGCTCCAGGTGTGAATAGAAGGTCATTCCCAGATGCTTTGAATGTGTTTATGTCTTGGACAGAGAAAGAAAGTTCTCTATCTGTGCAAAAGGGATTGATGGGCTCCCTTCTGCAGGCTCATGTTCTTGATACAATACTTTATTTATTTTCACAGAACTAATGAGAAAGTATTGAAAACAATGAGATATAAAAAAATACTGATTTGTGGACCGATGACAGAATGTAACCCCTTGGAGTTGTAGGGAGTGAGGTGTAGAACTTTCTCTTGTGAGGATGAAAACACACACTGAAAACCCCTAATTGTTAGTAAGAGGTAAGAACCCCTTGATAGTAGCCAAAGTTGAACTGTTAGAGTGAATCTTTTCTATCTAGGCAGATAGAAGGAACATTGCACTCCTGAGGGGAAACCAAGCTGTACCAGGATGTACAGTAGTCAGTGTTATTGGTTATTAGCAGCTGAAGTCACAGTCTTTCATAAAGCAGTTTTCATCAAACTGGGAAGGTCCTGCATCATTGACATAGGTTGTCTGTGTGGCATGTGCATGGGGGTTATCCTGTGGTGGAAATAGAGCCACTGCACATGAAGAGAAAGTCTGAGAGATGTTAGTGTTTGTGCCCCTCTGGGCAGATGCAGATGCAGATGCATTCCTGAGAGGTCAGTGTCCCTTGTCAGCGTGCGAGTGGACTGGAGCTGGTGGGAATCTGCGTCATGCGTGAAGTTCTCATGATGCCATTTCACGTGCGGTGGCTGTGTGGACTCGAGAGCAAAGGGAAAATTGGTTTCCTCCCCTTTCGTGTTCAGTCGTCCGGTTTGCCACGTTTTTCTTGCTGCGTTTCTTTATCAAGATGCGTTGACGAAGGTTGCATTCCTGCCTTGGCAGAAGTGCATTGCAGAACGTGAGGGTGTGTAGAATAAGTACGTCATGTAATGAAAAGAGGAATTAGTTTTAAAGACCGAATGCTGTTACTATTTTAACTAATGCTCTTTATTTTTTGAGCTGAAGAATGAAGTGGGAGGAACAGGCCAGACGAGGTTTCCCACCACAGTGTAGTGCCTCAAGAGTTATACTGTTCCTGCATACTCGGGTAACCTGGACCTTATGAATGGGACAAGCTTTCTTCTCCTTAATGGTGGATTTTCCTTCTTTGTGTTGGCATTTGCCAAACAGAACCTGCTTATGGAGGTCCCCCCCAAGGAAGCCTGTGTGTTAAAGTTACTCTTTCAGGAGAGTTTCTGTCTGGATGCCCTTATCAACAGCTACTCCCTGCGTTTCAACTCGCGTCTTGGCAGTTGGTGGAGCAGACAGTTATTTTGGTGGATTGTGGGTTTTCAGTGGGGGCAGATTGCCCTTGAGAGTAGCAAGAGGAGTGTGAAGAAGAGGGGACCGCGACAAGGGTGCACACGTCACCATCCAGCCTGCCAGCTCTGCGATAAGGGCAGAGGCCAAGGCCCCAAACTCGTGGGGTGAGCTAACGGGGAGAGATAGAGCACCGCTTTGGGACACACCATACTGCCGGCTGTCCCACATGCAGAGCAACCCATCAGACTGCAGGCCACTACTTTGTACAACTCAGGTTTTCTTTATTTTTTAGGGCTGGATTCCATTATTGGAGAAAGTTACTCCATAAAATGCTCACTTGCTAACTCAATAAGTGACCAGCACTGAAAAGGCCAGTTAAGAGGGTCCCAGAAAATGGTCACTGGCGCTAAATAAATCCTGTATTTTTTTAGTGCAGCCTTCAAGAGTTTTAAAATGTGTGTTGGTTAATATCCCCTTGCTGTGTGCTCTTCTTCTGTTAGGGGTGGAACTTCACACGCCACTAAGGAGTTGGTAGGAGACAGGCTGGTTGTTGGTCCCTGTCTGTCTGCCCTGGCTGCGCAGTCATGCTGGGCTGCCTGAGCACAGCATCTGTGCAGTCATCTGAGACCCAGCTGGGTAATTCATTCCAGAGGATGGCAGAGCCTTAACTGGCTGATTAATTAATCCACTGATTCAGTTTTCCCCCCTGAGCTCTAGGACAGAGAGAGGCAGCCATGCAATCTGTAGGCACTAAGCAATTTTGTAGTTTTCTTCAATTACATGAAATATACTTAGATGGTTTATTTATTTAGTGAGCTGCATGCCCAGTGACTAATACTAAGTTATTTGTACAAATGTAAATCTTATTTAACTTGAATTCTGAGTGCATCAACTCTTTCCCCCACAGTGGTGTCATGTAAATGTAAGTTGTAAATGTAAGTTCTATCCCTGTTTATCAGTAGGTCACTTGTTGTCAACCAGTTTGTCATTTATATGTATTTAGAATAGAATATAATAACTTTATAGGGAGAACTTACCCAGCAAAGTACAGTAGCTGGTGTACAAGAAATTAAATAAACAGTGTACATAAATTACATTAAGAAATATAATTGCAGAAATTGCATTCAGAGGTTCCTAAATTACAACTATTCTATTAAGGAAGTTCAAGTAAAAACTTCCATACATAAATTATATTGAACTTATATATATATATTACTTGCTAATATACATTTCACGGTGTGCTAAATCAGAAAAAATAAATGAAGTCTTCTTCCAGTGGCAGGATTTCAAATGGATGATTTAAGGGATGTGAGGGAAGGACCAATATGCTTTCTCCTTTCTTGACTGCGCGCTCCTCATAAAGTTGTTTCATTGTTCTTTGTTGTCTCCATATCGTCGTTCTACTCAGTAACAATATCCTCTCCAGCTTAGTTTGTCTGATGTCATTTGGAGAGCCAAACCAAGCTTTTAGGCTGAACGTCAGTGCTGATTCAAAGGAACAGGTGTAAAATGCCTTCAGTACTGACTGACTGGAACTGAACTTCCTGAGTTTGCGGACAAAGAACAATTTTGATTTACTTTTGTCATGCACTCTGACAATTGGCTGCAATGACCAGTTTGTTGTTTAAAATGGTGGCCAGATATTTGAACTCCCCAACTCTTTCCATTTTTTTTTTGCTCTGATGGTAAGGGGCCTCACGGGCGACAGTGTTCTTATGAAGTCCATGACTATTTCCTTTTCTTTCCTACATTCACAAATTTAGGTCACACTGTTGTTGGAACTGGCTGATAGTAGTTTGGAGCTTTTCCTCATAGTTGGAGGTGTCCACAGTTTTTGTTATCGGACTATACAAGAAAGGTCATTTCAGGGCAGTCATTTTTGTAGGGTAAACAACACAGGAGAGACCACTGAGCCTTGTGGTAAGCCAGCGGAGATGGTCCTGCTGTTACTGCATTGGCCTTTTTTGTGAATTTCTGAATATGTTTGTAAAGTCACCATAACCAGCTGTGAAAAGAATATCCTCTTAAGAGGACATTAAATGAGGACGCTAAATATCTAAATGGGAAGTGTGCTATCATAGTTACTGTATATAGCAAAGTTTGAGATATATGATGTTTAGCTTTGACGTAAAATTGATGCACAGGAAACCAACTTACTGATGTGGTGTGACTGCTGTGCAGCTGAAAGTGACAGATTTTTCTAAAGCCTGTGAGCTGCTCTTCCTGTTGTGGATATCTCTCAGTGTTATGAGATTATGGCTCATTTTATATGGCCGAGTCATGCTTGGCACTATCTGAACGGGCATACATGTCATACGGAGAACAAAGTACTGTGAACAGAGGAAATGGTTGTTTCGCTTGGATCATATTCTCTGTTAGGCTTGATGGCTCTCTGTGGAAATGCTTGCTGAACTGCGGTGCTCTGTAGTGGACAGTGGAAGAATTGTCCACATACTTCTCCTTGCTGCAGGTAGCTTATCTTTGTTGCCACTGTCTTTGTTGCCTTTCCAGCCTGATGCAGTGTACATTGGAAGGTGTCGTAACTACAGGGGATCTCTGGGGTTGGAATTTGGTGATGCTCTCCACTCGGGGCCCCCCAAGTCTCCTTTGGAACCCGTGTTCCAGACGAATGCTCCTGTGGTTACCATGGATTTTGCTGGCTATGCTACCGCAAGCAACACCCCCCATGGTCTAATAAAGCGCTCCTTTGAAGCTGTGGTTTAAATATTGCAGCCCAGTAAGGAATTAATTAGAAACCTTTTGAACTTAAGGCTATAGAGATAATTGAATAACAGAATAAGTCTCTGAAGCAGGTGTTTTATGTGGAAATTTATTGTGTGGTGTATTGGCCCAGACGAGACTTCTTTTGTCTAAAAGACACAGGGCTTACTGGCTTGGGCAGACTTGGTAACCCGTTTGTAGTTCTGTCTGATCTCTGCTGTTCTGTTTTGTTCTGTTGCTCTTTACAGCACGCCAGTTGTTACTTGCTTTTTTGAATGGCAGTTCTGTTATTTCTATGGGTGTAATGGTACATGTATTTGAACAATTACAGGATTGCTTTGATGCACATGTGGAACTCTTGTTTGCATAATGGCACCACTATCTGGCTATCAATACGTGTGTGGTACTTTCCCAGAGTAGAGGCCATAGCAGCCCACCTGCCGAGTATGGTTACTTTAGTACTTGCAGTTTCTAAAGAAAGAAAGAGAACAATAAGGTTCCAGCATGTGCTAGAATAATAACAATAATGGCAGTAATAATAATACACTGTAAATCATAACCGCCATCCTGACAAAATGATTTGATTACAGTGTACTAAAAAAATTCCAGTAGTCAGGACAGCTGAAATCAAGTTCCATTTACTGAAATATCCATTCAAGTCATAAAATTAAGTGAGCAGTGCTTATTTCATTTGTGTGGGGCTTGCTTGAATTTTTTGAACCTTGACTTTTGAGTAAGCTCCACTCAATTCTTTGAAATAATTAAACATGGCAAATTTGAGCTCAGAAAGTTGATATAATAGTAAAAAAGAAATAGCGGTTAAACCAATTAAGTGGTATTAGCTTCAAAAAAACCGCATAATCTGCTTTTGGCTGTATTTGCTCTTGAAATATTTGGACTTGTGTAAATCGAGACTAAGACACAAGGTCGATCACATCTGTGTTCACCTCTGGCAAGCTGCAAGGCTGGGTCTCCCTCTATAAGTTCTGCACTGGACTGAACTATAGGCAGTCTTGTATTATGATTAGGGAAGTGTGAGGTTGTAGGTTTGGTATTATGGTGGGGGACACTGTTGGGCAAGGTGCCTAACCTGAAATTCTTCAGTTAATATCTAGTTAAATGGATTATCTGGAAAAAAGAATATGCTGTCCAAATGTACTGTAATGGAAAATGTGCTGTGTCCAAAACTCAGGTTTTCAACCTTAGTAACCTGTGTTTGTTAGGAGGTTTGATGTTTGAAGAGTTCTTGTGCCCATGACAGTATCCCCTGCCATCAAGGCAGCTCTGCTCTGGTGCACCAATGGACTGTTAAGTCAGAATCAATATTCTTCTCGTCTTCCTGATTTCAACAGATTGAAAGACTGCTCCATTAGGTGCGCTTATGAATGTGCCTACATTACGCCATAATAGCTTTTGGAAAGGGCATTATAGGATACCACTGCTTCTGTAGTTAGCCTAACTGCTCGAAAGTATTATGCTAGTAACTTGGGTGGCTGTGTAATCTTGCCCAGTCATACCAGCTTTACCACACAAGGATAATGTGTGGTACTGAAGATTTGCCAGTCTCAAAATTTTACCTTTTTTCACATTCAACCCAAAAGCCACTGTGAGGACAGCAGTTTTTATTCCAGTCCTACATTGTGGATTCTACTGAGCGGATTGACTGCTTTGTTGGTCTGTGGAAAAATGTCTAAGCTATTTTTTAAGGCTTTAAAAGTTTGGCATGTTAAAAGTTGGTTGTTTTAAAAGTTGGTTTAAAAGACTGGGCATGTGTCAGCTTCGGAGAGCGTAGTTTGAAGGCAATGCCTTGTCATTGAATTTTAAGCGGTGGTCAAACTGAAGACCCCTTTCAGAGCCCCTGTGATTCCCCCTCTAGGTGTGAATGTTTGGAATCATGTGATGGAGGGGGAGCATCTTTGATGTGGTGAAACAGTGTAATACTCACTGTGCCTTCATGCACAGAACTGTTCAGTACTGCATTTCTGTTGGATTTGTGAGCAGGTCTATGTTGTGTTAGAATAAATGCTGGCTTTTACAGGCTGTGTGATAGAATAATGCTGCTTTTAAACAGGCTTGTTGTTTAGAAAAATGCGCTTTAACAGCTGTGTTGAGTTAATAAATGCTGGCTTTTAAACAGGCTTGTGTTGGTTAGAATAAATGCTGGCTTTTAAACAGGCTTGTGTTGAGTTAGAATAAATGCTGGCTTTTTGAACAGGCGTGTGTTGAGTTAGAATAAATGCTGGCTTTGTAAACAGGCGTATGTTGAGTTAGAATAAATGCTGGCTTTGTAAACAGGCTTGTGTTGAGTTAGAATAAATGCTGGCTTTGTAAACAGGCGTGTGTTGAGTTAAAATAAATGCTGGCTTTGTAAACAGGCGTGTGTTGAGTTAAAATAAATGCTGGCTTTGTAAACAGGCGTGTGTTGAGTTGGACCCAGGAATGTACACCAGGCCTGGTCATGGCAGCGCACTCATGTCTCACTGAGATCCTGCAGCTGCATCGTTGGTCTTTCCTGTTACGTGTGGGCAGTTTGTCATTTTTTAGTTCAAAGTTTGTTTTGTTCTTATGGGTTACTGTAGACAAACGTTGCAAAGGGAGATGGAGCACAGGAAGCCAGTGATTCAGAAACCTGGCTGAAGCTAAAGCCAACCAGCACCATTCATCTGTCTTTGGGGAAAAGAAACCGCCGTGTTTGAAATGTGTGTAATCTGTGCCAAGGTCATAATCCCTCGATGAGGTAAAAGGGATTTTAACCCTCTTGGGTGACTGACATTCTCTTACTGTATCCATGTGCATGTATGTGATGAAGGATCTACGTTCACCCTCGTTGCCAAGTAAAGGCCAGTTAGGCCTTCAGAGACCAGCTGCATGGTACAGTAAAGCCCTAGTTCCTCCTCCGGGCTGATATGACCCTGCTTTCCCTCATTACTGCGAATGTGCTGTGTGCACAAGGACAGGAGTCAGGGATACGGCACTGCTGTGAGCAGCAGGGGATAAAAGCGTTTTCATCTTTCAGAGGAAATGGATGAAGGACGGTCCTGGCCCAGACCCCCCTGCTACAGCTCCCAGTCCACGGTGACAGAAGCACTGGGTCTCATTAACATGTCACTAATGTGATCAGAGGCTGGAGTCAGGGGTTAAACCTCTTTAAAGGAACGATCTGCATGTGGGTGACACAATCCCCCATCCTGCAACTTGGTCGTGCATGATTTAAGTGGAGGATAATTGACAGCTGCCAAGCCTCTGTGTTTTGGGGAGGTGGGGAGAAGAGTGTTCAGTCTCAGTCTTCTGTTGGAGGACAAAGGAGAGATTGAAATGACACTCCCCATGTGTAGCACATTGAGCCATGTCAGGTCTTGCTAGCAGTATAATATACCAAGTTGGAGACACCAATGAGGTTCCCAGCCGTACACCTGTACACACACTACATGCCTTAAAATAACGAAGTAACTTTGGCTGAAAAGTAAGCGTGAAAATGCATCGCTCTGGGGAAACCATGAATGAATATCTTGCTATAATGCTAATAACTATGCTATTTCAGGTGGAACATAGTTTTGTTCATTTTTACATTAATTAAATACAGAATAATTTTCGGGACATTGGGACCCACAGATTTTTTTACTGATCACCCGCTCCCACCCGCAGTAGGCTAAATATCTCCCACTACCGCACAAATGACCAGGAGTCTCACGGGAATCCCGCCCTAATGCAGGCGACTAGCGTAGGGGGAAAGAGTCAGTCTGTGCCTTTAGCTGAGTTCACATTAGTGGGTGAGGCTGATGCTCCATTCTGTAGCACTGATGAGTCTGAAAAGGACTGTCCACATTTTCCCAGACATCTGTAAGTCATGTGAAGCATTTTGGTTGTTCAAAATTAGTTATGGTTTGTTCTCCTTGGTTACAGTGCAAATGGAGGCATCAACATGTTTTTACACACTGGATTGCTTTCATCCACAGATGTTTATAAGACAGGCATATTATTGCTGTGAACTATAGGTCTGTGTCAGATCCCACATCTGTACACTTAGCTAGTCCCTCTTTGTGAACTGCGGGATAGTAAAGCCTAAAACTTGTGAAAGGGTTTGATTGGCCTGGCCAAGCACTAACTAGTCTTGCCACCTGTGTGCCATATCTCCCTGCTTGTCCTTGTGACTTCTGACCAAACACTGAGTTGTTTTTCAAATATTAATGTTATTATTTATTCTGCAGGTTTTTTATTTCATTTGTACTGCTGGACATTTTAGGAGGCTATGTTTATACTCATCAAATACTCAGCTGTGTCTGTTCTCGTGAAAAATTAGAATGATGTTGTTATTTAAAGGTATTGTTGGTCTTGGTGGACTGCATTCGTACCTGTATCACACTGATGCAGTTGTGTGGGTACTGAAGCAGGAAGGGACTCACTCACTTTCCTTTGTGTACGTATGTGCCTGTGAGTGTGTGTGATTTAAAATACAGTCTTTTTGTACAGTTGGTTCCTATTGCAGCCCAATTTCAATTGCAGGGAGTGTGAATTCTCCTGGCAGTGTAGATGTAGCTTCGCAAACCCACCAGTGAGACACTGTCACAACACATATATACTGTATATGCTGCAAGTGTATATATATGGTAAATGGTAAATGGACTGCATTTATATAGCGCTTTTATCCAAAGCGCTTTACAATTGATGCCTCTCATTCGTCAGAGCAGTTAGGGGTTAGGGGTTAGGTGTCTTGCTCAAGGACACTTCGACACGCCCAGGGCGGGGTTTGAACCGGCAACCCTCCGACTGCCAGACAATCGGTCTTACCTCCTGAGCTATGTCGCCCCATATATATATATATATATAATAATACATACAGTATATATACTTGCAGACTAGTAATAGTGGTCTTGTATGTTTTCAGGAGCGCAAGGTAACAGGACACAGAGGGTTACTGTGTTACTGCACATGGAGGGTTACTGTGTTACAGTGTGTGCAGATATACTGTTTTAAATGAGAACGAGAGAGAGGGAGTAGGTTCTGAAACCTGACTCCTCTCAGATGTGTTTTTGTTGTTGTTTGTGTTCTACAGTCAGTTCAACCCTGTTCCCAAAATATGGAGCCGCCATTGCCCTGCAGCAGAAAGGCTGACATGCTTTAGAGAGGCTACAATAAACCAGAGTGTTTCAGTGGACTGGCTGGTGGCCTGTTGTTTTGGGCCACTTTTTCCCGCTGTGGTCTTATTTAGAGGTCATTGCATGCCGCGTACTGAGGACCCAGACTCTTCAGGCTTTGCTTTTCCAGAGCACTGCCTTACATACAATGTCTCACCTCTCTTTTTTTGTCCTTTGATCTGAATTACAGATGTCTGCGAGTCTAACACGCTTTCTCAGCCCCAGAAATGGTAGTGCCACACTGTTGCCAATTCAGCCTCTCACTCGTTTGCTTGCTCGCTCGCTACGTCCACGCGTGTGAGCAGCTTCCCCTGGGTAACGGCAGCGCCTCACTCTCCCCAGGGCCCAGAGAGGCTCCCAGCCAAGCAGTGCAGTTTCATTTCTTTTTTTAGATTGATAAAGTTGAGCTTCTGGGGGGGGAGGGGCAGGTTTTTTATAGACATTTGTTCCAATTTGTTGCTTGCTAAAGAACAAATCACTTTTGTTAATTATTTATGTTTCATTTTCCCAGGCAAATCCCCTTGAAATCTCTTTTTCAAGGGGCCCTGGCCACGAGTTAGCGACACACATCTGTAAACATGTCTCATCTATCGCCTCCCTTCAATTGCAATTAAAATTTGGGAACATGACAGGTGTTGCCCACCTATATATTTAATATAATCATAATGTGTACTGGATGACCTTATGTCCAAGTGCTGAGTCTTTTTACTGAGCAGACATTTCTGTCAGGTTTGTTTAGGCTGTGACAGTGTTACACAAATTGTATTTAGCTTTGACTAAACCGTTCTGTTGTTATAGGGTCATGTTGAGGATGCAAAATGGCTTATGTTAATACGGCATGTTATAATGTTGTGGAATGTATCATTACGCTGTGCTCTGAGTCTGTTTTACTGCGCGAAGGCCAGCCGATATCCCAGGATTCCATGCGCCCGAGTCTCTCGGCTGCTGTTGGGAAGCTGTTTACCCGTAATGTCTGTCTCTGCTGACGTCTGCTCGCTGAACAATGTCATCACGTTTCCTGTTTTTCAGTGCAGTGGAAAGCCACAAGTCCAGCGTATACACAGGGCTCTGAGTGGTGAGGCGATCCAGAGGGCTGGCCCCACCCAGCAGACAGGATGTAGGGGGGGTCAAAGGTCATGGTGCTAAGTAAATACAGTAGGTGCGTGATGCCTAACTTCACCACCTGACCCCGCAGGGAGCATTATCATCCGTTTGGTGGAGGTTTTGGCGATATGCACGGGACACAGCAGAGAGGCTTGAGCGCATGTAGGCTAGGTGCTGCAGCCTTGCTCTGGTGTGTGTTGCTTGCCATATTCAATGAAGTTCTTGGAGAGGCATTTTTGTAGATAATAATAGCCCTCCTTAATAAACATTAAACGGATGGTTGAGTGATGCTGGTTTCATAAAGGAAACCGAAATAGCCCTTTCAATTCAATTGCTTGAGGTGGCATTTCTCTTATTTCAAACTGTTTTTTTTTCTGCATTTCCTAAAGGTGAAATGTGGAAAAAATTATACTATAACATTTAAGACATTAAGCTGTAACCACATATTGAAAGAATAAAATTTAGAAAATAATATGAATAATAAATAAAGATCTGTGTGGTGCCTGAGAGGTTTCCCGATGGTTGATTGGCTGCCTCGTTCTGGGTGTGGCAGGCGATGTACTGGTCCGGTCCAGTGCTGGGGCTGGGATTTTTCACACATCTCACGGATGCAGTCTTAAACAAATCATTGCTCTGAAGGCCCCCTGCTCAGGCAAAACCACTGATCAGGTATGGTTGCCTGATTTGTAGTAAACTTTTCTCAGATGTTGCGAGTGGGAGAGGTATGCAGGCGCAGCCAGAATGGCTGGTATATTTAGAGGAATATACCTGCTTGGCGCAGGCCTTCACGCTTGATAATACTCCTGTGGTCGTGGGCCTTCTTCGCGTTTTGAGGAAGTGCTTCAGTTTCACTTCAGCCCCCGATTTGAACTCTTGACCTCCTGTGCCTTTCTGGGGGCCTACATGCAGCATGCGCGTGCAGCGTTTGTACAGACCTCGTACAGCGGAGAGAGCAGACTCTGATGTCATCCGCCATCGGCCAGCTGCGTGCGACGTGCGTCACATCACATCCTGTTCCCTTTCTTAAGGGCAGTCACATTTCTGCAGACGCATGAACGCAAACTGTGTCCCGTTTGCCACGCCGTGTACACTTCACAGCGGGTCACACTCGTATTGTTAAATAATTATCTGCCCTGTGTGTAAAATTCCTCTCTGGACATTTCTCATGTGCACAAATTGTTGGCTGGTGGGAGGAATTCAATAGGGGCAGCTCGCTGTCGTCAGAGGCCCTTGTTGCCATGGATGCTTACCGCTGTGTGATATCACATGAGGAGAAAAAGGAAGCTACCAGGCTGAATGTTGATTTTTTTTTTTTTTTTACAGTTACATGAGTTACTCTGTTTTTGTTGTTTTGCTCTTATTGCCAATTAAAGGTTTAATAGTTTTACTATTTGACTGCATGTTTTAAATGGGTTTCAAAAGTGTTTCCATCTATAAATATAACATCAGTAATGTGCAGCAGCTTTAATATACTGTATTGGTCATTCTTCCCAATTCATGTTCCCAATCTGGGATTTGGCAGTCGCCCTCTATAATAGAATTCTAATAGTCTTAAAGGCAAATGTCTGTTTTTGATTGTGTTTTTTTTTCAGCCCACAGTCACAGAGTTGGAGTTTGGACCAATGAGGCTCTACAAAGAGCAGCTGCAGGTAGAGTTCACTCTCCTTTCTTGGATCTCATGTAGACTGGTAAAATAGATGATCTGTGGCATTAAACACAAAGCTTATGTGCATGTATGTCTGAAAATGCACTTGCATGCATTTTTATGTGTGTGTGTTTCTAACTATATTAAATGACAACACTAATGATTCCGAGATGTCAATTCTAGATTATTTATTTTCTTAGCTGCTTTTCAGATGTGCTGGCATATTAGTCTTCCAGATTGGTTGTCAGAAGATTTTGAAAAATACTATTACACAGTGTTGCTTTGCTTTAAATACAAGATCTGAGTCTTGGTAATGTTTCTCCCTTTGTGGTCCAATATTTTGCTTTTGGAACACGAATACCAACGGCAACATTTCAGCTGATGAATTCTCTACTGGAATCATCACCCCTATAGCTTTGAGATGCCAGTACTCATCCTAAAAAAAATAAATAATAATAAATAGATGCATTATGCAAGTTATACACTGTCACTGTCACCCTGGAACCCCACCCAAATATAAAATGCTATGAAAATACCATAATGAGTACATGTTATTCTAGAGGAACACAGAGGACCCAAGGACAAGTGAAGTCATTGCAAGCTTTGACTACTCAGCCATTCAGTGTGTCCCACTTATAAACCACCAAGGGGAATAGAACAAAAAAAGATGCTTAAAAAACCTTTAAGACGTGTTCTGCATTACTCAGATGCCTGTGTGAAAGAGAGTGGGCACACATTGTCCTGTGCATTCTCTGTAGGTTTTGCAGTCAGCCCCCACCTCTTTTCATTCTGTGCAGCCCTAGGTGGCAGGAGCCCAGTTGACCAGGGGAGCTGCTATTGGCGAGTGGGGCACGGAGAATGCCTTAGAGTACGACTGTAGGCCTCAGCCTGCGCTTGTAATTGGGCAACATGCAGATCAAGCTGCACTTCCTCGCTAGTTATTAGCTCCAGTGTCTGTGCTGAGGGTCTCTGTTTGAGTGAAAATTGTCAGATATTTGGAAAATTGGAAATTGGTTGTCAAATAAAAAAAGGCGATGAGGAAGAAAAAAGTGCCAAAGCAGGCTGAGTTTCTACCCATGCCAGGCGTATGATCACATCTTCAGGTATGATTCTGTGCCAGCCTAGAACGGCATTGGGGCAGGATCCTCCAAAGCAGATGAAGCAGGCATTGCCAGGTGCATTGCACTGTTTACAGGGGCTCCTGTGAAGGAAGAGTCATTCTTCACGTGATGTACTGTTCACCCTGCTTTCCAGCATCTCTGCCTGCTACAGTACTGCAGTCTGTTCTTTAAAGAGGGCTGAGAAGACCACTCATCGCCTCTCTGTTCCCGGGGTCAAAATCCTTTATACTAATACTCACCTGTGTCTTTGTGGTGAGAAAAAATGGCAAACACTCCAAACTTAAAGTGGTCTCATTTTAGCTGTTTGGGGGCCAGTGGTTATCATTGTGTTTGGCCAATGAGTTGGGCATTGCTGTTTTAAAACTGAGTTAAAGGAGAATGAAATAGAAACATCCCCTTTCTGTGTTTGTCATGCTCCCTTCACCACCAACCAAATCTCTTCTCTCTTCTACAGCCTGGAGGCATAATGTTTAGAAGCAGTAAAGGTGCGTCCATGCCGTGCTGGTCTGGACACATACAGAGATGAGTCCTGATGATGCTTCTTATAGTTTCAGTTCATATAGCGGGGTATCATTCAGATATGTACTCCTGACAGAATTAAAAAATGTCAGAATTAAAGAAGGAAAAATATATTTGTCCAACTTCAGCTGTAAATTGCTGTACACCAGGGGACTGAGTTGGCTGATCAGCTGTGAAAGGATGTTTTGCTTCGTGCTGAAACTGAGTCCTGTCACTGTGTTGGACTCATGCTGCAGCCAACGGAACCGTGGGTCTCTGAACGCATTCCCCGCACTGCCAACCGTGTCGGTATGACGTCTGTTTATTCCTGAATGACTCATTATTCTCTTCCCAGTCCTTCTTATTTTGGCAGGGTGCCTAAATATGTGCCATGGGTCTGAGTAAGCAAGGAGTTGTATTGAATCATTTTGGCAGTAGCCGCATCCAAAATGGCTGACCGAACCAAGTACCCGACCTAAGCCGCTTTGTTATTCGTGGCCTACCCTGGAAAAGAGCAGACTGATGCATTTGATGTGGTGTAACCTTGTGTGGAGGGATTGCTGACCTGATTGGATCACCATGTGAAACTTGGAATGCTGGGGGATATTAGGAACGCACGGCACTTGTGGGAAACAGTGTAGTCAGAACCGAATCCGTGGAACTTCTTTCCTTCTGCTCTGATCGCAAGTCGTTGGTGATCTCTCTGATTGAGTCCTGTCTGTTTCTCCCTTCTGTTAGGTGCTGTTAGTGTTTGCCAAAGATGACAACCAGAGTAATGCTTTCTGTTGGGCCTGTGAAAAAGCCAACTTCAGGTGTAGCATAGCCAGAACCCCCGAATCTGCACTGGAATCCTTCCTGGAAAAGCATCATGACATCATCATCATTGATCACAGGCAACCGAGACACTCTGAAGCAGAAGCCCTCTGTCGGTATGCACCTGAAACTATGTAGTTCTGTGCATCCCTGCGTATGGGTGTCATTTTACACTGTAATAGAGCATTATAAGCCTGTGCTTATTTTCCTGTTTATTGTACATTTTTATTGAATAATGTAAGGCTATTTGTTTTTATTTAAAATGCACATGGAAAATTGCAAGACTGTATTTTTTACATTTAACTATAATTGTAGATTTTAAATGTAAATTAAAAATTCTTGTATAAGCATTTGTGTTTTATTGTTATTTAAGATGAAGTAATGCATGTTTTTGTCTGCACTTTCACATATATTTTTGCAGACATCAGCAGTATTTTATTATAGCTGTTGACCCTGTTCTCTTACGTTTTCTGCTTTTAAATAACACATTACACATAACACACTCTGAAGAAAGGTATAGGCTGACTGCAGTAGTGTACTGACACGCAACAGTACAGTGTACTTACCAAGTCAGATAAATAAAGGCCAATGTTAAAATGAATAAATGCATGTAAAGATCTTATCCCAGGGATTTGCCCGGGCTCTGAGGCCTGTGGCTCTCAGGGCTTAACCTTACTCATGTTTCACTGCTAGCCTTATCTCCACACAGAGTGACAGAAAACAAGATTATGGACATGGGCTCAGCTGACCTGCTGTGCACTGTGCCGTAACGTGTTGGCTGTCCTCAGTCCGTATGTCCAGCGTACACACGCGGTTTCACGCCTGTGACCATGAGGGGGGGGGGGCTTAAACAAGCTTTACGGTGGAACCGTCCCGGAAACCTGGCGGCTGGCAGTGGCCATGGCACTGACCCACATATTTCCATTACATTACATTTAGACATTTATATAGTATCTGTTAACACAGCTGGATATGTGCTGAAGCCATTTGGGTTAAAGGGATAGTTCATATTTTAGTATTTTTTTGAGTATGTTTTCCATTGGTCCATACAGTTTTTGTGTGGTGAAGTATATTTTAGATATTTACAGGTGTTTCCGATAGCCTGCTGGCTTTATAATGGCTGGTGTAAGGGCTCTCGCAAATTAGTGGTTTAAAGCAAGAAAATACACGTCAAGTAACTCCAAAGCAGCTTGCATAGTGACGTTCAAGTAATTTAAAGTCCCTTTAAGCGCCTTGCTCAAATGTGCAACGACAGGGCCATAACTGGGAAATGACTGAGGTACTGTACAACCCCAGTTCCCTAATATTTTACTGAACTGCAGATGTCTGACCACAGGCATGAAGGATGACAGTTTCAGCCCAGGACTGCCATGCCAGGCATTAAAGGGATGAGCTGACAGGAGGTGCATGATGGGATGGCCCACAGTCTGGTGCTACTCTAAGCTGCTCCCTCTTTTCACATCCGCAGGTCTATGAGAGCTGTGGGCTCGTCAGAAAGCGCGGTGATCGTCGCTGTAGTGAAGAGGTACAGGCCGTGCGCATCCCGTGTCCTGGAGGTGTGTTAATGTGCTGCAGTGGAGGCGGAGATAGTGTACACTCTGACTGTGTGGGGTGTGCTGTGCTTTTGCAGGCCTGAACGAGAGGAGGGCTCCGTGATGCCTCTGATCACAGCCGGATTCAACAGGGTGAGCAACGCGAGGTGGGGTTAGGGGCTGGAGGCTGGAGGTGTAGGCCGGGGGGCTGCTTTGGATACAAACGCATAAGAATATTGTGCTCCCAAAACACTAGTAAGGTAAACGGACAGGGGGAATTAAAAGGCTTTTAGACTGGAGGCATGGCCATTGTCTGCTGGGTGAATAAGATGATGTAACACAGGCTGAATTAACCCTGCATGGCAGAGATCCTCACTGCTAAGCACCAGTGTCCTAAGAGCCCTCAGTTTCAGTGTTTCACATGCAGACTTTGCCTGTGCCCCCTTCACAATGACCAAGTCTTTGGAAAAGCTGAAGGACAGAGGAGGAGTTTTGTCACAATTTACAATAATTTTTTCAAGTGTTGAAACAGTTTGGGGAAATGTTCTTCTTTGTGTTTGTGATGTAAAATGCGTTGACAATGTCGAGCCAGTGATTTTATTAATATAAATTTACTATGTTTTTAAAACCCCAACAGAGATATGTAGAAAATGGAAACATGATGAGCTGCTATAACGAGCTGATCCAGCTGGAACGTGGGGAGGTGCGCGCTCAGGTCAAACTGAGGTGAGCGGAGTGAAAACGCACCTTCCACACTGCGCAGCTGTTCTGTGGGGGAATAACCTGCGCCTTCTCCACACAGCGTTTGGTCGAATGCTGATAGTGGGTCTGTGTGCAAATGAGCACCTCAGGGAAATCGCTTGGTTGTGCCGACAGTCATGTCCGTGCGTTATGGCTTATTATCAAACACTTACTGAATTTCTAAAAGAAATTAAACTAAATAAACTTAATGCCCCAGTTAGAAATACAATGTAAAGGACTAATCCAAGCATAGCCTTGGCTACCATTTAAACATCATTTGGCTTTTGTTCATTTTCTGTATTTGTTACGGTTGTTTACTTTTGTTTTAAACTTTCCAGAGCATGCAATGCACTTTTCACTGCCCTGGAACAAAGCCTTGATGCTCTGGAGATCTCGAGTGAAGACCAGGTGATCCAGGTAGCATATGGCATGGAAAGATTCTGCTCTATTCACCCACAGAGTCATTGTTTCACTAGCCTAAAGAGTGTTCTATTGCTGCTCTCCTCAATAATGAGACCTGTTCATGGTGGTCATATACACACATACACAAATACAGTATGTATGAAGCATTTGGTCACAGAGTGCCTATTTAATCTGTTACTATTGCTACTGTTCTATTACTGTTAATTCATAGAATTAATTTAGAATTTCAAAATGTATTGCTGCCTATATTTAAGCAGTAAGGCACTAGAAACTATGCTATATTGTGAATATATATAACTTATTTTTGCACAGCTGAAAATGGCGGGACTCAAAAACACAAAAACAGCCATTTCTGTTAAGTGGTAAAACATAAATGCATGTTTCTACCATGAAATAAAAGCTGACTGTCTGTACTTTGGTTTCATATTCATTATTTTCTTTTGATCATAAGTCCAAAAGCCTTAAGTAGCAAAAATAACAAATTTCACTCTACTGTTTCCATTTTGGTGGGCACTATACTGTATATCGGTCCTATATATTGGCCAAACATCGTCCTTGATTACCGATATAGATATGGGCCAAAAATGCAAATGTTGGCCTGACATATTGGGCATCCATTATATTGGTCGTACTCTACCTTTCAGGTGTGCCTGAAGTGTATGGGTGTTTAGTGTATTTTCGTCTAGAAGGAAGGTTTGTGTTCCTATTTAATGCTGTGACGAGTGACACAATGACTCTGTTAATGAAGTTGTGTGGTCATGCTGCTCTCATGTAAATCATGTACAGGCCATTTAGATGGTGGCTCAAGTGTTCAAGTGTGCTCTCCTTTCTCATTCAGTATGTGAACCCAGCGTACGAGACCGTTACAGGGTACCAGCGGGGTGAGCTCATTGGGAAGGAATTCATCGAAATGCCAAAGAGTGAGAAGAACAGGCCTGACCTGCTGGAGACCATAAATACCTGCATCATGAAGGGGAAGGTGAGAGTGGATGAGGGGACAAGGGTACCGAGGGGTTTCTGGGAGGTGTGCATATGGTGGATGTTGGGGTATGTTCAGAGGCTGAGGTGTGGGTTGTAAGGTCTTTTGGTGGTATGGGGTAGATTTGGGGCATGTTGGAGATTGGGGATGCAGTATGGTGTGGACTTTGAGGTGTGTAGATTTGGGTATTTGGCGGGGGAGGGGGGTGTGTGTGAAAAGCTCTTGTGTGGAGAGATTTGCTCCCCAGGTGATGTAGATAACTGTGTGGTGGAGTCCTGCATTACTATTAGTACCACATGGCTATTAGTAGCTGCTTCTGTTTGAGCATTTACTTTACACTTTTTGTCATTTTTATTTATTTACCTGTTTGAGGTTTTTTTTTTTTTTTTTACATTTCTTGCAGTTTTGTTTTGTTTTATTATTTATCTTCAGCAAAGACCAAATTTCCCTATGGTGCTTAATAAAGTGCTGTCTATCTAAGTAGGTCAAAGGTCATTTTCAGTTAGAGGAACAGTGTGGGAGGGGGCTCAGCACTTTCTCACATGGGACTCACTTTTTCTGTCTGGTAAAGCTCTTGTTATTCTATGGTCATATTGATTTCATAATGGCCCTGGTTCCTTTGTCTCATCACTGTCTGACCAACTTTAAATATGTGTAATTTTCCCCTTTGTATCTCTGTTTTTGTAAAGGAATGGCAGGGCCTTTATTATGCCAAAAAGAAGAATGGGGATAGTGTGCAGCAGAATGCGAAAATCACTCCTGTGATTGGACAAGGAGGGTGAGTGACTGAGTTTGTGTGACATCATCATTAAATGCAGGGGACTGCACTGTCCAGTCTACACTGGAAGTCCGGGTTCCTGCTTCAATCTGTTCAGATTTTGATGAAATTTTGAAATGCAAGCAAACTCCTCTCATCTCTTTTCTTTCTTTCAGAAAAATCAGACACTATGTGTCTATTTACAGGCCTTTAAATGATAATAATAAGGTGAGTACGTTTGTTCTTTGTAAAAGCTGAAATGCCGGTTTTTCCTGACTTGAAACATGAAAAGATATTCTTTTGTCTTTCCTAGACTGACAAGTTCAGTGAAGGTGTACCAGCAGAACCTCACACAGGTATGAACTTGGCAGCCAACCTCTAACTGAAAACCTTAGCACATGCTATTTCACCCCTGATCTTTGACCTCTGACAACCAGATGACCTCAGAGAGTAATGCCTTTTTTAATCCCAAACTGTTCCCAAACCTATATCTTCAGGGGGTTCTTGTAAATAATGTGTTGAGAGGGGATTTATTCAGTACCTCATTCAAGATTTTATGACCTGTTATTTTTTCTTGAATAGCTGTGGCTTCAAAAGTTTCTAAATTGATAAGATGCAGGTTTCGGTTGTGTGATTATGAGGCTTACAGAGGCTTACAGAGGCTCTCGCCGAGCGGACGCCTGCCTTACTGCTGATCGGTAAGGAGAGCCTCTGTGAATGGGTTCCCTGCACTGTTCATGCTGCTGCTCTCTTTCCCCACAGACGTGCAGTTGAGCAGACACAGAGACCGGAGGAAAGGCTCCCTAGACGTCAGATCAACCACGTCCCGGGGCAGTGAGGGTGAGTGCGTCCTGCCAACCTGAGCATCATGGGAAAGCTCCCGGACAGCGCTATGGAATCTGTCACATGAGGGAAGTGTATGGAATGGGGGGAGGAGGGAAGGGGGGGGTTCCTCCTGGAGGGGTGTACTGTGAACAGTGCTGGTGACCAGCTCATTGTGCTGCCCCTGTGGCTGACTTTGATGGAGAGAACAACGGAATGTATTCATGGCTGCAGTGATGTGCGGGATCCTTTCAGTAATTCAGTTAAACTGCTTTAGGTTTAATGGTGTGCTCAGCAGAGCAGTTTAATCTCTGAACTGATTCATTGATTTAGTTTTTTGTTGTTGTTTGTTCTGTCACAGGAAGCTCTCAGAGAAGGAACTCTTCCATGGCCCGGATCCACTCCATGACGATAGAGGCTCCGATAACCAAGGCAGGTTGATCAGGGGTCTGTTCACATGGCAACGTCACGAGGGCTGCTCGGGGGCTGCTGAAGGCGGGTTGGGGGGGGGGAGATCAGTGAGCACGGCCTTTTTACACTGGCTCTCATCCTGCTTTTACATATGTGTGCTAGTCTTAGGCACTCCCGAGGCCCTGCCAGTCAGTGAGACATGACTGCACTAAGTAATGCTACGGGCTTCTTAGTGCTCTGCACATGCGCGGAAATGCACTTTAACATTTACTTTCTTAGTTTTTTGGGTTTTAGTAGCTTTTTCCACGGGGGACCACATGGACGCGGGTAAATATGGGCAGGGTCAGATCCAGGCGAAACCTGTTGGAAGAGATCTGGGGTTAGGTGTGCCTGTGAAGTCTTGGATAAACATGAACCGCTGTTTTTAGTGACTCGAAGCCATCGTAACAAGGGCCAAGGACCCTTTGATGAAGGCATTGAGAAGTCGGTATTAAATATAGAATATGGAATCACAAGCTGAACGCGTGCACACCCGTATGGAGAAGGCTGGCCAGCATGCCTGTGGTGTGGATTTGCACGCAGAGCCCCTTCCAGCGTTGGCTTCTTCGGCAGTTACACAGCGCCCTCGCATACATCTCAGTCTCTCCGGCTGATTGGCAGCATGCGTGGTGCTGCCCCCTGCAGGTGATAAACATCATTAACGCGGCTCAGGAGAGCAGTCCCATGCCCGTGTCGGAGGCGCTGGACCGCGTGCTGGAGATCCTGCGCACCACCGAGCTCTACTCCCCGCAGCTCGGCACCAAGGAGGAGGACCCCCACACCAACGACCTCGTGGGAGGGCTGATGCTGGTATGTGTGTGGATGCCACATGTTTGTGTGTGTGGTGTATGTGTGGGTGCTGTATGTGTGGTGTATGTTTCGGTGGTGTATGTGTGGTGAATGTACGGGTGCTGTATGAGTGCTTGTTTCCGCCCCTGATTTTCCCAAGGATAAATCAAAGGCCCACAGAGTTCCTCTCACCCTCACGACATTTGCCTCAGCCTGTTTACTGAACACACACCTACATCTGCTCAGTCTCCAGGATTTTCTAGGAATGCACATTTTTCACAGTGTTCTTGAGGAGATGATAATGGTGGTTTCTCAAAACCCTGTTCAGTCAAAGTACTCATTTTTATGTTATATTAGTTACATTATGCCAAAGAAAACATTCTGTGATCATAAGGCTATTTAGTTGGTAATTTTAATTCGTTTTTTAAAATTTATTCTGAAATCAACAAAGTTATGAAACTGAGGATTCAGAATTGGTCGTTTGGAGGCCATGTGTAATTAATGTGCCATGTGCATTTTAAACATTTGGTGGTGTGACCATGCAGTGAGCTGCCGGTCTGGAGTGACCTCCATACAGAAGGAGACTCGCTGCGTCAGACCGCTAACTGTCATATTTAGATGTTTAGAAAGTAGTGTCTTTAGCGGTAGCACTGTACCACCACCTGTCCCATCACAGCCCATCACATTACATTACTGACATTTTGCTGATGCTCTTATCCAGAGCAACTTACACAACTTTTTACATAGCATTTACATAGCTGGACATATACTGAAGCAATACAGGTTAAGTACCTTGCTCAAGGGTACAACGGCAGTGTCCTACCAGGGAATCGAACCTGCGACCTTTAGGTCACTAGACCAGGTCCTTACCCATTATACTACCCTGCAGCCCAGCACTGCTGTGCCCCCACCCTGCCGGTTAATCGAACGTGAGGCTGTAGAGTGTGCAGAAGGGAAAATTGATCTCCTCTGACAGCTCCCTCTCACTCCCCGATGAGGGCTGTAGGGAAACAGACTGGAGCTGCTGTTCCACACCACTGAGCTCAGGTGTCTCATTCAGTTAAAGATCCCTGATTGGATTAAATGGTTCACATAGATGTGTAATTGCAGAACATCACAAGTGTCGGTTCACTGCTGCTACTGGTGAAGAGTTGTGCCTTAATTCCCCTATGCGTTTCTTGGAATGGCTGGATCTTTTTTTGTGAGAAAACATCTTAAGACACGTTGCTGTGGTATTCAGGATCTCTTCTGACGTTCTATAATTTCCTGTAATTCACACCTATGGAAGCATGGAACATTTGTCATATGTTGTTTCATGGTCTATGTATTTCTAATTTCTTCTAATTCTTTTATATACTTATTATCCCTGTCACCTATTGTCCTTATTTTACATGTAATGTCAAAATATGAAAAGTGTATTAGTGACAGGGCATCTGCACAAGTAAATGGGTGTGAGACGGTGTGTTCCTCCTCTCTCTGACATCACGCACTCAATGACCCCTCTCTCCCCCTCTCCTTTTCTCTTTGCAGGACGGCTTGAGGAGGTTGTCTGGAAATGAATACATCTTTGCGACCAAACGTACGTGTCTGGAATAGCTGTTTCTGTTGCTGAACTTTGAATGGGAATTTGAGGGATAACATTGGGCCTCATATTCCAGGCTCACACTACACGACAAAAAACCCATGTCGGAGTCAAATCGGTGCTTGTGCCTGTCACCAATGGTCGTTTATTATGAGTGGTTCTAAGACTCGTCTGACCGTGATTTTGAACAGTCCCAGACACCCCAATATTTTTAAGCGTGTTTGAAATTATTGCCACACAATCTTGTAGCGTGAGCATACACAAATTCTCATTAGTAAATAAAAAAGTTATGCACAGCTTGAACAAGCACAGGCTAGCTAGCTACATTTGCATTGAACTATTATTTGGGGTTTATTCCAACACTTTCTGAACAGAATATCCTGCCCACATCACCCCAACCATTCTCTCCTCCATATATTGCGTTTCGTCCTATTCTTCCGCTCTTCAGCACAAATGAGCGCAAGCAAAGAGTCACCTCTGGCATGTTATCCTGAGTTTTGGGATCCCCGACCTGAAAGATCTTGAAATTTGTGAACACCTCAGTACAATTGTGTAGTGTGTGCACCACTATGTCGGCATGACAACGGATTACAAGATAAAATGTCATGTAATGTGAGCGGTACTGCGATTTTGAAAGTTGTGTAGTTGTTAATGGTCGTCAGCCTCCATGAGTTCAGCCCTATGTCTGTCTGCTCAAGTTCAGATCTATGTCAGTCTCCCTGAGTTCAGCCCTGCGTTTGTGTGCCTGTTTCAGCTCTTATCGTGTGTACCTGTGTTCTCAGACTCTCACCATATTCCCAGTCACCTGATCACACCGCTCTCCCTGAATGACATCCCCTTGCGCGTGGCCCAGACCATGGAGAATGAGGAATCCTGGGACTTTGACATCTTCACCCTGGAGGCAGCCACACTCAAACGGTGAGGGCGGGGCGGACACTGGCTGGTGTTCGGCCCATAAATAACTGCTGTACGATGTGGTGCAGTGGTGTCGTTCAGCTGGGCTTACCACCGGAAGGTTATAGGTTCAAGTTCAAGTCTAAAGTTAACCTGGAAATCTCCTCTTTGGAGCCGGAGCCTATCCCAGCATGCATTGGGCAAGAGGTAGGTCACCACCTATCCCAGCATGCATTGGGCAAGAGGTAGGTCACCAGTCCACCATTGGGCCCACACCATTCACTCACACTTGCATTCCTCTGAGCAATTTAGACTTTCCAATTAGCCTACCGGCATGTCTTTGGACGGAGGGAGGAAACTGGAGTAGCCAGAAGAAACAATGTGGACACGGGGAGAACATGCAAACTCTACACAAAGAGGCCCCTGCTGGGGAATAATAATAATATTAATATAAATAATTATAATAATAAATGTGATGGCAATAAAAATAATAATTGAAATTGGAGCTCTGTATGAAATTGCAGAGATGCTGGATGGTTGTGTTGTACTAAATGTTTGCTGTATTTCCCTCTTCAGCCCCCTGGTGTTCTTGGGTTTGAAAATTTTTTCCCGATTTGGGGTGTGTGAGTTCCTCAACTGCCCCGAGACCACCCTGAGGGCGTGGCTGTCTGTGATTGAGGCCAATTATCACTCCAGCAACTCCTACCACAACTCCAGCCACGCTGCTGACGTGCTGCATGCCACCGCCTACTTCCTGTGCAAAGAGCGTGTGAAGGTGTGTGCTGCAGTGTGCTGGTCCTCACGTGCACGTGTGCGTGTGTGTGTGTGTGTGTGTGTGTGTGTGTGTGCGTGTCATAGACTGTAGAAAAATCTGTGATGACACCCATGGACTCTCCATGGGCTTGATGAAAAGTGTTTGGAAGCCCAGGAAGTGCAGTTTGTGGGTGCTACCATTCTGTATAAATTGGAGCCAGAGACTGCACAGTATGAAGTCCTGTCGTCCACTAAGCGCATGAGATGCAGTAACTGTTCCTGATTCATTAGAAGTATTCATTTGCAGTATTCTCCAAATAACACAATAACTTTAGGGACAATAACTTTAGAGACATTAGACAGTAAAGTAAAAACACCTATTGCGACTACATTTGGAAATGTATAAAATGGGAAAAAAAATTATTGTATTTTGATTATATTGTTATATTGTTACGTTGACTTGCATTAAAACGGGTGGCTGAAACACCTATACTGGAGCCAACCGCACTGGCGCTAGTGAGCAGTGTCTCTCAACAAGACAGGGAAGTGAGGTTCAAAAGCGCAGCCTGGTTTTGGCCGCTTGGTGTGTGTGCATGTGTGTGCGTGCACGGGTGCGTATGTCTGTCAGTGTGTGCTGACAATTGCAGAAAGTTGTGAAGTAATCAGCTCATAAGAAAGTGTAAATATTTTTCTGTCAGTACTGACATGTGAAAGCTAATTTAACACTAGTTTCACACTTATCTTATACTAATTCAGTACCAGTGCAATGCTCATTTTAACACTGATTTAAGTCACTTAATGCACAAAAAGACAGCAGGGGGCGCAGTAACTCTTTGTCCATGATGTAGCAAACCCTGGACCCCATCGACGAGGTGGCGGCCCTGATCGCCGCCACGGTGCACGACGTGGACCACCCGGGCCGCACCAACTCCTTCCTGTGCAACGCGGGCAGCGAGCTGGCCATCCTGTACAACGACACGGCCGTGCTGGAGAGCCACCACGCCGCCCTGGCCTTCCAGCTCTCCACCCGCGACGACAAGTGCAACATCTTCAAGAACATGGACAGGTGAGCTGTGGTCAAGCCGCCCTCTAGTGGATGTGTGGTGCACTACTGGAAGAAATGAGCTGATTTGAGTTTTTCCCAGTGACATTTCCTTAGCAAATGCTTCCAGTAGGTGGAGGCTTTCCCTTAATACGAGTGCCATTAAAGTGGAATCTGACCAGGCAGCCCAGTATGAAAGCAAATAAAAAAGCCTAAAAACCATGCTGTCACATGAATACATTTCAAAGCTGAGAACTTGCATATACATGTTCTTTTACCCACTGATCATCAAAGTCTAGCCTGTTGTGTTAAAACTGTAAATTCTAATAATGTTGATGTCAGTAGAAAGTCTATTATACACAGTGAGTTATGACTAAATCATATGGTGACAACTAATCCTCCATTTGGACATGGGAGTTCTTGTTAGTTACAGTGTAATTATTTTGATTACTGTAATATGCAAAAATGCACACAGTAGCTATTATCTGCATTACTCACAGGAAGCCTCCCACTGTATCAGTAGCCCCAGCACACCCAACATAGTGCCCGTAGGTGTATTAACCAGTTTTACTGCATGGAATCCTGATGGTGTGAGGTATGCCAGAGTGAGGTTTCTCAGGCCACCCCTATTGACACATCCACACCCACACACACATACACGCACATGCACACATACACCCCCCCCTTTCCCCACACACACACACACGCACACACCCACACACACACATCCACACCCACACACACATACACACATACACCCCCCCCTTTCCCCACACACACACACACACACACACACACCCAAACACACACATCCACACCCACACACACATACATGCACATGCACACATACACCCCCCCCCCCACACACACACACACACACACACACATGTGTACTTCTGATGGCTACCCTCCCAGTTCCTGCTCTGTGTGTCCTATCTCTAGACCATCCTGCCCTAGCCCTTTGAAGTTTCCTTTGGCCCAGAACAGGCCAAATCGTGAATTAGACTTCCAAATGCATTTTGCCCATTTTCTTGATTTATAGATTTATAGATATTTATTTCTTGATTTTCACTCTCAGTTTCCTTGTTTCCGACCAGGAACGAGTACCGCTCGCTGCGGCAGGCCATAATCGACATGGTCCTGGCGACTGAGATGACCAAGCACTTCGAGCACGTCAATAAATTTGTGAACAGCATCAACAAGCCCCTGGCTGCCTTGGAGGAGAACGAGGTAAGGTAAAAAAAAAGACCCAGCTCAGCGGTCAGAAGGAGCCGGTGTGCAGTAGAGATCAGCAGAGGGGTCGCGTGTTCAGGGCAACGGGAAAATACTTTGTGCGTAGAGCAGAGCAGTGGCCCCCAGCGGGAAACATGGCAGCTAGCCCTGGGCTGTGCTCTGGGGCGGGAGCTGGGAATGTTACAGGCTGGTAGCAGCTTTCCCAGCCCAGTGTGGAATGCCCTGCCTGGCTGCTTTAGAGGATCTCCACTGGCACTCTTTCCCTCGGACAGGCCAAACCCCCACACTCCCTTTTTTACGTTTTACTGTTGTGTGCACAGGGTTTCAAACAAATTTAAGGGAACTGCTTTCTCAGTAAGTAAATCATAATTGCCAAAGAAATTGCTCTTTGCATCCGAGCAAAGTCACTGTGCTATTTATAAGTAATTGTCAGCTTTGCACTTCCTAAATATCAATAAATTGATAGTTGCTCGTTCTCCTTTTTCAGGAAAAATATGTATACTGGTGGTAATTTCATTTGACGAAAGCATTAAGTTCTGCTCAGGGCATTTTATAGAGGGAGAAAGTATTTCCCCGTCTTTTAGATGTTTTGTGATGTAACGATGACGCTAATGGGTCAATGCAATACTAGTGAGTCATTTTTCATTGCTGTTTTCCTGTCTGGTTGCAGGGAAATGGGGAGGAGGACTGTGCCAGAAGCATTCTGACATCACCGGAGAATCGCATTCTGATCAAGCGCATGCTGATCAAGTGTGCAGACATCTCCAACCCCTGCAGACCGCTGGAGCTGTGCATCGAGTGGGCGGGGCGCATTTCAGAAGAGTACTTTGCACAGGTAAGGAAATGACAAGGCAAGGCGCATGGTGCAGTGGCAGTCTGCAGCCCTGACTGTGGTAGAGAATGTAATGGGCTCCTCTCATGACTGGTAGAGAATGTACTGCTGTAATGGGCTCCTCTCATGACTGGTAGAGAATGTACTGCTGTAATGGGCTCCTCTCATGACTGGTAGAGAATGTACTGCTGTAATGGGCTCCTCTCGTGACTGGTAGAGAATGTACTGCTGTAATGGGCTCCTCTCATGACTGTGGTAGAGAATGTACTGCTGTAATGGGCTCCTCTCATGACTGGTAGAGAATGTACTGCTGTAATGGGCTCCTCTCATGACTGTGGTAGAGAATGTACTGCTGTAATGGGCTCCTCTCATGACTGTGGTAGAGAATGTACTGCTGTAATGGGCTCCTCTCGTGACTGTGGTAGAGAATGTACTGCTGTAATGGGCTCCTCTCGTGACTGTGGTAGAGAATGTACTGCTGTAATGGGCTCCTCTCGTGACTGTGGTAGAGAATGTACTGCTGTAATGGGCTCCTCTCGTGACTGTGGTAGAGAATGTAATGGGCTCCTCTCGTGACTGTGGTAGAGAATGTACTGCTGTAATGGGCTCCTCTCGTGACTGTGGTAGAGAATGTACTGCTGTAATGGGCTCCTCTCGTGACTGTGGTAGAGAATGTACTGCTGTAATGGGCTCCTCTCATGACTGTGGTAGAGAATGTACTGCTGTAATGGGCTCCTCTCGTGACGTGGTAGAGAATGTACTGCTGTAATGGGCTCCTCTCATGACTGTGGTAGGAATGTACTGCTGTAATGGGCTCCTCTCATGACTGTGGTAGAGAATGTACTGCTGTAATGGGCTCCTCTCGTGACTGTGGTAGAGAATGTACTGCTGTAATGGGCTCCTCTCATGACTGGTAGAGAATGTACTGCTGTAATGGGTCCTCTCTCATGACTGGTAGAGAATGTACTGCTGTAATGGGCTCCTCTCGTGACTGGTAGAGAATGTACTGCTGTAATGGGCTCCTCTCGTGACTGTGGTAGAGAATGTACTGCTGTAATGGGCTCCTCTCGTGACTGTGATAGAGAATGTACTGCTGTAATGGGCTCCTCTCGTGACTGTGGTAGAGAATGTAATGGGCTCCTCTCATGACTGTGGTAGAGAATGTACTGCTGTAATGGGCTCCTCTCGTGACTGGTAGAGAATGTACTGCTGTAATGGGCTCCTCTCGTGACTGGTAGAGAATGTACTGCTGTAATGGGCTCCTCTCATGACTGGTAGAGAATGTACTGCTGTAATGGGCTCCTCTCATGACTGGTAGAGAATGTACTGCTGTAATGGGCTCCTCTCGTGACTGGTAGAGAATGTACTGCTGTAATGGGCTCCTCTCGTGACTGGTAGAGAATGTACTGCTGTAATGGGCTCCTCTCATGACTGGTAGAGAATGTACTGCTGTAATGGGCTCCTCTCGTGACTGGTAGAGAATGTACTGCTGTAATGGGCTCCTCTCATGACTGGTAGAGAATGTACTGCTGTAATGGCTCCTCTCATGACTGGTAGAGAATGTACTGCTGTAATGGGCTCCTCTCATGACTGTGGTAGAGAATGTACTGCTGTAATGGCTCCTCTCGTGACTGGTAGAGAATGTACTGCTGTAATGGGCTCCTCTCATGACTGTGGTAGAGAATGTACTGCTGTAATGGGCTCCTCTCATGACTGTGGCAGAGAATGTACTGCTGTAATGGGCTCCTCTCGTGACTGTGGTAGAGAATGTAATGGGCTCCTCTCGTGACTGTGGTAGAGAATGTACTGCTGTAATGGGCTCCTCTCATGACTGTGGTAGAGAATGTACTGCTGTAATGGGCTCCTCTCATGACTGTGGCAGAGAATGTACTGCTGTAATGGGCTCCTCTCGTGACTGTGGTAGAGAATGTAATGGGCTCCTCTCGTGACTGTGGTAGAGAATGTACTGCTGTAATGGGCTCCTCTCGTGACTGTGGTAGAGAATGTAATGGGCTCCTCCTCGTGACTGTGGTAGAGAATGTACTGCTGTATGGCTCCTCTCATGACTGTGGTAGAGAATGTACTGCTGTAATGGGCTCCTCTCATGACTGTGGCAGAGAATGTACTGCTGTAATGGGCTCCTCTCGTGACTGTGGTAGAGAATGTAATGGGCTCTCTCCGTGACTGTGGTAGAGAATGTACTGCTGTAATGGGCTCCTCTCGTGACTGTGGTAGAGAATGTACTGCTGTAATGGGCTCCTCTCGTGACTGTGGTAGAGAATGTACTGCTGTAATGGGCTCCTCTCATGACTGTGGTAGAGAATGTACTGCTGTAATGGGCTCCTCTCGTGACTGTGGTAGAGAATGTACTGCTGTAATGGGCTCCTCTCATGACTGTGGTAGAGAATGTACTGCTGTAATGGGCTCCTCTCATGACTGTGGTAGAGAATGTACTGCTGTAATGGGCTCCTCTCGTGACTGTGGTAGAGAATGTACTGCTGTAATGGGCTCCTCTCGTGACTGTGGTAGAGAATGTACTGCTGTAATGGGCTCCTCTCATGACTGTGGTAGAGAATGTACTGCTGTAATGGGCTCCTCTCATGACTGTGGTAGAGAATGTAATGGGCTCCTCTCATGACTGGTAGAGAATGTACTGCTGTAATGGGCTCCTCTCGTGACTGTGGTAGAGAATGTACTGCTGTAATGGGCTCCTCTCGTGACTGTGGTAGAGAATGTACTGCTGTAATGGGCTCCTCTCATGACTGTGGTAGAGAATGTACTGCTGTAATGGGCTCCTCTCATGACTGTGGTAGAGAATGTACTGCTGTAATGGGCTCCTCTCTGACTGGTAGAGAATGTACTGCTGTAATGGGCTCCTCTCATGACGTGGTAGAGAATGTACTGCTGTAATGGGCTCCTCTCGTGACTGGTAGAGAATGTACTGCTGTAATGGGCTCCTCTCGTGACTGGTAGAGAATGTACTGCTGTAATGGGCTCCTCTCATGACTGTGGTAGAGAATGTACTGCTGTAATGGGCTCCTCTCATGACTGGTAGAGAATGTACTGCTGTAATGGGCTCCTCTCATGACTGGTAGAGAATGTACTGCTGTAATGGGCTCCTCTCATGACTGGTAGAGAATGTACTGCTGTAATGGGCTCCTCTCATGACTGGTAGAGAATGTACTGCTGTAATGGGCTCCTCTCATGACTGTGGTAGAGAATGTACTGCTGTAATGGGCTCCTCTCATGACTGTGGTAGAGAATGTACTGCTGTAATGGGCTCCTCTCATGACTGTGGTAGAGAATGTACTACTGTAATGGGCTCCTCTCATGACTGTGGTAGAGAATGTACTGCTGTAATGGGCTCCTCTCATGACTGTGGTAGAGAATGTACTGCTGTAATGGGCTCCTCTCATGACTGTGGTAGAGAATGTACTGCTGTAATGGGCTCCTCTCGTGACTGTGGTAGAGAATGTGAGGTGCATTAACGATCTCCTCTTTTGAACACACAGACTGATGAAGAGAAACAGCAGGGTCTGCCGGTGGTGATGCCCGTTTTTGACAGGAACACCTGCAGCATTCCCAAATCCCAGATCTCCTTCATCGACTACTTTATCACTGACATGTTCGACGCCTGGGACGGTGAGTGACTGCAGCATTCACGGTGAGGTCCCCTCTCCGACCAGCGTGTTCTTAATGGCTACATTAGCTACAGTACATTTGGTGGATTAATGTTCTGTGGTAAATTCCCTCATAATCTCACTGATTGTTTCAGGAAGCATTGAAGCAACTTCATTGTTTAGGACACATTCTTTTGAAAAACGGTCATGCATTTACAAATTTAGACAATATAAACACAAACGTGCAGGGAAAAGGAGATGGCTGAGATGGTGACGTATGCTATTACAGGAATTAGCCATCTCTGCATGTCGTGCTTATGAAGGGTGTTAAAATGCAGTCAGTGTTTGCTCTTACCTCACTGTGTGCTCTCTCTCCCACAGCGTTCGCTGACCTGCCCAATCTCATGCAGCACCTGGACAGTAATTTTAAGTATTGGAAAAGCCTGGATGAGCAGAAGCTCTGCACGCTGCGGCCTCCTCCAGAGTAGCCGGCCTATCCCACGCTGTGCTGCGCAGTGGGTGGGTGGGGCCTCCCTTGTCCTGTCCAATTACAGCCTTGCTGAGGGGCTGCTGTCAGCGCCCTCCAGAACGTCGCCCTGTCAGGGCCCTACTGACTCCTGCTTCCTGTATCACATTACTCTGAGAGAGGTAGAGAGAAAGGAGATGGAAAGAGAGAGATGAGTAGCAAGATGGATGGAATTATAGAGAGAGAGAGAGAGATAGAGAGAGGGAGAGAGAGAGAAAGAGATAGCTTGGAGAACACATGGCACTAGCTTGGTGAGCAGGAGCACAATTAAAAGGATGAGTGTGCAAATAGCCCACCCCCAGCCGTCCAGCCTTTCTGGTGAAGTGTGGCACGCCTTCAAAATCCTCAGCCCACCAGATGCACTGCAGTCAACACAGATTGTGCTCTTTGCTGTGATTGGAGGAGCTTGTGGTCCCTCGAAAGGGGAAAAACCAAATGGTTGTATTCATGTCTAGTGAGCAGTGGGTTCATGTCTTTCGGTCTCCTCCTCACCCGAGACAGAGGTGCAGAATGCTGCAGTGAAGTGGATAGGCCACCAGGGGGCATCCCAGAGGCCTCACACAGGGCAAGAGGACAAGAGCTCCATTCTCTCCTTTAGGTGACTCCCCCCAGAGCCAGTGTGCACACTCCCCCCAGAGCCAGTGTGCACACTCTCTTATTCATTCTGTCTTTCCTTTCTTCTTGTGTTCTGGTCCTTTTTTCACTGTCCCCTTCAACAATATGTCTTTAGATTCTTGAGAAGGTTGTTCAGACAGGAGAGGGGTCATGCAGTTACTCTTCTTTTGGAAAGGGGGGGAGGGAGTCACCCTTCGATCTCATCTACAAGTAGAAATTTTCAGTTTATTTATTTTGTTTTAATTATTCAATATTTATAAAAATAAATGAATACATAAATACATAATAATAAAAAGCCAAAGTTGAGTACAGTATGTGAGTCATATCTTTGACATACATTTCATCCAACGTGAAGACACTTTTATTTTCATAATGCAAATATCAACTAGAATGACACCTTTATATTGCACTGTAAAGAAGAATAGAAGTGTATGTCATAATAATGTGTCTGCAACTGGGGTGCTGTGTTCTGGCCAATAAGCTGTGTAGCTGTTGATTGTTTGGGCATGAGAGTGTGTTTTTGTGGTTACGGCTTTCCAAGATGCATTGTGCTGTGAACCACATGGCTTTCCGTAACAGATGAAATCTGTGAAAGTGAGTTTTTTTTTCTTCTCCCAGAAATTTTATATCTGGTTTATCCTACTGAGAGACTGCCTTATTTTATACACTATTTATACAGTCCGCCCCACTGTGCAAATGCAAAGAACATCTGAAGTTTTTTAAAAAATAATTAAGTGAAAGTAAAATACTGAAATCTTAATATTTTTGTAGACTATGTATTTTACACTGGAGTGTTGAAATGAAAGCAAACACAAGCTTGGAACTGGCATTTTGTGGAGACATTTGACAAAACCATTGAAAAAGGCATTGCAGTATACAAAACCATAGCTTTTCAGGACGTGCAGAATTCAAAGCTATCTATCACTGTCAAATGTTGGTCTTCTACCACACTGCTCACTGATTATGAAAAGCAGCAGACCATTAGTATCCATTTGTTAGAAGACCTATCTCCACAGAAAACCCAGGGAAAAAGCATTATACGTCATTGGTTTCTGATTAAGTATGTGTGAAAGAATGTTCCTTAAGATTATTTCCTATTTTTATTTAAAGAGTATATATAAATCTGCCATAATACAGAAGACTATATAAGGGTCAGTATGATTATATTGACCTGAAGCTTTTTTCTGTCTCTTTCTTTCAGACAGAATTTTAAATTCATTCAGGAGTTTTGTTTATTTGTTCTGATTCATTGCTTCTGCTGGTCAAACAGCGCCAATGGGAGAGGGGGAAGGGGGAGGGGAAACATTAGAAAATTATTCTATTAAAAATAAAATGATGACAGTGATTGTGTTGTGCCTCATTTCTGTAATCCAATGCTGGTCTGCACTTTCTTTGGCTTTTTGGAAAAGGACATGCTGAAACCCATTCACTGTCTAAAGGACTGTATTTGCAGTTTAAAGGACTGTATTCGCTGTCTAAATAAGTGTGTGTATGTATATTTGTATGTATGTTCATGTGCATACAGTGAGTTCCATAGTGTCTGGGACAAATATTTTATTTTTCTTGATTTGGCTATGTACCCCACAATTTTAGATTTTGAATCAAACAAGTATTTGATTGCAAATGCAAAATTGTGGAATACAGAACCAAATCAAGAAAAAAATATGCTTTTGTCTCAAACATTATGGAGCTCACTGCATATATACACGCACAGACACACATTGGAGAATGTTGAGCCAATGTGATGAAATGTTTTAAATGTGATGCACATTGTGTGTACATGAATGTTTATCTAGTGAGGTCACTTAGACCATCTATGACAGGGTTTTGAGAAAAACGTAACATTTTGGAGGTGTTTTATTGCATGCATATGAATGAATCCCTGAATCTAATTGCACTGCAAGTTCACCTGTCCCGATTTAAATGCAGGTGTGTTACTGAAAAGGTTGTGAGGAAGCATCTGCTTTCTGGTTCAGGATTTTTAAACTTTTAAATAAATACTTTTGTCATTTTAATGGGTGGTGTATTGGCCAATGCTGTCACAATTAGAAATCATTTTCATTTTGCACCATGTGAACTTTATCTGAAAGTCTAAAATGTAATTTATGGAATATAGAAATCTATAAAATACAATTGTATTAAAATACAAATTAACTTACCTTGATATTAAATTGTAAAAAAGACATGGGACATGAAGCAATTGGAGATATGACATTTGTTAATTTGCTTCTTACTTTAGATAGGATATGGCCCGCATTCAAATATAAAATTAAACAATTTTCTTGAAGAATAAAGGGGAAAATATTTTTTCACCTCCAGGAGTGGTAACTTAATTGTGATCAGCTTCTTTCATTGATCGTTTATGTGCTGAGTGATAGCTTGTAGAGCTTTTGGACAAGCAGATTAAAGGCTAACTGTCCAAACTGTCCCAGAAGCTAGGACATGTTAAGTAGTTTGTGGGCTGGTTTTTGGATTTTTGCCATCTTGTGGTGAGATGACGCTCCTGTTGTAGTCGTAATACTTTGTTGGAGCCTCAGGAAAAAAAGCTTGCGTTGATCATTTGATGCATGCTGTTCCTTTGTTTTGCCAGTTAGTCATTGGATTGATGATATCAAGTGCAGATTAGTCCCCATACTTATATCATATGCTGTGCACAGCACCTTTGAGTTAATGGAACCCCAGCCACCCAAACTCTGGCTGAGTTTCTTTGGGGCTGAAATGGAAGCTGCAGAAGCCGGCTGGAGTTTTCCCTAGGGTGTGTTTGATAGATTTTCTGTGTGTTTGATAGCTGTTCTGCACAGACTGTAACTGAGGTATAATAAGGTACTGAAGGATTCTTAGTTAGCACTGATACCCTTCTCCTAGAATAACAGTACTGGGAACTGCCAGACTACCTTGAGGCCAGTGTTCTCACCCACTAACAGCCCCAGGGTTTAACATTTGTGAATCATTCAGCGCTTTTTAACTTACCTGCCCAATCACAGTGTCTGAAGTATGTATGTATTTTGTATTTCCAGTAGATGCATGCTGGGAATGCCCACAAGGTGTCAGTTCACACAGCCACCACCGGGTTCTCTCAAGGTGCTAGCTGTGGGGAGCACCTTGTGTCTGTGGGGATTCCCAAGATGCAGTGCTTAATGGAGGAATCCAATTACCCTGGCTAAATGAGCTAATTGGCTATATACAGCAACATTGGTTGACTCATAGGTCACAGCAAAACATTTCATATAGGAACACAAGAGCAGTCTTCAGCTGTCATTCATACACTTATCAAGAAATGTAGCTAAAATGTCAGATGGTGTAGGGCTGATTAAGTAATTAAGGACGGAAGTTGGCATGAAAACCAGAGACGGATACGGCCCTCGTTGTCCACCTGTGGTCGAACATGTTCATTATCCCTCCGTCTCTGCAGACAATACCCGGTGTGTCCAAGGAAACCACTGCCTTACCTGGCACGGGTAGTTCTTGTTAGAATAATACAAAACTGTCATACCTCATTAGGACACAGAACAATTGGCTCTCTTGTCAGTGTCTCTGAAAGGGGTTTTCTGAGTGGGTCTGGAAATTCTCGAGAGCCACAGGGCAGCTTTAATCTTGCAGCAGCTTTCATCTTGCACCAGGTCAACACTGATTGGTGGTAAAAACACTGCTAATGAGCTTAAGACCAGAGGACATAAATATGTGCCAAAATTCTAACTTCGTGAGGCTTTGTGTCTTGGATTCTTGGAGTTTAATTTTCTTGTGGTGATTTATAGCATGCTGGTTTAACCACATTTTCACCAATAAACGTTTTGGTTTGCATCTGTTCCGCACGTGTGTGTAGCCACTGCAGTTGGTCAGGAGCAGAACAGCAGCTCACCTGCAGGCTGCTGTGAGGGGTCTGAGGGTTGGGTACTGCTGCCCTTTCAGTGCTGTAGACTGATCCCTGGAGTCGTTCTGCTGTGATAAATTACAACAGAAGATTACACAGCTAAATGAAGACCAGCATACACTATTAGCTGTTCAGGACCAGGGCTGGGAATCCCTGATTTGGTGCTGTAGTCCCAGTGCGTTCTACTCCATTATCCACCCTGTGGTTTAATCACGGTCTGGTCTTCCCGCGTCTCCCCTCCACACAATCCTGTGGCCTTACGCGTTGTGGACTCGTCTGGCTCATCAGATACAACTCGATCCATGCCGAACATGCGGTTCATAAGTGTGACAGTAAGAAGGCTTCTTTGTGGAGTAGACCAACTGAAGACCTGCACAGCAATGTCTGGCCCACATTCACACAACCACCCACCCCACCTCCAAAAGAAGGATTTAGCTTTACCATGAATGGCAGGTTTTATTATGACACCCCACTGCCTTTCCCCCAAAAAACATCTTTTTAAAATTAGCACAAGTACAGCTGACGCATGCATACTTCAACTCGACTTGAAACTTCTGATGTGGAAAAGGGTTGTACACCTGTTCCCATGGGAATCCAGAACAGAATATATGTAAATATCCGTGGTTTGTATATGACATATGCTAATTCACAAATGTATTTTTTACAGCACAACTCTGAAATTCGTATATATTTCTGGCTTCAGACTTGCAGTGGGGTGGAGTATGAAGGCTGCAGAGTTCGGTTTGAGGGGTTCAGGTGTAGCGGGCGTAGTCGGGGGCCTCGATGCCATTGTGGACAGTGAGCGTGCCGGGGTGGTCTAAGGCGAAGCAGGGGTGGACGTAATGCAGGAAGTGACACTCGAAGGTGTAGAGGTGCTGGGACAGGGACGCGTTGAAGAAGGACAGCTTCCCTGCATCATAGTCCAGACACACTCCTATCCGTCGGGGGTTGATGGTGATGCGGATGTCTGGGGTCCAGCCGTTGTGTAGGAATTCATACTTGTGTCTGGGGGAGGGAAATGTAAATGACCACACCATTACCCTGCTGTTTCAGTTTTCTGTAAAGTCCTGCAAAACCCAATACCAGAGAAATGATCTATCTGCAAGCTGGAGAAGCATCAAAGCCATTCATTTTTAACAGCAGTTGACAACACATCTTTGTATGCTATCCTTTAGCTGACTGGGATTGCTTCTGTTGCTTTTATTCTTATTTCATTTTATATCTTGTTTCTGTTTGTTTGATCTTGATTTTATGTATACCTGATCCTGATCCAGCGATTGCGTGTATGAGCACAGCGCGAGCGCAGCGCGGTCAGTGTGGCCCCCCGTGGGTCTCACCTGGAGGGCGTGACCACATGCCTCATGCACCAGGATGTGTTGTTCCCGCCCAGGTAGCCGTTCCTCTGGGTGTCCTGGTACGCCACACCAATCCTGAACTCTGTGCGGTCCTCCACCTCCACCTCCCAGTAATGCGTTCCTCTGACAGGAATCAGCTCCCCCAGCACTGCCACGCACCTTTACACAAGCGCACGCACACACACACTTTTACACACACCTAAAAGGCTTGTGTTTATTCAGATCTATACACAAACACCTCTAGTCAAATATCCCTACAGTATAAAAACATCTTACAAGCTCTAAAAAACACATTTAGCTGCCTAAACCCATCTATACACACTGAAAATGCACTTTCTACTCAAAATCCTTCTATTCATCATTGCAGATATTTACACGTATATGTTTACACAAACCAAACGCGATTCTATGCTCATTACGGTTATCATTATGGTTAGGATGGTAATAGAGCTCACTGGGCAAATGTGTTGTCGCTGAAGATCATGTCACTTATGGGTATGTCCTCGTCCCCATAGAACATGGTGAATCCGTCCTCTGAGATGGACAGGCAGGGGTGTGCCGTGTCCTCCAGTAGGTGGAAGAACGTGCCTGAGGGGACAGGTAAAAAAAACAAGGGGGTGCCATGTAGGTGAAACGTACAGAACCATGACCCCGTGAACGTATTTGGTCTGTCAAAACCTTGTTTGGACAGGTGAAATAAAAATCACACATTTACATAAATTAATTCTGAATAAAACACAAATCAGTCATTATTAACAGCATGGTATTCTGATATCAGCTTCAGTTAATGAAAGGAGCGATTCATGCATATTTATGTGCGTTTGTGTGTGTGCGTGTGTGCATGCATACGGTGTGTGTGTATGTGTGTGTGTAGATACCTGTGGAGTGTGTCGGTACCTGTTGGTGGGTACCTGGAGTGTGTGTGTACTGTAGGTACCTGTGGTGTGTAGGTACCAGTACCTGTGGTGCGTGTGCATGTGTGGTGAGCGTGTGTGTGTGTGTGTGTGGGTGTGTGTGTACCTGTGGTGTGTACATTGACAGGGTGGCTCCTCTCACTGGGCCCGCCAATGTTCACAGCCCTCACGCTGATGCAATACTGCCGCCCTGGCTGCAGCTGCACCAAACACTCACAGGTGGGCACGGCGACGATGGACCTGAGGGGAGGGGGCAGTCAGAGACCTAAAGTAGGTCATTCTGAAATGTGATACACCAGCCAGCCATTACTCACCCTGCCCTCCCCACTCCGCTCATCACACTCTAAATATTACACGGCTTTCTTTCATATCCACTTCCTGTCTTACATCATATTTTTGCTTTTTGATTGCTCCGGTCTTCCTTAGCTGATTACAAAAAACAATCATGCCATTACAGGACCTTGTTGTGAAGTTAGACAGAGACAGAGAATGTCTGAAATATCATCTGTAAACCTATGGGCTGTACTTCATTCCATAAAATTACAAAACTGTACTGCTGTGGCTCATGCCTGACTGGTAACACTGTCAGCGTAAACACTTTGAGTGTAAACCCTGTGTAAATGCTGTGAGCACAAACACTGTGTAATTGCTGTGAGTCTAAGCACTGTCTGTGTAAAGACTGTAAACATTGTGTAAATGCTGTGAGTGTATCAAAGGCGTCAATGCACCGTTATACAAATGCATTCTCACTTCCTGTCTAAATACCACTAAATAAATGGAGGTGTGGCACACATACGGCACCCAGGCCCCTCCTCAGTTCACACTGTCTGTATAAACGCTGTCTGTGTAAACGCTGTGCACGAGATCTTGAAGGCCATGTGACCGGCGACCTCGCGGGGCTCGTACTCTGCGACTGTGACGGTGTCGCTCGTTTCCTCGCCGGTCTCGCTCAGCTCCACGGTGTACGAGTCGACAGGATTGGTGTTCCCCGACTCCCAGCGAATCAGAGCCGCGCTGGGGCAGCTGGCGCATTCCCGGGGCTTGATGACGGGCGGGGAGGGCACTGCAGAGACCGAACCAAAAACGTGACGCTCACGCAGCGCCCACAAAACAGCTCACACACAGCGCTGGCTCCGTCATGTTCTCCTCTCACTGCAGCACAGCTCTGTTACCTGTCATGTACACGGCCTTTTCGCTGGGAGGACTGATGCCGGTGGTGTTGGTGGCCGTCACCCAAAACTCGTACTGCGCGTTGGGCAGCAGATCAGTCACCGTGCGGTAGGTCTCCTTCACCTTTACCTTCGATTCTGAGGGGTGGGCAAAAATCCCAGAGACGGTGAGAAGCCTGGGTTTACCGCAAGATTAGACCAAAACGGCCTCCGCTGCCCACACCTTCCCACCTCTCACATATCAACAGAACACAAGAACACGTTATGATAAGAACCCATCTCGGCTCACCAGTGTCAACACCAGTGCCGGGTAGTGCCAGGCAGTCTTACTCAAATCCACCACAATGGGAAAAAATGGGTTTAAAAAAAAATACAGTCATCCAATGAAATGACCAAACCAATTTATTTTATGCACTGGTTTTAAAAAAAAAGTTTGTAAGAAAATGATCTATTTGAAGTATTTGTACCTAAACATACATTAAACTGTACAGGGATACTCCACCCCCAGAGAGGCAGAAAAAGGGCAGGTTATCAGAAGAAAGGCAGGTTGTGAATGAGTGGTGGATGGGCACAGAGGCATGACATTCCCGCGGTGGCAGCAGACTCATCCCTGCATGCGGTGACGGATGTAACAATGACGGACGTTTGTGGGTGTGGTTCTGGGTGGGCGGTACCTTCAGCGGGTGGCTCCTCTGCAGTGGTGTCCTCCAGCACAGGTCTGTAGTGGAGCTCGTAGTACTCCACCGTGTCGTCTGAGAACAGGCTCCAGCACACGCGCACTGAGGTGCTGCCGGCCGAGTTAGGGACCTGTGGGTTAATGACCGGTGCAGAGGGCGCTGGAGGACATCACACACACATGCGCACACACATACGCACACACACACACACACACATTCACACACACATGCGCACACACATACGCACACACACACACACACATACGCACACACACACGCACGCAACCGCACGCACGCACACACATACACGCACGTGTTTATGAAGCTTTACTCTCCAATGACTATGCACCACAGAAAAACCCTTTCTTTAAAAAACTGAAACAGATGTGCGCAAAGCTGTGGCTATATTAAAACAGTCCAATTCTGGAAGTATTCATTGAAAAATAGGACCAAAATCTGAACTAGAAACAAGCAGCATTTCCTGGAAGAGCATAGCACTTTTTCCTCAGACAAAGCACATAATTGCTCAACCATAATTTTATCTCGACTGCTCCACAGACTCGCAAGGATGACAATCACTCCCCCCTTCATATCATACATTTTTGTATCCAGCAGTGAGTGAAAATATGGGCTTTGTATGTGCAGCCCAGTTCCCAGTGCCAATTATAGCTCAGAGGGACCAAGCTCTTCTGACAGCATGACTCGAATACAAAAGCTGCAAAAACAAAAGCGTGTCGATGAAGCCAATGGCTGCATTCATTCAGCGACACACTGTCATAAACGCTGTTCCGTCAGACCAAGCTTACTTTCAACAGCACGACATGGGCAAGGAATTACTCCCTGGTACGCACTTCTCAATATACCAACTCAATATACCAAGAGAAACCGTGAAAGTGTCTGTCTTCCTCCTCAGTGACGGAGGGAGGGCTGCTGATTGGATGAGGGAAAGGGTGCATCCCCCATGTATGATGACAAAAAATTCACTCATTTGAATTTTTCATAAGGGGTTGCAGACTTTGTTGGGGAGGGGTAAGCAGAAAATGTTTAAACCCCTCAAAGATCCAATGGTTGATTAATATGATGGACACGTGTCCCCTACACAGATAAGACTACAAATTATACAATGTTTGTGTGGGGAGGAACCTGGTACGATGTTGATGGATTCCATCATTTGCTTGACATCAGACAAATCTACCACAGAATTTTCAAACTCCATATTGGCAGCCAGGCTGAGATCCACCTCCTCCTTGGTGAAATCTTCTATTCTGTTACAAAAGAAATGTGCATTAAATTGACATGGTGAACAGTTATATAAGATTCATACCCTCTGTTGTCTCAAATGGTTGTAACTCTACACAAACCACCATTCATAGCCTATAAAACTGACATTCTTCAAGGCAAAAATGCTTACCAAACAATACACAAAAGCAAGTATTTATATTCCACTATTTTCAGTTATGCGGCTACTTAAACTGAAACCCAAAATCCAGTGATATTTTAAACTCTGGGTATATGACATTTTAAACGTATCATATTTTAATAATTAAAGTAAGAAACAGCATGAAGCACCATGCCACGTGCAGTGCATGGACACAGGCGACCAGACACAGATATACTGCAAACAGTAGCAATAGCACATCCTATGACAACAGTTTTGGAAATATCAACAAATGTATGCCAATTGATTTTACACTGCAGTCACAGCATGCGGGGTCAGTATGAACCAAAATTGTTTCGCATTTAGCATTCACTATATTTATATAATAATAAAACACAAGTCAAAACTCCAGACTCAAGACACCTTACAGTACCTGTCTATGGTAGGAATAACAGCCTATAAATTGAAAAAGGTTCACATTTTAATTACTCTCTGAAACAGTTACAGAAAATTTGAAAATATGAAGGGCTAAGAGTTGTGGAACATGCAAAACTGGTTTGGGGGACAGAGAAATGTAATTTTTAAAAATACTTTAAAATACCAATAGCACTGTATTGTAAATCAACATGTTATAAGCACTGGCAACAGTGTGATAGCTATTGAGAAAACACACGAGGTCAATAGGTTGCATGTTTTATCAGTGGTAGTGCCAAACACTGTTATACTTCAACAGTATTGTTTTCAACCTTAATTGCTTCAGTGATGCACTTACATAATAATAATAACAACAACAACAACAACAACAGTAATAATCGTTAAGGGGTGACTGTGACCAACTTGGCATGAATTCAATCATTAGGCTCAAACTCCTAGACCAACTGCATAAGAGCAGGACCAGCTATTTGTTATCTGAGAGATAAGAAGTAGCTGTTCCAGTCGTTATGCAGTTCCTTGGTCCAGGGGCTGATACTTATGCTAGAACGGCAACACTGCAACATTACGAAGTTATCGATCAGAACAGACCTGAAGGAAAGCCAGCTTGTCTTCATTTCTATACACTTCCTGTGCGGCCTCAATCAGCTCTTTGGACACATCCAGGGTCTTCCCACAGTCCACCAGCTGGGTGTACAAGGTTTCCAGTTTCACCTTCTTCTCGTCCTCCAGGCCTGATGCCCGCTCATCATAGCGCTGTGTCAGGGTCTGGATCACATCGTTGTAGTGCTGTTCCAGGTTCTGCTCCTGTCTCCCAAAGTTCTCCTGCAGGGACAGTCCCATCTCTTTTAACTCCACGTTTCCTCTATGAACAAAGATCTTGGTATTGTGTCATGTTGAGCTTGCACAGGAAACAGCCCTTAACAAATTAGTCACGAATAGCATGGCAACTTTTGCACCAACACTGTATGACACACGTACTTGCAGGCAGGCACACATGCACTCGCAATGTAACAATTTATTCATGATGAAATAATGAAAGGCAGTGTAACTGCTATAAGAATTTGTTAAAATGAGTCACACTAGTGTTTACAAATCACTATTTAATACTAAGAAAGCATAGGCCTATAATTATAATTACACGAAAATGTGTCTTTACTTCCACAGTGATGAATATCTCCTCCAAGTGGCCGGCAAAGTTCTCCATCTGTGCGATCTGTTCCTCCAGTTTGCGCACCTTCGCACACAGATCATTCTAGAGCAACAGGGTTCATATAAGGATACAGATCAACACAACAGGGAATATTAGCTTGAAGGACAAGGATTTATATGCAATTTTCCTCTTTGTCTAATGTCATGATTCTGTTAAATTCTTAATCTTAAAACAGTAGCTTTCAATTTACTTTGTTTCTCTCACTACATTACCATGGAAAGGTTGATAAATGACCACATCATACAGTGCTTACCACATTCATATTAAAATGAATATTACATTAAGAATGTGCAACTAAACTCAACCAAGTGTGTGGCAATGCTAGGTTTTATGGTTTAAAATGATTCAGTAACCTACCTTAATTTCCATTGAAGCTTTGGTTATCTGCACAAGGCAATGGTTCTTGTGAGGTCCAAGAGGCCTCTGAATAGTAGTTTTGCACTCAGTGCAGAAAACATCTGCAGCCTCCGTCTCACCAGCACCTGCGAGGTCCTCCACGGCTCCTCCTCCTGCAGGGTCACCAATACTTTTCCCACCTGGTCTTCCAGTCCCCGGCTCCACTTCAAACACCTCGTCACTGTACACCGCGTTCCCGCTCTCTTGCCTTAGCTGCCCCGGCTCTTCTTCGTCTGACGGGATGTAAGGTTCAAAACGCAAAGACTCATTGGTTTCCACCGAGAAACGCTGGAAGGTGGACACCGGTGGACTCGTCTCCTTTTTATCAGGGAGGTCCATCAACACCATCTCTCCGCCTGATCCGCGAGGCCCACCGTTCTTCTCCGCCACCAGGACGTACGGTTCGTTGGTAGGGAGCTCCACGTCGATACCCGCCTTGTCCCACATCCCATACTGGCCAGCAGTTCCACATTCATCCGCGTTGCAGAGATTCTCATCCGCAGGCTCTGGCTCCTGCTCCGTCTCCGTGTCCTCCTCAGCAATGACCTCCAACCTGTCTCCGGTCGTGTACAGGTCCATTTCACAAAACCCTTGCGCCCCTTCTATAATGTATCACGCGCAGTTTTGAGCTGATGGGCAGATGTTTTTTTTCAGGTTTTCAGGTTTCCATTTCCCTCTCAAAAGACAAACTCACCCGTGGGCTTTTTCACAGATCTGTCCAGCCCAGGTTGTTCAAAGGCGAGTACTAGCATGCAGGCTGGAAAAGAAAACATGGGGTCAATAATAGGCTGGCATTCTTTAGTCACAGACTAGCAATGTTGTCATACGTATATACTTAAGCAGGATTCAAATGAAAACCATTTTAAAGAAAGAAATTAGCTAGAATCCATCGCCAAAATGTTGCATAATTTCCTTTGTGAATGGATCAAAATGTAGTAAACTTTGTTGCCTATATGTTAGCATGCTGGATATACACACGAGTTGACGTAGTTATTAACAAGAAACACCTCAACTAAAATGTGTCCAGTCCATTCTACTCTTTGAAATGGGTGTTAGCTTTGTCTAGAAAATCCCCGGGGCTACATGCGAACAGTATGAATGCGCTTAATTACATTGCGTGTAATTAAAAATAATATTTTTTTTTCTGTAGGCTAGGCAGGCTAATTGTGTCGTTCGGGGAGAACAGCCAAAGTGACCTGGTAGGAAAACTACAATACTTACACATTTATAACATTTTAATCGGCATAGAACGGTTAGAGGAAATAAAACAATAAACGACCTAGCACACGCACAGCACACAGTGTGTACAGGTTGAAATATAAATTTACCTGTGTAAAAACAGCTTATTCTCGAAGGTTTGTTCTCTTTTTACTTGTTCATTTCAACGGACGCTTTAGGACGTGCGTTAGCAGTAAAATTAGCCTCAGCTTTCATTCCTAATGTGCAAGCAGTTTGGCAGCCGGTGACAAATATAGAGCAGGGTTTACCAGCAAAGCAAGCGTCTAAAATAGCAGCAGGGTTCATTTAATATCTTAAGCATGGCACTTCATGCAACTTGCAGGTTATCAGCAGATAAATTAACATAAATATCCAAACGAACCAACTTGATTATTTTGACAACATCAAAAAGAATTCAACTTAAAATTAATTGCGTATAAAGAATCTATGCTTGCCCAGTTAAATTATTTTGTTGACGCCCTGGAAGCGTCATATATCTCAACATTAAAAATCGTGTGGCATTCAATTAATATTTCACACAATGTTGCAAATTAACAGTTTTGCCTAATTAACAAATCCTTTCAGTGAATACTACAGAATTGCGCAGTTCGAGACCGCGGTGATTGCAGACTTCACACGCAAAGTTTAAAACTTGCTAGTAGGCGGTCCTGAATACGCGTCATCACTTGGAACACGCCGACGTCTAATATATGATATGTAAACAGAGCAGAACAGGTGCATTCCATAGGCAGGCCCGCAACAATTTTGCATCATACCACAAGAGAGAGCACTTAAGTTACTTACCTAAGTAACATAATAGTTAAATTTAAACCAGTGGTGTAGCCAGGAGAGAGTCAGAGGAGATGTTGTTTGTGGTAATGTAATTCAGAATGGCAGCCAGTGCGATCTGCAGATTTCTCCAGAAAGAAGCTTTTCCTTGCAGAGTGAATTATGCATGAGCTGGGCATATTTTGAGGACTGATATCTTCTTTCTTTTGGATCATCTTTGTTGACAGTAGAGTCATGGCAACAGCAGGTAATAAGCATGTCTCCTACATGAAAAGAAAATCTGTGAAAGTAATGGAAGCTGAAAGAGTATAATATACTGTATTGTTTACTTTTAATGAACAGTAAATGTCTTGGGCTGCTAAATTCATTTTTGAACACCATTTTGTAATAACACCATTCTGTAACCTGAGATTGCAAGACAGTCAGAAAAAAAAGAAAAGTAAAAAGAATGGAGAAGCAAAGCCCAGGAGGGGTGAGGGGGTGCTCCGGCTGCAAACTGGAGTGTTGGCTCCCTCTGTATGCATTGTCTGGGTGTAATCCCGTGAGTGTGCATCTGCAGTGGATGTTCTCGGTGCCACCCCCCACCCCCGGATTCTCGGCTGTGCTCCTGAATGACGTGCACGGTGGCTGACGCGGCCTGCCCCGGTCTCGGTGGCCGGCTCAGGCTCTGGGGTCCCGCTGCGGGGGAGGCAGTGCCAGCCTTCCTCATGACTCACACAGACAGAGCTCCTCTCATCAGGGTCTCAGGCCACTGGAAAGACCTGGCTGTGCGGCTGCTGTAGGAGATGAGTCACCGTCCTTGAGCGCAGTCTTTCCCTCTCTGCCTGCCCATGTCCTGCAGCCACTCCCGCAGAATGGCACACATGCAGATCCTCTACGGCTGGGGTGCACAACTCCGGTCCTGGAGGGCCGATCTTCGTGCTGGTTTTTGTTCCAACCAATTACCATAGATATAGTTTTCCGACAGCTCTATAAACTATCTTGCTTCACTCCTGCACTTGAGCTCAGTAAAATCTCTAGGATACACTTGCAGTCTGCGGCTGTAGCTGGTGCTTATACACATGTCAGATCAAGATATGATTGGGCTAATTAAATAAATGTTGGCAAATGTTCACACAAAATCCTGAAATGGATCGGCCCTTGTTGTGCACTCCTGCTCTACGGGCTCCCGAATCACACTGCAAAACTCCCACATGCTGGGATTCTATGCATTGAAATTTTAAAAATTCTAATAATAATATAATAATAATTTAAGAGACTTCCGTGGTCTGGGGTCACCATGGTGATAACATTAGCACCGGTAGCCGTGGCAGTAGAGCAGTGGCTCATGCCAGCTCATATTAAAAATTGATATAAAGCGAGTGAGTCTATATTATATAAGTGAGTTACATTTCGATTTGAATATTGTGGACATACATTTAACCAAATGAAAAAAGAGGAAAAAAAGGAATTTATAGATAGTGTTAAATTACATTTACATTTCAGCATTTAGCGAACACTCTTATCTAGAATGATCTACATGGGTTAATATTACATACAGTTTACATACAATTAATTTATACGTACAGCTGGATATTTTTTGTGAGGTAATTAAGTAGTTAAGAATAAATGCCTTGCTCATGGGTTAAACAGCTGGGAATCAAACCAACAACGCATTTGAGTTATGAGCCCAGTAATTAAGATTACGTACCTTGCTCAAGAGTTGAACAGTTGGCAATCGAACCAACAACCCATTTGATTTATGAGCCCATTTCCCAAACCAGTACACTATACTGTCAATCCTATGACAAAAATATATAATTGTGAATGCTTTAAAAAAAATAAAAAAGACAGCCTGATGAGTCACTGCAGTATACCTGCAACACTACAGGCTATTCATAACCTTGACTGCTCTAAAGAGAGTTTTTGAAAATGTATATTGATTTTTTATAACCTGTCCCTCTCACCAGTATTTACTGGTCCAAATAAGGCTTCATTCTTTGGACACTGTTAAAGAAAAGTAAAACAGAAGTTTCTTTGACAAGGTGGAGATTGTAGTCACCATACTATGGATGAAGTGGTTGTGACGGTCAACAAAGCCCTCTCTTTAATCAGAGGCCTTTGAAAAAAAAGTGCTGCATTCATAAGTCATCTGGCTCCTGGTAAGTTCCCCATCTCCCAAGACTGATGCATGCATGCCCTTAGCAGCTTTACAGTGGATTCGGCCTTTACATTTTCTCTTCCTCTCATTTGTTCCTGTTTGACCTCTTTGCTGAATAGGTCCTTCTCACCCAGGTGGACGAGATCGTTTATATACTTGAATGGCTTGCTGTGTGGCTGACGTTTGTTTTGGCACAAAAAGTGCCTTTGTCTTTTGTATTTAAGTGAACAGAGTTTAGAACAGAGGTGTGCAGTGTGGCACAGTCATAGGAACTTGCTTTTTTTCTGTATACGGTGGTATAAATCCCTTTTGACATATTTAACATATTAAAAATTTGTTGTCATTTTGAATTTGCATGGGCCTGGGTACATTTTGCTTCCGCCCAGCAGTAGAAATATCCAAGCCACTTTTCATGTGCACATTTAATGCCTCTTAAAGTATGGTAAGTCTGTTTACTGTGGCTTTCTGTTCATTAGTGGCATGGGAAAAGGAGAAAGCTTTGATGTCTGTTCCAGGATCAGCCACACCGACACGTTGGTAGCACTAAGGACAAACCTGCTGTGTTAGCCAACTCAGGGTTTGCATAAATAATGTTGTGCATGCAGAGGGCCATCAAAAAGTTTGGGATCCAGGGCACAGATGAACCCCCCCCCCCCAACATTTTTGGCTTAAAGGTGGATGACTCAGCCTTCTGTATGCTAAGATTCAGTCTGTCTGAGCAAAATCAGGTATAGAGTGCAATCAACCAATCAGAGCTGTAGCATACTGAGGCAATCAGCCAATCAGAGCTATAGCATACTGAGGCAATCAGCCAATCAGAGCTATAGCATACTGAGGCAATCAGCCAATCAGAGCTGTAGCATACTGAGGCAATCAGCCAGTCAGTGCCTCCGCATTTTGAATCATTTGAGCCCTATGTGGCAAAGTTCTGAGGTTGAACAACTGTGCATTACATCAGAAGATGAACCAGGATATTTTGTAATTTGTAGCTTTTCAGACTGTCAAAAAAATAACCTGCATGCTTAACAAATGCTATTCATAAAAAAACATAATGCCTTGTTTACAACCATTAGTATAATGGGTATTTCATAAAGAGAGAAACTATGTTCCGCAGCAATTTTTTTGGTTATATGCCCTTTCCTGGAAAGTACATCAGTGGAAATATAAAAATCTGTCACATTACACAAAAGTATTAGGGTGACAAGAGTATGTGCAGAGTAAGTTGCCTTCAAATTAAAGAGTGAAATGGTGCCAAAGCTCTTCCCCAAAAGCTGTTGGCCAATTTGCTTTATTCGACATGCTGTGGGATGTGTTTTATTCATGCAAAAACCCTTAATTGCAGCCCTTGGGAATACAGTGCTTATTGCAGATAGTTCTGCCCTGGATGTGCTTTTAATAACACTGGCTTCCATTTTTAAGTGTAACAAAGGCTCATGGCTCCTTGTAGGGCCACCCTGCAAATAAAAAGAAAAGGAGGAAGTGAGCAGGTGACAGAATGAGATCTTCTCACCACAAAAAAGGAGTAGAGTCAGGTGTGCCAAATTAGGGATGAAATGAAAATCGACAGGACGGTAGATCTCCAGGAACAGGGTTGGTTACCACTGCTCTACAGACATAAAATGAAATGCACCTTCATCCACTCTTGGATCCCTCCCTCTGATTTCTGTCAGTTTTTATATTTTTCTTTTGCTCAAGATGTGTAAATGAGGGTTCAGCATCTTCATCCTTACAGCCAGCTGTGCACCTGTTATAGGTGAGTATTACCAAGTGCATATGCATAGAGTCTGCGTGTGGTTTCAGCTCCCTGTAATCTCAATTTTGGATGCACAGGTACGGAAAAGAAGCTTGTCCGAATTCACCAAGATCCACGTGTACTTCTGTGGAACCATGGGACGGCCACAGTAATACTAGCCACAAGGGGGCAGTCTGTCTTGGCTTCTGAGGGAGAGAAAGCAGAGTGAAAGGTGAGAGGAGAGTAGAAGAAAGGGCAGAAAAGGGATGTTTAAGGAGAGAAGGAATTAGAGCAAAGCCATGAGGAGTCATTCAGAGAGGTCATCACACAGCAACCTGCTGTCCAAGGAGGGGTCCATTTTTAATGCAGTCAGTTTAAAAAACTATACCTTTCCACCATTCAGGCTCATTGTAGACTTCCACATGTAGAAAGGACAAATTTTACTTAGGAGGCACAACATTGTTTTTAGGTGACCAGATATATATATGAGATATACAAAGAAACCCTGAAATGCAGTGTACAAGGCTGTATGCTTTCAATTTATCTTATTAAACCATTTAAATATTTCTGTCATATACAAATTCTCTCACTAGCATTCAGTGTTCTGATCAAATAGCCAGAAAATAAAAAGTTGGCTGGAACATGTCAGCTGAAAAACAAGTAGCAGAACATTTTGCTTGATTTGTCCCAGTCCTTAAAAAGAAAGTTACAGAATAATTGTGAATACTCTGTTGCGTTTCATTTGCCGCTCAATCCCCCCTTGGCTTCATGAAGCTCTGTTGTGTTGCTGGCTGTAGCGCAGGTGAGATTGTCTTGCCTTTGGGCAACAGACGGGAACACCTGTGGGATTCACCACAGGTACAGCGCCAACCGAACGGAGCAGAGGCGAATCCCCGCGACTGCCGTTGCTATGGAAACAGGACAGCTCAGGCACCAGTGCTGGATTACGCCAACATCTCTAGTGCTCCGAACGATGCTTCACCCACTCGCCCACTTCATACTGTCAGACCGGTTCAGACTACTCCATAGAGAGCCAGGGCATTTTCATAGGTGTAACACAAGAGAAATACTCTCCATGCCCTCTGCATCAATATTAGCAACATTTTAAAGCCAGCTTATCAGGGCTATTTCAACCGGCAAGCTAAGAGGACTTGTATTTTAACATGCGATTGCATACTTTTTCTAGTCCGCCTGTCTGTATTGCTGGCTGGGGTCATGTGTTGTCTTCGCTGTCTCATGTCACTTTGGTTACTCTTTTCTAATTGACATCTAAACCATGACATGGATGCATCCCCAGCAGAGATCATACTGAAGATTTTACACATTATGCCTTTGGTTGGGATTCACTCAGCCACTCACAAAAAGAATGCAGTAGGCACTTATGCGTGGGGGAGTCATGTTGCCAAGGCAACGTGGCCTCTGACAAAGACGTCTCCACAGCAGAGAAATTGTAAAGTTCACCCCTCCCTTACTCTCCCTCTGAAAAGATTTAAGTGATATGAACATATATTTAAAGCAGAACAAAAAGTGCACGCATGAATCTTTTTTTATTTTTGGATAATGTCAGTGTCATTGCCTTGTTCAATGTACCAGAGGCCAGGGACTCTTGTCTTGACTGTGGTGGCAGTTTAGCTTCATCCTGCATATCCTGACAAAGAGCTAAGTATGCTGAAAAGTTCATAAGACTGTGCTCTTAAACACCTGATCCAGTAACCCATTGCCACCACAACCATCTTTAGTCTCTTGCGGTTATAAGACTGCTGACACATGGCACACCATAGATCACCATATCTCAAACCATATTTTAACATTAACACATTGTACAATACAGAATGGAAATCACAAAAGTGTATATAGGAGTAATTCATTTATTTAGCAAGGGAAAAAAGTGACATGTTTTCAAAACAGTAGTGGCAGAGATGCCCCTAATCCCAGTTTGACTTCCGTAGTGAACATCACCTTTCAGTTTCAAACAGTGATTAAAAACACACTCACAACATCGTGATGTTTCATGTACAAAATTTTTTGTGGATTCCCACAAGAAGCAGGCATGGCTCTTCTCTCAAACAGTAAACAGTGTGTACATATTCAACCAAAGTATTACATATAAAGTGACTGAACCCAGAAAATTCCCATTGCTGGAGGACAAAAAAAAAAGTTAAAAATCTACAGGCACCAGGACTAAGTGTCATTTTGGAGAAACAGTGAAAATGAAAATCAGATGTTGGAAGGTCCACAGCACCCCTTACACTTAAACATTATTCCAAAGTCTAGCAGCGACACAACACCGTCCTTTCCCCCTTCCCACAAAATATCGCCATAATGGAAAAAAAGACAGTCATGTGGGAAGTACCACCACAAACTTTGTACCAAGAATCACCTAAATTCACACCATACATGCAAAACCCTTTAAACACAGCACTCAGAATTGGGGTCCCCATGGCCCAGTTTGGGTGTGGCTATTGCTCTCAACGTCGAGGTTAATCAGACTTAAAAAGATCCCTTACCCTAATGCACATACAATCTTGCAAACGGTGTATTCAAAGCACCAGTAGAAGATTCCCAGAAACCAGCAGACAGGTGGTGCTTGCATACGCTTGATGGAGGTACAGAAGCCAAAACTATGTACCTTAGCATTTCCAGGATGCGTCTGCATCTTTTTTGTTTTTTTGAATGCACTCCCTGAATCTGTGCTGTTAGTGCTGTGGACATGGTTCAAAATCTGAATTGTTGCAATGTTTGCAAACATAGAACTTTCACATTAGTAGCAAGATAAATTCTTCCTTAAGTATGCACATGTATGTCCATAAATCAACACTTTGATTATGATGTTAGTCCTCAACACTATAATCTCAATAACTCCAGTTATAGTTGTATAAATGTGTTTACCTATAGAGAGAGAGGAGCCTTCTTGTCAGTCCAGAAGGTCCCAGTACTGAGGCACTTTGTGTGACACTGTGCAGTGTTTGTATGTGCATATCCTGGAAAACATACTATTTCAACTGACCTGAGATCAGTGTGAATTAAATGCAGGCAGTCATACATATTCACATTTCCCTTTTTTCCCCCCACAGATTCACTCCGACTATTTCTTGCTTCCTATGGCTCATTTCACCATTGAATTATTAGCCCTTTCAAAATGTCCTCTGAAAGTCCAAACCTGTGGAAGCCAAACACACTTTACTCAAGAAACCTGAGACTCAATCCTGTCACGGTGAATTGAACCAACTGCACAAACCCCTCCCCATCAAAAAGAAATAAGTAAATCACCCCAAAAAAAATTCAACTTGCTGAAGTGGTCTGACCTCACATTTAATCTCTTTTATGTATTTTTCTATTTTTTTGTGCAGAAGGGGAGGGTATATGGCACCAGTTCTCTTCCCTGACATTCGCTCTTGCATTTCATTGGCCTCCTCTGGCCCCTCCCCTTAATTGTCAGCCCCCAGTTTGGAGAGCCCCTGTCTGAACTCCTGCAGCTCGTCCAGCTTCCCGTCCAGAGTGTCCGTCAGCTTCTTCAGCTCAAGCTTCATGTTGCCCTGCTGCTGCTGCCGCCCCTCCACATCCCTCTGAAGCGCCTCCACACGGGCCTCCAGCTCGCCGTTTCTCCGCTCCGCAGCCTGCACAGCCAAAGGGCAAGGAGGAGCCATTTTAGCACGGCAGTGTGTGGAAGGGGTTAGGGAGAATACAAGAGTCTTATAGGACAAAAGTGTGTGATGTAGAGGTTTGGTAGATCACAAGCTTAGTGCAGCAGTTGGGTAGTAATGCAATTACAGTGTGTTCAGCAGTATAGTAGTTATTGGACAGAAATGTGTGATTTTTCTATTTTTTATATATTCCTTGATTTGGAAGCTTCTACAGTGCAATGCACTTGGTCATATGTCACATGGTAAGATATATTAAACACAGGGCACAGGGCTCAAGATATTTCAGCTGGTGACGAAGCAGAGAGGGAAGTCTGGAGAGATCATTCCAGCACTAGGAGTGGCATTACGTAAACACACTTGGGTCGGTAATACAAGGTCTGCTGGTTTCTGTTTGTGTTGCAAGAGGCAAGAATGCAATTCAATCACAGCACTGCCAATTTAATATCACGTCTGTCGGTCGGCCTGTCTGTTTGCACGTACAGTGATGGTACAGATAAAACACTCAGCTAACTTAGTGTGTGAAGAGGTTATTGTTTTTTCTCAGAGGCACAATAACAAAATGTGCCTTCCATCTAAAAGGCCTAACACCCTCCATGCACTACCATTCTCTTAATTTGTGTCACCATTAAAGCCTAATCCATTACACTGACTGCAATGGCAGCAGGTGTATTGGCCTGGCTGGTGTGTACCTGACAGGTGGGGGGGGGGGGGGGGTGACATGTGAGCATGTACGGTCCTGAAATGGCACGCGGGGTTGAGTTTCACTCCTGCCTGAAACTGTGGAAAGAGCCGGAATGCGGACAGGCAAGGCTGGCGCCATGTGCAGAAGCTCCTCCTCCCAGCTGCTATTTAAAGAGTTGAGATGCGGGAGCCCTGAGCTCCCTAGGCCTACTGCACACGGAGGGCCTTGTGAGCGCAACAGCCCTCTGAGTTGGATTTAATTTACTTTACTGCCCTCTGAGTTGGATTTAACACTGAATCTGTGCTAGATTTACAGTTGTCGGTGGTGATGCGATGATGTCACAGCATTATGTACCTTTAGCTTCTCAGTGATGCCATCACACTCGCCCATGAGTCGAGGGATTATCTCAGCCTGCTTCCTCAGGTTCTCCAGCTCCTGCAAGAGATGCCCTGAGTTAAACCCTCTAATCAGGACAGCCACCACATGTTAAATGAGGTGTGAATCTCAGAAAATGTGGTGACCTGAGCATACACAGGGTTAATGGGTACAGAATAGAAGGCTAAAGTCCGGAGATGGCTGGCTAGGAGAGGAGTCGATGATCCAGAGTCCTGGTGCTGCTCCTCTTGTGGGCTGAGTGGCCTGTTCTCTCCATTATCAGTCATCTCTTACGAATAACAAAACCCAACTGGCCCAATCAACGCTTTTCTTCCCTTTTCTTTCTTTTTTGGGTAAAATATGCAAAAGTTATCTCGTAAGTCTTACCAGATCCTTGTCCTGCAGCTCAACCTCCAGTTCCTTCACTCGATTTGTAAGCCGGGTGTTTGTGTCCTTCTCCTGACCGACCTCATTACATTGCGCCTCCAGTGCTGTGATCTGCAGCCAGGGAGATGGGACATCATCACATCACAAACTACAGCTCCCAGAATCCTCCCTGGGTGTGGGGGTCAGGGGCTCATGGGCCTGTAAGGTCAGGGACTATGTGAAAGCCAAGCTCTGACAGCTGTGCAATAGTCTTAAGAAAACATGGCCAAAGAGGTTAACTTGAAGAGGTAAAAGGACAGTGAGCTATCAACAGAGTATGAACAGAAACTGGTTTGCATTTTTCGATTGCAGTGCATTACAAAATGTCAACTTGCAAAGGCTAAGAAAACAAAATTGGCTGGTGCGCAGCCACAGGCTGGCAGGACTCCCACTCACTGTTCAGGAGAGAGGTGCTGTCACATGGACACGCTGAAGGCCTGCACTTTGGTTCAAATACTGAGGGTTTTTTCAGATGTCTACTGCGGTTCTCCATCTGTACTCTCAGGGGTAGGCCTGCACATGCTGTCCCGCACTCTCATGTTCATGCCCACAGACGTGCTCACCTTGTTTCGTAGGTGGCTGCTCTCCTCCTGACAGATGAGCACCTGCTTCTTCCAGGTCTCCACACTGGTGTTAGACTCCTGGAGTGAGTCGGTCAGCCGGGCATTGCTCTCTCTCAGGGTCTGTAGCTCCGTCTCCCACTTCTTGACATTTGTGTTGCTGGGCGACCAAGTAAGAAAGAGAGATTTAATCAGAATAAGAAGATTGGCTCGGGTAAACATACAGAACCATCAACTGTGACACAACTCTGACTCAGCTTGGACACAACTGTTACCTCTGCTCCACAGCAGCCTTCAGACTGTCATTCTCACTCTTCAGCAGCACGTCTGGTGGCCCATGATAGATCTTCTCATCGTCTGTGCCGTTAATGCTGGAGGCTTGTGTAGAGGACGGTGTCCCACGTCCAGATTCCTATCAGAGCAGAATGAGAGTCAAAAATAAGGCAAGTACATTGGTTTAAAATTTTAACAGCAAAAACCTGTGTGTTCCAGGGACATACAAACAGAATCAGCTTTTTATGGTGGACAGTTACACACCTGTTCAGTCACAATCAGCTTACACAGAAAACAGCAAAAATCTATAGTTTGCAATGCAATGTGAAGCCTGAGATAGTCAGAGTACTGGGAGTGTAAATCAGTCTGGCATTAAGCACCCACTATCGCTGCTCCCCTCCACTCATCTCAATACAGTGAGCCCAACATCCTGCTCTCCTCTGCTGATCCCAGTACAGTAAGCCCAGCATCCTGCTCTCCTCTGCTGATCCCAGTACAGTAAGCCCAGCATCTTGCTCTCCTCTGCTGCTGATCCCAGTACAGTAACCCCAGCACCCTGCTCTCCTCTGCTGATCCCAGTACAGTCTACTCTGAGCAACAAGACATAATCTGTCAGGTATCTTGGACAGTCATCCGTGGACCTGGAGGGCCACAGTGCCAGCAGGAACACTCAGCCCTGGTGGAGTTTATCCCCTGTGGAATGTATTCCCACTGTGTAGTTCAGAGTGTAGGTGCTTTAACAAGCACAGGAATAGAAACACTGAGATATATCCTTTCACCTCTGACCCCTGACCCCATTCCAGTGCTTCACCATGGCTATCCATTAGCAGTTGTGTCACATGTCCAGAGCATGTGCATTTATAGACCTGAAACAGGCCAGCTGATGCCTGCAGCAGTCACAGGTCACTGGCATGATTAGGGTTCCTCTATGAGGAAAGGAGTGTCACAACAATTCCCCCAGTTCATTCACTCATATACCTGGGAGTGATTACTGGACGTTTCCATCTTCTCTTGAGATTTGTCCCTCGCAAGTTTTGCCGACTCTTTGACTTCTAGGAATTTTTCAGCAAACTGGGGAGTACACAAAACAAAAAGCAAACAAGTAAATGTTATTCCCATACATATATGCGATACATATACATATAGGTAAGTAGTTGCCCAACAAACTAAACAGTATACATATTAAAATCAGTAAAATCACAGGATTAATAAAATGATGAATAAAATGTGATATTTCCGACATGTATGATTATTGTGTGGCTAACGTAGGCATAGAACACGGGCGTGGCTGAGCGTGTTGGAGTCAGCAGGGCGGTAATGGACCTTGGCCAGGTGCTGCTCGGTGGGAAAGCCGAGGCCAAACACCGTGTTGGCCCGACTGTCAGCCCACTGGCCAAACTTCTGCGAGGTTTTGGTGAAGGTCATGTTGGGCGTGATCGTGCTGTTGATGATCACCTGTTAGAAAGGGAAAAAAATCCAGTTAAGCAGGAAGAGCGAATCTTTATTTAACATTCAATAATATCCCTCCCACGTCCGTCTGCACCACATCTACTGTCCACTCCCCACCCCCACCCCAATCTGTTCTTCCTTAGCCTTTTGTTTGCTGTAGATTTATTAGCATTTAATCTGCATTGTATTACAGTGAGACCAATTCAAATCTGCCCTGTCCGAATATGTGTTGTTTCTTCAAAATTCACTTATTTCATAAAAAAGAAAGTATGGTATGTAAATGCAAGGAAAGAGTTTGTTCTTATGCTAAATTAAGGCTACAGCAATTTTATTAATTGTCTATAAGTACCTTGATTTGAATGATGGTTTCACTTTGACTACTGTTCACTGTCAACAAAAGGTTGTGCATATAATTTTTAGCCAAACTTGGGGGATAAATAGGTGGTAGGTAGAGACCCAGCTTGGGAAATTTACCAGGATACCGGGGAACCCCCTACTCTTCTCAGTAAGTGTCACTGGGATCTTTAATGATCACAGTGAGTCAGGACCTCGGTTTAACATCTCATCCAAAAGACGATGTCTCCTAAAGCACTGTGTCCCTATCACTGCACAGTGGCATTGGGATTTATTTGACCAGAGGGAAAATTGCCCCCAGCTGGCCCAACCGCATCACTTCACGCAGCAGTCCATACCAGACTTAATCAACATCATTTAAATTTATATACAAACACACCTTAGCACCAGGCCTGCCAATGCTTGAAGCCCCTTCTTAATCGTACAGAGAGAGAGAGTAATCTCTACACACAAAAAGATTTACTTCTTTCATCTTAAACAGCTGGTTATATCTTACCCCTGTGTGATGAGGAAAGCTCTTCAGAGCCCTGAAATCCTTCTGCTTAAGAACCTAAAGCTGCACTTTATATAATCCTCCATTTAGGGTGTATAAATGTGTCTAACATGCATAGACCATTCTGGAGGTAATGTTACTCGTACACCATTAACAATAACCAAACCAGTAGAGAATTACAAATGATGCGATCAACACATTTGAGTCTACTGCATGGACATATGTATGTTAGTGCTGACAATTGAATAGTAGACACAGAAACATGCATAGAGACCTGGGTGAAGTGATGAACACATGAGACTGTGGTGAGTCTTTATCTTGCTAGTGCTTCCAGCAGCAATAGCCACTGCAGGAGAGCAGCACATGAAGGCATGCAAATGTGCATTCACTCTGCGAGCAGCACTCGAGCTGCTCTCAGCACAGCGTTACACGCGACACACTTGACTCTGTGCTTGTTCCCACTCAGCTGCTGCTAGAAACTTAGACAAGTGTACAGCTAAGGTGCTTGTCTGCTCATGGATGCTGAATATCACCAGGGTAACCAGAGTACATTACTGGCCGTGGGAGTCAGGCTGCAAGCTCTGAGAGTAGGGCTCCCATACAGCCCCTCCCCCAGACCATTCTACCCTCATGCCTCACATTGCAACAGGGTGGAGGAAAGAACCCAGCAATTCCAGAGAAACAGAAGACAGTTTAATTATGCCGCCTCTCTCATTTTATGACAACGCGGTTCAATCTGGAAGTATGACTTGCTGCCAAAAAAAATCTCCTGTTCTCTAGCTCTCCATCTCTCCCTCTCCCTCTCTTTCCATCATCCTCCTCTCTCTGGTAAGTGTGATGCTGCTGTCTGACACTGAAAAATATTCTGCTTTTTTCGCTGGAGTTTTTCCCAGAGCCAGGGGACAAATGGAGAGCAGTGCTTCAGTGCTGATACGCGCACATGGCTGTCAGCAGCTCATTGTGTGGGACACGCGGCTGGGGTATCAGGCAGAGGCAGCAGGACAGTGACCCAATCGCAAAGGGACCCTCATTCTGAAGCCTGGCCAGGAGTGGATTCACAGAGCACACCGGTCAACCTGACAACCCCACCCCAACGCGCTGGCACTGCTCACACATATTTCACACCGTGTGAAATGTGTGTACATCACTCTGGATGACAGCATCTGCTCAATGCTGCAATGTAATGTATTGTGTGTGTACATGTATACATATGTGCGTGTGAAAGTGAGTGTACAGATATAACAGTGCATGTGGGTGCACAAGTGTGTGTGTGTGTGTGTGTATGTGTGTGTGCGATCATGTGAGAGAGTGAGACTGTGTAAGAGTGTGCACACACAGAGCGCATGTCCAAGAGAGTGGACATGTATGTACAGGGGAATACAGAGTCAGAGTTGATGGGTTCAAAGCAATTGTGAGGAGACTCATGCTGTGCTCATATTCAGGGTCTGCATTCTTTCACCAAATGGTATCTTTTCCATGTCCTGCCAGAAGGCCTTCCTCCATTTCATAAGAGGTGACGTAAGGGCACTCAGAAACAACCAATCAGAAAATTTCATTTTGAAGAGTGCAATCACCCTGTGAGTGCAATCACCCTGTGGGACAGTGGTCCCTTCCCCCTCACAGCCTTCAGATAAGCTCTGAAATGTTACACAAGCATGAAAACAGGCCATTCAGCGAATAAAGACGCTCCATTTTCAGAAGACCTCTCAGAATTCATCAAGAAAACAAGTTATGTTGGTAAAGCAAAGTCATCTAATCAAGCCATTAATCTGACCTTCAGCAACTCACCACCTGCTCAAGAGAAACATACTGCGAACAGCAGCGAAAGGTCCAGACTTCCTGTCACATGGTGTGTAACAGGATAATCGGCCCAGACTGACACATCCTAGGAAATAATCCACTTTGCACCAGTGAAACCAGCAAATCCCCCTTGCTCTCTCTTTCTCTCTCTCCGTGGACTCCTATTCCATCCTGCTCACCCAGGTCTCATAAACGCTACTGATCCTGGGTGCAACAATGTACACCAGAGACTCAAGGTTAAGCCTGACCAGTTGTCCTCATAGTACGCACTGAAATTAAAAAGAAAAAAACTAATTCTAGCTGAGGGAGGTGAAGTCCCTTCGGTGAGAATGGCCAGCACAGAATATTTATATTTGGCAATAATGTTTTGTAATTTTCTGTTCGCTGGGGTAGCCACTCCTAGAGTACCATTCCAGTTAGCTCAGCCCAGCTGTCATAACTGTCATAAATATTAAAGGGTAAAAATGAGGAAGAAGGGCAGGATGTGCCTGCCTCTTAGTGGGGGTGTAAGTCAGGAGGTTGTGACTGAAACCCAAGGCTACTGGGTCAGGAACAGGGAGGGGATCCAGGTCACCAGCTGGCACGGACACAGGACACCCAGTCTATCATGGCTGGGTGGGACTCCTGCAAGTAATTCCAAGCACTGATCCTGGATCAGTTTCAGCCTCATCTCTCCCCCCAGGAGAAGGGCTGGAGACGCCACAGGCATGCTGCTCAATCAGCTGAAATCTGACAAAGCCAGCGTGTGAGTGTGACACGTGAGTGTGCACGTGTCCACTTGGGTGTGTGTGTGTGTACATTATGTGTGTAAATGGGTTTTTAATCCCACATGCCCCAGGATCTTGCAGAGGCCCCTCCCTGGTAAGGGATTTGGGGGAATTCCTCTTGGGTACCCCCCTGTGAGGAAGATGCTGCTGGGCTGGCGGGGCATAAATGATGAAGAGGCTTAGCTTAATCTCTGGCGATCAGAGAGGAACACAAACTCTCCTAGCACCGTCTCTTCAGACCACAGAAATCTGCAGACTCATCAAGGTGGGGAGGTCCACAGAGCGCAGCAGGTGCACAGAAGGTAAGCAGGAGGTGTCTAGGTACTCTCTTGGGCTTCCATTGCACATTTTCAAATTTGAGCCAATAGCTGCTGCCAAAGCTGGTTCTCTCAGTCTGTCAATCTGGTGGAATGCAACCCAGAGTGTTCTCTGGACAGGAAGGTGGAATGCCGACGCGTTCAATGTAAGTCTCTGATTACAGGCGAGTGGAATGTCGATGAGTGGAATGCAATTCACAGTGCTCTCTCGTTAAAGGTGAGTGGAATGTAATTCAGTGTTCTCTGATTACAGGCGAGTGGAATGTAATTCACAGTGCTCTCTCATTAAAGGTGAGTGGAATGTAATTCAGTGTTGTCTGGTTACAGGTGAGTGGAATGTAATTCAGGGTTCTCTGGTTACAGGTGAGTGGAATGCAGGTAAGTTGAATGTAAATCAGTGTTCTCCTGTTACAGGTGAATAGAATGCAATTTGAAGTGTTCCCTAGTTACAGGTGAGTTCATGTGCTATACTGAGCAGTGTGGGGATACGCTGTGCCAGGAAATCCGCAGCACAAACAGGCATCCCTCCACATCAGTGGTGGCACAGAATCTGAACAGAGATAATGCCGTTTGGCCCGCTGCCAAAATCCAGGACAATAACGTCCTGCCAAGAGATCCGATCCCTCCCCCTCCCCTCCCCGCACGCATGCATGCAGAGATGTGAGAGATCTCATCTCCCACCGCGCCTGCACGAACAGCTCCGCACCACATGACACACACTCATTCAACAGGGACCCGTCCACTGGATCTGACAGAAGCTCCTCTCAACTGAGTGAGAGAGTGACTCCCCTTCAGCACGGCTGATCTGCATGCACAGTGTGCACGACAGCCTCACGCAGGAATATCATCACTCTGCCTGCGACTTTGTGTGAGAGTGCGGTAAAATCTTTTATTTTAGAGGTGGGGCTGGCTTCATGAGATGGATGCCTTTTTTCAATACCTGAGTTCTGCATCTCATAAAATAATTGTAAGAACAAGCTGATGTACATTAATGATGTGCTTAAACAGGTCTTCTCATTTCCCAAAGGATGTATAGCAATACAACTCCTGTTTGGGAGAGGATTGTGAGGTCATGACTGTGCAGCTGAGATGGAGAAACTCCAGCCTGAACCAACAGACTGACAGGAAAGCAGCAAACTTGTGCTGCCACTGCCACACTGGCACTGCCATGCCCAGAGAGCCTGCCACACCCACACTGCCATGTGCAGCACAGTGAGACACAGCTTCCCTACAGTGAGTACCACACTCAGTCCTGCCCGTCTCCATAGAAATACAAGTGCATATCTCATAGCATGAGTAGGAGGAGGAAGATGAGGACAGAGAGTAGGCTGAGATGAGACGTCCCACAGAACGAACATCTGTTAGCTTCTGAGAGAAATCTGTGGAAGTCAGCCAAGCTTTTAGACTGTGGTAAATCAGTATAGCTTATTAACAGCTTTAGGGACACAGAGTGTGGATCGGTTCCCTAGCAGGGAAGTCCCCACAGTGGTGTCGGCACTCAACCGTGAGGCAATGTGACAGGACAGGTCTTAATTTAGCCATGTCCTGGCTGGCGGTGTGGTCCAGTAACATGATGTCCTTTAAAGGCCCCCTCTTTCACAATCTGTGACTCCATTCTGAAGCTCCACTTAAATCACTCAGAGACCACACACCGAGCATTCCCCCAACACATGCAGCTGTCCATCATCCGGACACCACTGCTGCATAAGTTACACATGACTTACGCATATCTCACTCAGCTACAGGGTCAATGCTTAGCATTTTGATCATTGAAAAAGCAGATTAATTTCATTAATTTCAAAAGCTCAGTGCTCCAAGTGTCTTTCAAACATGTTTTCTGATATTAATACACAGAGGACAGTTCACTATGCTGTTGACCCATAAGTTCTGATGGCTGTAGCTGGGCCCAGCCCATGGCCCTGTCCTTGGGGGACTGAGTGGCACTATCACTGGTCTACAGTTCTTGCTGCTCTTGAGAGAGAAGGCTGACCTGTCACATCTGCTCTTTGACACAAATTTCAACCAGCTACTCCTCACAGACAGCCTCAGTCTCGCCTAACTCTCTTCCCTAGCTCCGCCCAGTTCCCCGCCCCTGCCCCCCTCAGTCCCACCCTCACATTCACCTTGGTGCCATCCACGCTGATGATGCGGTAGCTGTTCCGCGTGCTGTCGTAGAAGTAGGACACGGCGACAGCCTGCTTGCTGGCAGGGACCCAGTTCTTCTTGGTGGTCGGGTCGATTTGGAAGACATGAGCGCGGGTGGTGAAGATGGGCTGCTCCCTGTGGTGGGGGGGAGACAGGAAGCTTACATTTGCAATAGTACCACACCTATATAATACTGATCAATAATAACACCAATAAGTCTTCATCGTCATCAGAATCCTCCTCACTGTACTCAGTCTGTGTTGGAGCGGCATATTAAATCAGTTCCCAGGCAGACCGTGTGACCTTGTGCCCCCAGCCACCATCCACAGTCTTGAGTGAGAGTTAATGCATCATTACCCATAGTTCCCCGTGGAAGCCCTGAACCATTAGCGCATAAGCACTTTTTATACACATGGAGAGGAGTACACCAAAACACACAAGGTTACATGTAGGTTTTTTACACCCCACAGGTGCCAGGACCAGGAGAGTTTGGCTAGGGGCACGGAAGGTGGGGGGGGGTGGCTAATGGAAGTCACGGCTGTACTGTGAAAAACACTGCACAGGTATCAGTTGTGGAATTAATGTACAAACTATTTAATTAGTTCCCCCCCCCCCCCACAAAATCAGGGAACCCACTGGTATGATACCACTTTCCAGGATGGAAATATGACTGTTCAGTGACTGTGTTTGAACCTGACTGGTGTTTCTCATGCCATTTACTGAGCCTCCCACACCAGCCAATCAGAGATGGTACAGATCTGTGAATCTGTAGAGAAGGACACTCTCAATCACCCTCGGGCTACACACTTAATACTGTAGCAACCAATACACATGTAAATAGAGGTGAATATGAGCAAAAAGGCTTGTTAAAAAGTGGGCTTGGTATTTAATGCTGAATTAGAGCACATTCCAACAGCACTGTACCCATGCAGATCACACGTACACTTCAGTGCTGACAGATCTGGGCCGACCGGATTCACCTACACCTAAAACAAGCACACAAACAGAGCACTGCTCTACATCGCTCCATAACGTGTGATCAGAGTGAATGCATTATAATATGGATCTTAAGAGCCACTGCAGTACTATTCTGGCAGCGTCCTTGTCTGTACTCTCCTTTTCTGATTGACTAAACAAGATGGACCAACGGATATCATTAAGCCTTCCTAACCTGAAAAATAACAAAAGAAAAAGTTCAAATAAATAATTCCCTGCAACTTACAACTTACATTGCAGGGAATTACCTATCTGTGTGTATCTGTTATTTGATATGTTGGGTTGCATAATAATCACAGCACTTCATTCTTATACTACAAGTTAGCATTAATACTATAATAGCTGCTTACATAGCATTACCACAGGCAGCATAGCCCTGCGGGCACAGTAGCCTAGGTCTGTCAGTGAAAGTATGTAGCGGAATGAATGAAGGATATGAATGAATGACTCAGTACTTCAGAAATAATTTTAAGTTCAAATTATTACAAGTATTTGATGAAGGTAAATCCAATATTACCAACCCAGACATCACAGGCAGGCCCGTGAGGCGAAGAGATTGGCAGACAGTCCAAAACCACGCACAACCTACCACCACATTTTTATGCTCTTAATGATCTACGGACTGGATTTTAAATTACACATTTTGGAAAAAAAAAACACTTTTAGTTTCTCCATTGAACAAATCAAACACATTCACAGAGGTTTTGGCAACACAAACCCCCCGGATGAATCATTGACTCAGCATAGGTTACACACAGGAACACATACCAGCCCCCCATCCCTCATCCCAAACCACAGCGCGAGTCTTTTCTGCGAGGTAACTGCAGGTGTCTGGTAGCTTCAAACCAAAATGAGCCAAACTCTGAATGGTGCTGACTGGGGCAGTTGATGTCCTTCATGCCCTAGGAGCCCGGTGTCCCTACTGGACACAACTGACCCAGAATAACACCAAAAAGAACCTCTATCAAACACTGCAGTGTTATTTTCCACAAATTTCCAGACTTCACATCAAACAGATCTGACAGGAAATTCATCTTTTAAGTGAAGCATAGTCAAAGCATTTCAGGTTTCTTGAGAGGAACAAGGAAACAAAACTGCCAAGTGATGTAATCTGTCATAAAAATAATGCATTGCTGTGCCACATACTACTAGATAAAATAATAAAATGATGAATCAGAACTTGAATGTTGCATTACTTCAGAAACAAGATCCTCCCTGTGCCTGTGGTCCCTGAATGGGAGTGGCCTCAGCCTGTGGGCGTGGCTCTTCTTATATCTGACCATGATGCCCTTCCACCTGAGAACATTTCCATCGGGTTATGCAACATGCACCATTTCTTTTTTGGATGTGCGCCACAAAAACTTTTAAAAGGCGGCCACATTTGTCAGGAAGCACTAAAGCAGCCACCAGAATGTGAGCACCGCTCAGAGCAAAACTTTTCAGAAGCCGCTCTTTGTAACCTCTTCCCCTTCCACTGCACTACACTTGCAGTGGAATTTAAATTATTTACCGATGAGTGGGTGTGCTGTGCCTCAGTCGGATGGCATGCACCAGCACAGTACAGCTGCCAGGCATGGCAGAGAGAGAGAGAGAGAGAGGGAGAGAGAGAGCGAGAGAGAGTAAAGGGGGGAGAGAGAGAGAGAGAGAAAGAGAGAGAGCGTGAAGGGGAGAGAGAGAGAGAAATTTAAAAAACATTCTGAGAATTAGCCAGAAATAGTCAGACACAGAGCAGTTCTGTTTTTTTGCTGTGTCACACAGCAACACCTTGATCTAGGCTACATCCTACTCAGTGACTAACCGTCCTTTCTACTGAGAAGTGACATCATAGCAGAGCACCATAGAGCAAAGGGCAGCAGAGCTGAGAGGGAGACAGCGTGGTTATAGACATGCACTTCTGATAGCAGCATAGTTATCAAATGCAGTGATGACACTACTGCACTTTACTGCACACAAATGATCCTGAAACTCTAAGCTCCTATCATACCTCCATTATAAAAGAATGGAGCCGCACTGTTGGGCATCCAGCAGCGACGAACCCTGAGAAACAATGAGAAGCAGACCACCCAGAGAACTAATGGTCATCATTTTTATTATTTTTAATAGTTTCACAGTTCTTCAATAATCATAATCATAATATATGTGTTCTTAAAATTAGTCAGTAAATGTCATCATCTAGAGGAGAGACTTTGATGGCCCTTTATTATTATTATTATTATTATTATTATTATTATCAAATAAAATATATAACAGAGAGAGAGAGAGAGAGAGAGAGATTGAGAGAGAGATGCTGCAAACCTAAAACCGTTGAGACCATCTCCCAGCATGGACAGCGGAGTATAACCTGCCACCATAACAGATAATAATAGGAATGTTCCATTGCGCAACTCAATCACGGGAATGTTTTCACAGCAACACGATTGAGTCACTGGCACAGAGACACACCTCAAGTGCTGTCTTTCAAACTCTCTACAACTAAAGAGCATTTGGAGATAAAACTACAACGACACAGGGCCTGTTAACATGAAAAGAAAAGCACACACAAAATGCAATAACAAAGCCTGACCACTGATTCCCTACGTAACAGAGCCCAAACCATCCTTGCAGTCTACGCCTTGGTAATACAGTACAAATTGTTGTATTTTTTGCACCAATAAAGCATTTGGATTCATTTAACTGAACTCAATAAAGCCAAAATCATCATCCATCAACTCATCTGCACAGGCCAGAATCCTGCTCATCCATCACTACACCTGTGTCTGGAATGTCTCTTTTGGGCCACAATCGCCCTTTAATAATAATCTACCCCACAGAATGGTTCACCTGGAGCTAAACACGACCTCAATTACACAAATGCCTGTACAAATGACTGGAATTACATAAAAAAAATAATGCCCTCTTCCATCAACCAATTTTTACATTTAAAATGTAAACCATTTACAGGTATGCGGGTCGTCAAGTGCGGACCAACTTATTTGGTTAGAGGCCATTGTAATGAAGCACTGAGCAAGAGGTTTTCCAGTAACAAATATTTTCAGTTGGACAGCCCTGAGGACACGGTCAGCCAGACTGTCTTACAGACACAGTCAGTCAGACCACAAAAGACTTTTGAATTTCTAAGAGTAACACCAATGCACTCCACTTTTGTAAATCACTCTGGGCCTGCTAAGTGGGAGAAAAAGAAAGAAAGAATCAAATCATCGATTGTCAGCTTTCAGTAACTTCACCCATTATGGGATTTAGAAGAGCTCATTCCATCTACAGTACTTTAGCCCCACTGATCCCACAACTTCTAATTTGGCACACAAACAGCCAGACACTGACCGCAACCATCACAGAAAGACAAATCACAAATCACAGCAAATTAGTGCATATTCAAATGATTCTAATTTCCCCCAAAACAACTGGCACATCGCACCTTGGTCATATATTCATTGTATAATCACCCTGAATTGACCATGCCTAATGCAGAAAAACTCCTAAAATGAAATGCCTTTTTGTAATTGTATGTGCATTTGTACATTCCATTTGCTGTTCTCTCAGGACATCATTCTACCAAGCATTGCAGGGAAAAGCCATTCCCACAACCATGGAATTTCTACCGAAAAAGCAGCACTTCTAAAAGCCCTGAAATTACCATCACTGTTCAAGCTTCATTCATAATCAATCTGCATCATCGTAGATCCATTTAATGCTAATTCTTATCATTTTTTTTGAATGGCAGCCAATTTCTGAAGGGAGAGGGCTGAATGACCAGACTGCTCCACATCTCCTAAGTCTTCAACAATGAACACATTATTCACAGGGGAGAACAAGGTTACAAAAATAGCTTATGTAAGAATGGTGGCAGGTCTATCACACAATTATCCTTTAGAGTCTCTGCACCACAGACCAGCATCTGAGTGCAAATCTTCCCTTTTCCGTCCATGATCCATTATGCATTGACCTTACTGTGAGCTGCGCTACATTCGCCTCCTATACACAACAGAACAGTCTAACCGTACATGCGAGAGTGGCGATTTAGGGAGAGTCTCTGGGTGACGCTCACCATCGTTGAGTTCCCAACCAACAATCTTTTGTTGCAATTTTCAATACCATTCCTCACACTATAGCCATTTGAAAATGCTAAATGTTTAAAATATAAAAACTCTTTATATGAATTTGTTTGAATCATACACCCTATAGTGTATGTGGGTATGGTATAATTGCAAGAAATGAAAGAACTCACTTTAAAAAAAAATATTATTGCAAATACAAAGACTGTATTATGGGATGCGTCAGAAGTGGCACTGGCAGCAAAGTGCAGGGGCCCTTATCTCAGTGTTTAGTCATCTATGGCCACTGTCAGCTCCTCCAGAAGAGGTAAATATCTGTGTGCCAATATGCATACAGATCCTCTGACTGCACAAGCAGTGTGTAAGGAGTCAGAGGTAAAAAACACTTACTGTCCTGCCAAAATGGCAAAAACACTGGTAGCCTGGTCCTTGACCACAGTCCTGCGGATTTCTTTTCCAAGCATAAAGAAATGGTTGGACCTGGTCATTAGATTTAACTCATTACTGCGCTCGTCTAACCCCTTTAAACACTCCTCAAGGGGCAGGTTGAAGGAAAGCCCCAGAGGCTTGCTGATGGCTTCTCGTTTAATACCAGGTTCAACCCTTCCCAGCACAAAGCAGCCCACCAGATTCGCAATCGTGTCTCAATTATGTCATCACAGCCACTAATTGGTCGGGATCCTGAAGCCCTCAATGTTCCAGGTGAGAGTGAGTGGCTGCCTGACAGGTATTTGCAAGGCCCTCAGGGTGCGGAAGAACTCCACTGGACTGAAGACACAGGCAGAACTGCTACTACAATGAAGTTTTGTTATTACACCTGTTCTGTGATTGGTTACTCTAACCTCCTCCTGGTAGTCTTAGGGGTTGTGATAGCACATCGCTGAGGATTGTCCTGTGCAGGCTGATGGAGAGCTCAAGTCACACACGCGTGATCCAACAGTCATGCCTAAAACACTTTCACAGGGCCATTCCTGAGATTCTTCCAGTCTGAAAACATAGCAACGATGCAGAACCTGCTCATCTACTTCAGCCCGCCTCACTCAACAGGACCCACAGCCCTGACGCAAACTGGCACCGGGGACAACATAAGCTGCCCCACCAGCAAGGAAGACGGACAAGCAGGCAAACCTCTCTGCAGCAGCCGATATCACAGCGCTTTCCTATCAACCAAACTGTTTTCACGGTCTCTGCGTGGGTGGGTCCAAATGCAACTGGAATCTTCAGAGCACAATCAGATACATTTTCTAGGCTAAATGGCATTTACAGAGTAAAACATATTTCTTAAGATAACTGCCATGGGTGTTCACGTAAGAGCTTCTCCAAAATAACCAATCACTTATTAATAAATTAGGCCTAAATCATCCCAAAAACAGAATACTGGAGATGTACTGGCTGTGTTTATTTTCTCAGCACTCATCAGAAAAAATAGGCAACAGATTAACTGGCAAGAGGTTTCACAAGCTTATACAGCCAGGCAATAAGAGTCTAGTCTTAACTGGCACAACACTCACATGGCAGCAGAACATTTTCAACCAAATTGTCAGAAACTTGATCAGAATGCTGTATTTGATTCTCCTATGAATGTAGTGTGAGAGTGTGGGGAGCAGAATGGGTAAGGAACTGGGAACTAGCAACTCTAAGGATGGGCCACTGTCACTGTAACCTTCTATTATTCTTGTTCCTCTATTATTCCTGTTAGCTTTTACCTCAGCTGTAACCTGCTTAACCCATTTAATTTGCTGTCTGCTACTTTACACCAGGCTGGCCAGTGGAGAATGGGCTCCCCCTCTATAGCGAAGTTTCTTCCCATTGGGGAGTTTTTTCTCGCTGCCATTTGAGGATTTTCTCCCCACTGGGAGTTTTTTTTACCTTATGTACCGGCTATTTGTGGGTTCAGGTGTTTGCTCTATTTGCTCTTTTCGCTCTGTCTTTTGCCTTGCTACTCTGTAAAGTGTATTTGTGACAGTTCTCTGTAAAAGCACTATGCAAACAAAACTGAATTGAAATTGAATTAAATAACCTTGAGCAAAGTACTCAACCTGATCTGCCAGACAGTATATACGCATTGCATGTAAAAATAACGTAAGCTGCCTAAGTTTCTCTGGATGCTTGAAATGTAAATGAAATGCAGAGTGAAGCATGCTGGTTATCTGGGAGATTTCATTTCGCCAGCACCATGTGGGAGGCAAGGCTCAAGTCCAGGAAACGTGGGCTGTCTGGCTTAACACCACAGTTTTGCAAAGATCAATAATTATTTCAATTATGAAAATATCGTGTAACAAGTATGTGAAATTTTAGCCGTGAAATTTAAGTATTATCAAATACTTTGCTTGCTACATTTTTCATTTAAATATTTTCTGAACAGGAGGCCATGCTTCTCTGACTTGGCCTAGTCAGGTCCGAGTTAGTTCAGGTGAGGGCAGATGTTTGTAATTATGCACTCTGAGTGTGTAATTTACAGTGTGAGGGAAGGTGTCTGGAGAGGTGCGGAGAGCCGCAGCAGATGGCCCAGGCCCCCCGCCATCTGCTCCAGATGACTCTCACTCCCCACCGGCTCACCTGCACCCACTGACCAGCTTTCAAGTAATAGTTGGTAACAAACCACCCCAGCCCTTATTCTGATGCCTCTCTAGCTCTCTCTCTTTCTCCCTTCCTCTCAGCACGGGCTGCTCAGACCTTCAGCTTTAGAATTTGGGAGCTGTGTCCAGAAGAGCCGCAAGCACATGAATACATCGCCCTGGCCACTCAAAATCAGCATCCTCATCACCTCAGCTGGCTAGTGGCACCCTCTCGACGCATCCTGCTTTTAATAGCCACTGCCACACCACTGATTGCACAGCCTCTTTAGCCAAGTCTGAACCACGCAGCAGACTTCAATCCCCGAGAGAGAACTCAATAGGCTGGACAGCTGACTTTCTTCTTGTAAGCAATGTTGAGACCTGATAAACACCCAGCCAATCAGTGAGGGGGGCAGAGCTCAACTAGACTTTTAAAAGAAAATAAAATAAAATGTAAGTGGTAGAACCTAATGCCACCTCATAAGAGATATACACTATTCTCAGGGTCGAATTTATCTCCCTGAAATCAAGGTACGTTAAGGTCTTCCTGCCAATCAGAATCTTTGCTGACTGGGTGATGAAATCACTGATAGATAGCCAGAAGGAAATTGAATAGCCTAGCGGGTTAAAGACTAGAGAACAACATGGTTAATCTATAACTCTGTACAGGACAAACAGCTCTGAAAGCAAAGCCCCAGTTAAAAAAAAAAAAAAACTAATACAGTAAATCGATAGCACTGTGGGGACCACGATCACTCTCAGCATTAACTGTGAAAATGCAGCCTGATGTTCCAAAGCACTTCTTTCATAACAACATGCTGCTTAATTATTGACAAGTGACCAAAGTCCAAAGCAATATTTTTGAAACAGCAGACAGCACACGCTTTTGAATTTTTTAGATCAATCACAGGAAATTTTTTAAATATCACAATTTGAAAAAAAAAATCTTGTTAATGTGATGAGCAAATTCTCAATTCACCTTTTCAGAATTCTTAGCAGCCTGTACACACCCATGTAAAAAGAAAATCTTTCTGGTGTCTAATTTGCCACAAGGTCACAGACTATACCAAGACTGATTTGTTCAGTTTCAAGGAGGAGGCCTAATTACTATGGCTTTTAAAAACACAATACAAGATACGTGAGTGTGTCTGCTAGAGGCCAGTATCATGAAGCAGCATTGCTGAGTCAGCCGGACAACTGCACTGACTAAAACCTGGAACCCTCCCTAATCTGGAACATGGACAAAAGAACAGTTCCGGGTTTTACTTGGCGTAGTTATACAGCTAACACAGTATCCTGCATCGTGATACAGGCCCCAGGGTGCTCCTGCACACCGCACCCTGAGCCAGGCAGCTCCCGAACAGGACTGAATTTGGCTGCTGGAGGTATTGATCACCTCCATCACCACAGACAAGCCCTCATTAGTTTTTGTAACTGTACTGCCGTTTCAGTGGCAGTTACCAGAAACGCCCACATGGCACCCTGGAGACAGTCCCGAGGAACATTGCCTAATCCCAATGGCTCTGTGATGCAACCGTCTCCAAAGGGGGAAAGGGCCTTCTTGTGCTGGCCTTCACCTCCTGTAGTCATTCCTCTGGCTCTGTCCATTCCAGTTCCATTGCTTTACATTACATAAGTTTTTATTCAGCCCTTGCCTCAAACAATGTACATCTTTCAGCAAAAAACAAAAAAAAAACAAGAATGTGCAAAACTGGTTCGTCAGGTTGCCTGTATGGTATGTAGAGAAGGCAGGGTACTAAGGAACAGGAGCTCAGAGAAACCGGTTTCAGCAAACATTTGGAAAAAAACATTCTCTCACTACTACAAGAAGAAAAACCCTTTAGTTGGTGTGAACTGAAAGTGGCAAAGGTTTGTTCGTGAGACTCTGGGTAAATAAACATTCAACCCTCAAGTTTGAGTTGTATCAGTTTCTTTTAGAAGCGGTAACTCATTCAGAGATTAATTACCACTGAGCCATTCAGGAGCGCAATCAGAACATACATTCATCTCTGTCCTCATTATAAAATCACAACCAGTGTGTCCAACGTCAACCAAACCCTGTGAGGAAAGGATTCCAAAAAATAACATTTTTTATTTGAACTTGATATCATGGATTCTTTGAGCAGCATTACAAGGGATCATCATCATTCTAAAGTGCCACCAAAGATTTGAGATCAATCACATACATTAATGGTCACCTATGTGTGTAGGCCCTCAGTAACACACATAGGACATCCACTCTGATCAAAGGATTGGCAATTCCCATCCTGAGTTCGGCAGGTGTGCTGGAATTTTGCATTCATTACATTACATTCATTTTCTAAATAAATTAAAAACTTGCTGTTTGGTTGTTTAAAACATAGTTGTTGGCAAAAACATAGACTAGCTGGCTGGGTCTGTGAAAAATATTTTTCCTGAAAAAACATGAAGGCTTATTCATAATCCCGTGCTGCTGTGAAAAACACGTCTCCTTAAATCTATCGGCGATAAACATGAAAAGGCCGTGGGAAGGAGGAATAGTCACGTCTGAATCAGAGGATGAGGTCTTAATCTATCGCTACCTCTTCTTCTCTCCCTCAGTCTGTAGCTTTCCCGTCTCTTGCGTCCGCGTTTGCTTTGCCATGTTGTGCCACGTCTGTTGACGCTGCCAACAAAGTGGACCGGTCTCCATTGGAAACTCTGTTAGGTATCCATTGGATTCAGCAAATATCAGTTACGAATCCGTCATATGCCTCCTCAGGTCTCATTGTGCGGGTAACAGAATGTCCGGTGACTTTGCCTACGCATTGATGTGAATAATTAGCAACTCGGTTCTAATAATGAATATGGAACTCCGAATCTATTTAGAGCCCTCAACAAATCACACATGCTAAGGCATTTTTGTTACGTTCTGAAACAGATTTAATTTAGAATCAGCTGGTGCCGATGAGCCTACTGGAAATGTGGGCATCATGAAGGTAGACAAATAAGCTTCTAAAATCTTATGTCTACTTCATATTTCAAATGGTTCCATTAAATATTTTGTAAACTTCCTCTGTCCGAACACTTATCCTGAGGTGGCACCGTCTAACGCATAATCTAAATAAGCAACATGATAGTAGTTATCTGTTGGTGATGCCAAATAAACATCTTATCTCACAAAAAATTTGAAACTTGTTTTATCAAGCCATCAAATAAAGAAAAAAGAGCGTTGCGTGAGCGTAGCAGTAGCACAAAATAATGAATAGCCTACATCCCCTCCCTACGTGCGCCAGTAAACAGCTCACTGACAGCACGGGAACGAGGATTACCAGACCTACCAGGCTGTATTTGAGGAATTTATTTTGATTTTATCCTTCATTTAAGCATCGGAGTGTTCGTGCCACAGTCGTCAAACTTTCAGTGGTCTCTCTCTAAGTCGAACTGCCATTGCTCACCGTCAAATATATTTAGTCTATATACAAAACAATAATTAGGCTAACTAGCACGCTCTCATTTATTGGTCCACGTAATTTAAGAGATTAAGGTGTGTAGGCTACGTTTATATATATATATATATATATATATATATATATATATATATTTTTTTTTTTTTTTTAAACGGAACGAAAAGTCGCGCGATTCTCAATGACAGTCGAAAGATTGGTTGGATGTATGCAAAACGACTGAAAACATAATTGCAAACAAGTGGAGGCATTTGAAAGCAGTTGTCAAAATAGCATGCATTTGCGATTAGTCTGACAGGCAGCTATCATGTTATGGTCGGCTACTCACCCCATTTCCACGGACTTTTACAACAGAACCCCAGCGTCCAAAATTATATCCGGTGTAAATTACAGTAGCTTTGTATAAATTAAAAAGATTCTGAACGAACTAAATCTCCATTCCTGTCATTAGCTCTTCGCTGAGTCCATACCGGCTCCCCACTCCAAGAAGCAGTCAGCGCAGAACTGAGATCTGACTCACTCGCGCACTGACGCTCTTTAAAATGTTCGTCGTGGTGAAGGCTTCCCCTGTCTACACACGGAAGCCTGTGTCATTTAAGAAGCCTTCCAAACGGTGAAATGACAACAGCGCAAAATACCGCAGTGACAGTTAAAATATTGCGCTTTAAAAATATATAGGATATTACGACGTTTCATGCATTTCTACGCTGATAGTTATCTCTGTTCCCATGTGAGCATGGACCATGAGCTATAGCCGATTTCTAACTCAGACAAGCTACAGCAGCGACACTGAGCGGATCACACCTGCTCACAGTAGCCCTCCCACGCACGCTAGGCTATTAGGAAGCATGTGCGTGCTCCCCAGGAGTGTGAACAAAACTTAATCTCAGTTATTTTGCATTGCCCTGTGTTTGGTATTCGACGAGTCTTACAAAGATCATATTGAGCGTATGCGTGCAATTTCACATGTAGCTCAAATCTGATGCCTGGTTACTCTATTGCAAAAGAATGTTATAGGTTCACCTGGTTAAGTAAAGTAGGATATAGGCTAACGAATACCAATAGGAGTGCCTATTGTTTTGGAATTCATGTTACTTACATCGTTCTTTTATAGTTCACAAGCACGTTGATTGACTGTAGTGGAAAAAGAGCACAGAGACCGTTAAACGCCTCAGATTTTAAATGAAAGAAAGTTAAATGTAGGCTAGCTCAAGCCGTGTTGCCTCTAGGCTACTTAATGTTACGATGCACTTAAAAGGGGGCGTCCAATAACAGGTGAATTAAATAGATTCATGGGAACATTCTCGTGCAATATACCGAACTTGTCAACAAGACCGTGTTTGCTACAGTACGTGTCACAGGTAATATAGAACTTTGTAGGTGCATCACACTCCTCATTGTCTGGACGGTGGGTCGTATAATTTCACAACCTACATTTTATCAACAGCCCAGCTGGAGCGGTCATTATGTCACATTTCACCGTCTTTTTTCTAGCCTATGATGGAGCACGTGTAGCGGACGCTTTTAATCCTTTCAAGAGTAGGTTTTTATGTTTGTTTTTTCTTCAGAATTCTAAGTCAGTGTTCTAGAACTCCATTGCTAGAACTGACATTAGAATATTCGTTCAGAACATTCTAATCACATCGGCCTATTTGTGATCTTACACAAATACGTGATTAATCAGTTAGCGTTTCCTACTTAACCCTTTAAATACAGTAGGCTAAATGACGAATGTCTTTGCACGTGGCATGCGTGGTTTCCTTTGCCTAATTAATTCAAATAAGCAGTTCGCATTAGGGCCAAGATACGAAGAATAATGTGATTTATCGATGCATTTTTTCTTCTTCTCAGCTGTTCCAGTTCGCGGTCGCCACAGCCGATCATCCTGATACGCATATTTGATTTGGCATATGTATGTAAGACGGATGCCCTTCCTGACGCAACCCTCCCATTTATCCGGGTTTGAGACTGGGACTACGAACGCACTGATTTGCGCATCCTCCGTGGCTGGGTTTTTGGGGGCATTGGCTGGGGATTTCTGGATGAATGCATTCACTTAATTTAGACAGGTCAATCGATACAATTGTAGCGGAGACAGAGCCGTTCAGTTGGCTTTCTAATTGCCAGCGAGGTGCACAGCATGTCTGACGTGAATTTCGGTATAAATTGACTACTGGATAAGCAACAGTAGGGTAGACCTATAGCCTAACGAAACTTTGGGGAAAGTTTAACCTTTCAAGACGAAACAGTTTATAATTATTGAACACTAAAATTACCATTACCGAGATAAATTAATATCAGTTAAAATGATCGTATGATTACAGAATTGCATATATTGTTATATAAATAGGCTACCCATAATGAAAAGTCCCTCTTTGCTTCTCAAAGTGTTAAAGCAGGGGTGCGCAACTCAAATTACCCTAGTTGATTTTAATTAACAACTCTTAGATATGATTGGGCTAATTAAATAATTAAGAGCATAAATCGACACAAAATCCTAAAAAGGATCAGCCCTTTTTGTGCACCCCTGGGCAGAATAATTTCGGCAGGAATATGTTTCCGGAACCAATTTTACAATTCTGAGTGGGGAACTAATATGTCGTTGCACTGCAATGTGGATACAAGTTACAAGCTACTGCTAACAACACTTGCAGACTACACCGGATTTCTTGGTATATTTTGAAGTTAGTAATTCCATAATGTTATACGATCGAGTTACTGGCTTGCTACTTAATACAAAAAGTAGCTAATAGTGTTGAAAAATTGTCTGGGTGGCTTGCTAAAGAACCACTTTCTTTGCTAGCTAGTAAACTAACGTTAGCATTGCAAAATGGTTCGTATAAGTTATTGTTTAATGCAAGCTACACGATGTAGCTAACGTTGTGCTAGATATTAAATTATAATACTTCTGATAATCTGATTTCAGAATGTCAAATTCTCCCGAGCCTTCTCCCAATTACGAAGAACAGTTTGCTCACCGGTTTACTGCAGACGATAAACAATATCAGGAATACCTCCAGCGCTCTTCAAATCCACCCCCGATGGTCGAAGATTGGAGAGTTCGTGGGGGTGGGCACCAGCGCGGCAGAGACAATCGGTTGGTACTCCGGAGCTTGCTTCCAAGATAGTTATATGTTATGTATTATATAATACAACAACCCTAAGAAAACGGTTTTTAAAAAATTATTTGCTCGAATGTAGACAAGCATGGGTAGTACCGCTATAAGATACTGTATGACTTGTCTAGTTTCTGTGCAACATGATGGGTTTAGTTATACTTGCCATTAGGTTCATAGCAATAATATGTTACGCAGACAGAATGGACTTCTTTTTTTATTGGCTTGTATAATATGTATGATTTCTGAAGTGGAGGAGGAATGGTAGTGAGTTAATAATTTCAGGAATGGAGTCAGGGAGGTTAAAGATGAAGATAATGGAAGAGATAAGGCAGAAAAACTGAATGATACAAGTTTGGAGCTTTATTCCCACGGTAGGCTGTGGACAAGTTCTATCTGAATTCTGTGGGCTTACACAAGATAAGAGGGTAAGAAGTTAATGTTTGTGAGGAGACTGAGTCTGTGGTCACTGAAGGTATTTCTGCTAAACTCTCTGAACTATTTGAGCATGCCCCCAACCAAAGCATACCTTAGATGGAATACCGGGCATTCCAGTGGGGTTTAGTTTACATTGTCAACACTATTGAACTCTGAAAGAAATACATTTTCACAAACGACAAATTTTACCTTGGTTATTGACATTGCAGTCTCTTTAAAAACTGGGGATTAAAAAAAAAAAAAAATTGGCTTGGGCGATTGTCCAGTTTAGCAAAGCTTTCTGAGTGAGTGGAACCCAAACTTTGGTGCCTTACTAATGACTTATTCATGCTCGTAAAATAATTCTATGGTGGGACAGGCACAGCAGTCCATGTCAATAAAGTTGTAATAATGGATGAATTCATGGTTATTTAATGTGACCGTAACATGACTGTTGAGACTAGTGATCACAGCTGTCAAGCAGGGTGACATCCCATGGAAGGAGCATTGTAGCAGGACATTCAGCCTAGCCTATTGGCAGTGAGGCCATTGGCTGTGGATTGGGAGAGCGGTGTTCGCTTCTTAGCCTCCCTGAGAATCCCCTACTTGTGAGAATGTTACATTAAAAAAACAACAACCAAAAAACAGACTGCCAATGAATAGCTTTAAACTTGCATGTCTGGCTTGTATTTTACTTAACACAGCCAACCAAGTGTTGACTGCTTTTTGTGGTCCTTCTTTCAGCTTCCAGGAGCATCGCCCGTTCAGAGGGCGTGACCGTGGGCGTGGCTGGGGTTGGTCAGGGGAACAGCGGAACTCTTCTCATTGGCAGGACCGCCGGTGGGGCTCAGGCAGTGGGGGGTATGACCAGGGATACAATTCCTACAACCAGAGACCACGCAACTACTAGAGATGTGTTTCACCCTATTTTTGTACAGGCTATGGTTTCACCCCATTGATATTCAAATATTCTACTGCTCCCAAAAAAAAAAAATTCAACCAGTCCTGTGTGAATGCCTTCAAGCAAGGATATCTGCATTCACCTGCATTTTCAGGATGGAAAGTGAGCGATTTATCTGAGATGAATGACCTGCTATTTCATACTGGGCTCTTATGGGCTCCTTCACTAATATCAGCAAAGAATAAAAACTTGATTTCTTTATTTTGTATTTTTTTTGTAATATACAGGCATTTTGGACTAACAGGTTATGTCATGGTCAAATCATTTCGTCTCACTATTAGTAATTTTCTCTGAATGCTTCTTGTATTAGCATCCCCAGAACCCAGAAATGCTATAGCAATTTCATGTTTGTCTGCTTATGCTATGGATGAAAGTATTTTTGCATCTTTAACTGAACTATAATGGGAATGTATTGAGATCACTGTCTTTCAGTAGTGTTGCCTGTAACACAGTCAGTGTTGGGGGCAAGTGTGGGGATCAGATGTAGATGTCAGATGTGGATCAAAAGTCCTTCAAGGAGCAGTGTTTCATAAACAGTCTTTTTTACTTGTTTTAGGGATGTGATTATAACTGTGCTTCTCTTCATTTGATATCATTTGTTGTACCGAGACAAGGTTATTTGGAGCCATAGTATTTGTGCTGTGAAAGAGCTGTGCTGCATTACTGACTTTTTACTTTCTTTAAAGCTTTTCAGTTTGTTTCCTCATTTAATGCGAGGAAATGAGGTAGCTGTTCTGATTCCACGTCAATGCTGTCATTCAGCAGGCCTGAATATGCCCATGCAAAATAAATTAACCTTAAAATTAATACAGTATGCTGTTACTGATTCTTTTATAATTAAATAGCTAGTTTATATAAACTAGAAAGCTAGTTTATATGAACTTGCTATTTAACATGCATGTGTGTATGTTTGATATTGCTGTATATTTGTATGTTAATGGTATAGTTTTTTTCTCTAGGATAAAATATTGAAAGTGCATTTTGCGTGTGTGCTTTTGACTCTCAAGTGGTAAGTGGTTTCATCTGAAGTGCTTGCAGACAGCTGTTGATCCTTTTCACTGCAGTCCACCAGCTGAGCTATGCAGTTGCACCAGAGGACTGCACATTTTATGCAGATCGCTCATGCACCAGATTGTCCAGAAGGGTCACTGTTGTGCAAGAGCGCAGGTCTTAGTGCCTTTTAGCACTGGCACCATGGAGTCTTATTTCTGTAAAACCTTAGATAAGCACTCTGTGGATATTTTAATGATCTATGGCATTTTCCTTTTTGTAAAAATTGTATTTAAACTCGTACATTATGACCTTCTGTCCAAGAATAATGGTACAACCTTTCGTTTCAGAAAGGGCAATGCTGCCTGCTACACCTAAACCAGTATAATATAATTTATTTTGTGTTATGTGTGGTCAGACACAGTATTACAGAGTAGTAGTATGAGTTCACATACAGTACATTGTATGCAAAAAATAGATCATAGATAAAAATCTGTCAAAATATGACGTGGAGTCTTGGCATAATCCGTATTTCTCATTATTTCCCAGGTTCAGTGCTGTTTAATTCTTAAATAATAAAGTCAATTGCACAGTTGGTTTAACATTAACATTTGTTGTATTTCTCTTGCCACAACAAATGTTAATTTAATCAATGTGTGCCTTGAGCAAGATTTGAATTGATTGTCTAAAGGAACTCCTTAACCTTTAATTAGATTTGTGGAATTTCTGTTCTGAATAACAGCACATAACTCTTAGGTGAGCATTAAAACCATGCTTTGGGAGTCTCAAGCACCATTTCCCTGCTCCGGTCCTGTTTGTGTGTGTGTGTGTGTGTGTGTGTCTGCGCGCGCGTCCGCGCGCGTGTACTGGTTTATGTTCCGAGCTCTCATTCATTTTAGGCTTGATTTAGTTAATTGAATACTGCTCTGCAAAGAACCGAAGGCACTTTCCTGTTAGAAGAATAGAAAGGTATTTATGTTTGATAATTTGTGCACCCAACAAATGGACGCACAAATTGGAAGCACCAATCAAACACATCATTGTTCAGGTCCAATGCCGATGGGCTGTGTTTGTATTTTTTTTTTTTTTTTTTTTTTTTTTTTTGGTAATTTGTGGTACCAGATGGCAAATTAGTTTAAAGATGGTAAATGAAAATGAGGAGCCCTGACTCTACTGTCAGCAGCAAAGGCACTTATTTGCTGTCCCTGTTTCTGCGACTCGGCGCTTGGACACATCCATGTGGCTTCTCCTCATTCATCCTCAGTCTGCTGTTGATGGGCAGCACTGTGGAGGACTTGAGGCGTTGATCTGCCAGGAAAGAGGGTTCTACTCTGCCCCGCTGACAGACAGGAGAATATAACACACCAAGGCCAGCAATGGGAGAAGTGCATTTTCTCTACATCAAAAAGTTGATTAGTGATAGTTCTTTAACTGTTTACCTCAACTATGCTTTGTAAAATTTATCAAATCCGTACTGAATCTTTAAAACTTATATCCACATTTCCCAACAAGTTTTTTGTTCAGTCTAGTATATAGCTGAAGGACATTTGACAGCACTTGTAAGTCAGATCATACTTCATTAATACTTAACATGCACACTGGTTAATATTCACCGCAGAGATGGAAACAGTCTTTTTAGTGTGAGTGTACATTGTGTAGCACCTCCACGCCCAAGAACCCACATCCTCTGTCCACCTTCAGGCTGGGAAAATGCATAACCATGCAAATACTTGATAATGTGTGTGTGTTTTGATTTTAATCATGTTTAGTCACTTTCTCAACGCATTATCAATAATTCAGTGTCTCTGCATGCTCCCTCTGGAAGACGTGCCTGTGAGCTCCTGCTGTCTGTTGGGACTGGTGGTGTGATACTGTCTGCCATGATAGCTTACACTCAGTGGGACCATCCAGGAAAACATTTTGCAGAATGTAGAGGAGGAGCAAGCCCTTCTAACGGAGGCTTGGCTCTGTGGATGGTATAACGCCATTGATGGTCCCTGTTGCACAGCCTGCAGCCCTGCTACTGTGGCCAAGGAATGGAGAGCATTTGGGGGCAATTGCTGGGGGTCCAGGCCTTAGGCTTTGCAAGGGGGAATTTGGGCCTGAATCTGGTCAGTTAGGTGGCTGACCCGGCTGAGAGAAGAGCCTGAGAGTATAGTAGTATAGCTGCTGCAGTCGTTCCAATTGTCCATACAGATGAAATGCGCTCCACGATGAGAGTGTGCTGCAGGTGAACCAGCGCAGAAAGATGGACTGCTGCTTGGATTTTGTGCCACGTCACCACTGTGCTTTGCTGCTGAAATTTTAAAGATTTCATTCACTGCAATGAGGATTGGAGGCAGATTTGAATTCCATTAATGAGCCCTGTAGCTCTGGGTTAAAATAGCCTACTTTTCATAAATAAAATGCTTTGATTTATTGTTTGTTCTGATATATTTGCCAGAGATTAAAAGAAATTAAGCTAGCTTTTGGTCATGAATTTGAGTGCTGTCAACAACTGGATATCAGCAGGCTGTGATTGCTATAGTTTGCTTCACAGAGGAAAATTGAGTGTGTGTGGGAGGAGAGAGAACTGGAGTTTTGGATTAAGTACATATTCACCTTGCAGCCACAAGCCGTGTCTTGTGTATAATTTTCTCCTGGTTTGTGATCATGTGTTAAAGGTGGTGCAGCACCTACAGTGATTTAACTGCAGTGTATGTTGGGTAACTTTCATCGTCCAGTCAGAATACTTTCTCCTCATGCTGTGCACAATGTACCTATAAAAGTTTGATGCAGTGGAAAACAAGGGGCCTGCAGGTGGTGATTTTTTGCATAGGTTTTTGAATTTTACCTTCATTTAACCAGGTAGGCCAACTGAGAACTGAATATATACAGTTTATATAGCGCAGTGAAGACCTGGAGAATCAGTGGGTAAGGAATGCAAGGTATTCCATAGCCAGTCAGATTTAGGGGATAAGGTAGCCAGTACTAGACAGACAGGTTCATTGGAATTTGACCTGGAAATCAGGGTCTACATCCCTACTAAAAAAAGTGCCATGGGATCTTTAATTAACAGTGAGCCAGGACTGCAGCTTAATGTTCCTTACGAAGGACGGCAACTTCTGTTTCACCTTGCTGTGGCATTGGTTTTCTGTTTGTTTCAGAGTGCCCTTCCTGGCCCACCTGGCCGACCTCTTCCAATACCAACTTAGTTTTCACAGATCTCTCATCCAAGTAGATTAGACTAAATCTGACCACGTCTGATTAAATGCAGCAGGTGGTATGGCTGCTCGCTGGTGGGACATGTATTGAAAGTTATCACCTGGCCAGGAACTACAGGAAGTAATTAGCTCTTGAGAAAATATTTTTACCTTGCTTTGTTTTTTGAACTGAATACAAAGAGCTGTTGAGAATTTTGCTTTGCCACTAGAAGCAGTGGCAAATTCCTATGAAACTGAACCTGGTAACCAACCCTGTTCCTGGAGATCTACCATCCTGTAGGTTTTCATTCTAACCCACACTTCATTAAACAGCTAGAGATCTTTGTTGAACTGCTAATTAGTAGAGTCAGGTGTGCAAAATTAGGGCTGAAATGAAAACTTACAGAAAGGGAACAGGGTTGGTTACCTCTGATCTAGATCTTTACATTATACTACAGCACCTGTAAGGCACTCTTATTACCCAGAACTCATTGGTCCACCCTGGTCTGTAAAAGATCAAAGCTCTTTATATCCTTTCATCTTTTAAACGCACAATTCTGAAAGTAATGGTAACCCAAATCAGGTTTTAGTCCCCTTGCAATCGCTTCCCATATATTCCTTGTGTAGAAAACACATTACTACACAGACTTGCGAACAAGGGCAGAATGCTTCATTTGGAGGAGCCAGAAGCTAGTTTTAGTGTTGGGTGTGTTAATGTTACCCTCTCCTCTGTGAACTCAACAATAGTCCTGACTCTTTGTGATTGGGAGGTAGTGGGCCCCTCCTCATCCCACCCTCCTGCCAGGGTCCAT